>NW_020954579.1:1142485-1255467 GCF_900497805.2 Vombatus ursinus | reverse complement strand
ACACACACACACACACACACACACACACACACACACACACACACACACACACACACATCCATAGTTTGTAGAAACTTGGGAATGCTGGGTAGGATTTCTGCATGAAAGCACCCTTTAGATTAGAACTTCATCAGCCTATCCTCTTCCCCAAGGTCCAGGTTGGGGGATGGGGGTACGGGGAAATAACCTCCACTCACATGTGATTTTTGTGCCATGTGGCACAAGGTGGTGCTCCACTGTAGTCTTTATTTATCTTTCCAAGAACCTCAGGAAACCCACATTGATGAATTCCCTGTCCTGGTGAGCAGCCAAAATGTCATCTCTCCTTAAGCCCAGCCTTGATCCAGGAAGCCAAGGGTAAACCAAGGCCTGAGAGACTGGTGCCAGACATGGGGTGGAACACTACTGATTCCCCACTCTAGGCTCAGAGGCACTCTTCTCACTAATATAAAGAGCAAAAAGATGTTAGCAGTAAACTTGTCCATCAAAAAGCCAAAGGGAATAGGATTTAGAGCTTAAAAATGGTCTTAAGAGATCATATTTAAATGAATAGATTAGACTAGATGAGAATGCCTATTGTTTCTTTAAAAAAGTGGTCTTGGAGCCAATTTTTACAGGGTCCTTAAAATACTTCTCTTGAGTTTTTAGCTGTCAATCCCATTTTTCTCCCTCTGGAATGATCTTTGGGCACCTACTTCTTTTGGTCTCCAGCGTCAGCCACTGCACAAAGCTGAGTGGTTTGATCGCAGGGATTCTGTCTACAGAATACTTACTTCAAGGCCCCTGCTGGTTCATCCTGTTCATGCAGGGTCCAGAGCTTAAGACTTCTCAAAGCCAAAAATTTCCAGCTGGGGGATTTTTAGAGGAGATGCCATGTTGGTTTACAGGAAGGAAACCTAAATGGAAACAGGACTGTCTTGAGTTAATGCCTTCACAAGGACCCATGGCTAGGTTCTTTGGGAAAGAAATAGTCCTGGGCTAACAGAGAGTTAAATTCTCAATTGCAGGGAGTCATCTGTGGGAGAGCTGGCCACTAGGAGGGCTCCTTTGCTCAGATCCAGTGGCTTAAACCTCTGAGTGTTTCAAGTTCTTGGCCTGTAAGATGGGGGAGGGGCTTTAGAGGATTTCAAGATGTACCAAAGGATCTTACTCTTCCGCCATGCACACCTCAGGTTGGGCTCTGGACACCAGCAAGGGAAACATTTCACTGAAATCTTTTGATGGTTCCTCTTCCCACCCCCACACCCAGGGAGATAGGAATTCTGTGAGAAATATGAAAAGGGGACCAAAGTTCCCATGAACGTTTAAAAAAAAAAGTATAAAGAACATAATTGGCGGGGACAGTATTGAACACAGAAGGCTGTGGAAGCAGTACCCTCAAATCCAACAAAAAAAGTCCAAAACGGCAAAAAATACTAAAAACAAAAACCCTCTTAAGCCATGTCTAAGACTACCTTCAGCCCTTTAAGAGCCTTTCTAGGAGTGGCTGAGGATGGCTGTTAGAAATGGCAGTTGAGGAAGGGCAGTTGGGAGTTGGGAGCATCTCAGTAGGAGATTGTGATGACACCCCCCCACCCCCAAGAGAGCTTGGGTTTTCCTGTGGGAAAAGCTATCATCAGACAACACTCTGCCCCCTTCGTTTTCTATCATGGCAGGGTAGAGATGATATAAAAAAGAGAACTGTTTGCCTTAAATGGAGACTTGGACTCGGGGTGCATGCTCCATGGAATGGCCAATTATTATTCCTCACTGCCCAGGCCCGTAACAGCAGGAGAAACGTGGCCAGGGAGAGAGAAAAGCGGTGGGCCGAATGCCATTCTGCACCGTTCTTCTCTCCTCCTGCATCCAAGGGAAGGAGTGCAAGATTCCTGGAGTCATTGCTCTGCACCAAGTGGGTGGTTGCTCAGGTCATAGTTAATGAACGGAACAACATTGAGACTAGGGAAGGAACCCGCATCCCCCTCCCCTGCCCTTCTCCCTAACTCCTTTCTTCACTGCCTCCCCTTTCCCTAGGGGCCCCTTCAAAGCCTAATCCTCCCATACCCAACCCCCCACCCCCCTCCCCAACTCCCTGCAGCTTCCCTCCTTTCCCCTAGCTGTGCGGCTTCTCCCTCCAAACACCCTGGGCCTCCTCCTTTCAGCTCTCCCCCGCCCCTCCCTCCCTCCCGCAGCAGCTCCCCACTCCCTCCTCCGCCCCCTCCCCTCCGCGCCCTGAATGGCGGCTTCGGCCCCTTTCACAATAGCGCCCCCTCCTCTCGCCTCCTTTTTCCCTTCCCTCCCGCTGCCCTCCTGGGCGCATGCGTCCTGCGCTCGGCGGCAGCGGTGACTCCGGCTCCGGGAGACTCCGTTTTTTTTAAAGGGAAACGCGAAGGCACCGGGGGCGGTGAAGGGGGTGGGGACCCCAGGCAGTGAAGACCCGCGGGGGGGCGGGGGCGGCGGTGACGACCAACTCCCCCAAGCAGCGGGCCCATCCCGCACCCCCCTCCTGAGGAGGGGGGGGCCATGGTGGCGCGGGGCGGCTGAGGCGAGCTCCAGGGCGGGGGGCCGGGGCCGGGGCCGGGGCCGAGCGGCGGCAGCGGCAGCGGCGGCGGCGGCGGACTCTGGGGATGAGCCCGGGGGCGGCCGGGTGCGGGCTCCCGCCTCCCAGGCGCAGGCGGAGGCGGCAGCGGCAGCAACAGCGGCGGCGGCGGCAGCAGCAGCAGCAGCAGCGGCGGCGGGGCCCCCATGGGCGGGCGGCGCGCCCCAGCCGCGGCCTCGACTTCTCCTCACGGGGGCGGGATGGCGCCCCGGCCCGGGGGGAGCAGCGCTAGCCGAGGCCCGGGGCCGCGCCGCTGAGCCCAGCGCCGCGCCAGCCGAGCCCAGCTCGCCCAGCGCTCCCGCTCCCGCTCCCACCTGCCCTCGCCCCCCAGCCCAGCCCAGTCCGCGCCCTCCGCCCCGGGCCACCATGACCATGAGATCGGCCGTGTTCAAGGCGGCCGCGGCGCCCGCCGGCGGCAACCCCGAGCAGCAGCAGCGGCTGGACTACGAGCGGGCGGCGGCGCTGGGCGGGCCCGAGGAGGAGTCCGGGCCGCCCGAGGCCCAGTTTCTCTCTCGCCATCGTAAGCTCAAAGAGCCTGGGCCGCCCGTGGCCTCCTCGCAGGGGGGCAGCCCGGCGCCTTCCCCGGTCGGAGGAGGAGGAGGCGGCGGAGGTGGAGGAAGCGGCGGCGGCAAGGGCCGGGGCTTGGTGCTCCCGGCCGGGGCGGCCCCCGGGCAGCAGGAGGAGAGTTGGGGTGGCTCCGTGCCCCTGCCGTGCCCGCCCCCCGCCACCAAGCAAGCCGGGGTTGGAGGCGAGCCGGCCGCGGCCGGGGCGGGCTGCAGCCCCCGCCCCAAGTACCAGGCGGTGCTGCCCGGCCAGACGGGCTCCCAGGTGGCGGCGGCCGCGGACAAGGGCGGGGCCACCCCGCCCGCCGCCACCGCCT
This sequence comes from Vombatus ursinus, assembly GCF_900497805.2. NCBI lineage: Eukaryota > Metazoa > Chordata > Mammalia > Diprotodontia > Vombatidae > Vombatus > Vombatus ursinus. The sequence goes on along the minus strand of NW_020954579.1, from coordinate 1,252,009 downwards.
CGGATTCGGCGGGACCCCCGCCGCTCCCTCTGGCCGGGCCGCCGCCACTGCCGCCCGCTGCCGCCGCCGCCGCCACTACCACCGCCGCAGCCGCCGCCGGAACCCTGGCGTCCTCGGAAGGGCGATGGAAGAGCGTAAGGAAGAGCCCCCTCGGGGGCGGCGGCGGCTCGGGCGCCAGCAGCCAGGCCGCCTGCCTCAAGCAGATCCTCCTGCTGCAGCTGGACCTCATCGAACAGCAGCAGCAGCAGCTACAGGCCAAGGAGAAGGAGATCGAGGAGCTCAAGGCCGAGAGGGATTCGGTACGGGACGGGTTAATTGCGGTTCGGCTGCTGGGGGAGCGATGCGCATGCTCCCCCTGGAGGAGGGGGTGGGTGGTGGGGTTAAAGGGCATCGCATGGTTAGGGGCGGTGTAGGGCCGCGGTCCACCTAGAGTTAACTTTGGGTGGCGGCGGGGGCTGCAGCTTCTGCTGAGGCGGTAGTGGTGGTGGTGGTGGTACGCATGTTTCTTTAGAGACACTGGGGTTAAAGGGCAAAGGCATGGTGAAGCAGGAGGGAAGGCTTTGCGCATTAAGGGGTTAAAATGGTAACTGGGTTTGGGAAATGCTGAAGAGAGAAGGGAACCCGGCAGCTAGGAGGTTAAATCCATGGGAGGGGGGACAACGACACACAGAAAAGCGCTGTGGGGTGCCTAATGTGAAGCTTGTGTGGAAGGGGTTAACTTAAAGGGCTACAGGGTTTGTAATGCATTGTGGGGGAGGGAGAGCAGCTGCTGCTCCAACCACTGCAGCAACATCCTTTAGCAGGAGGGATAATTGGCCCTTTTGTGGCAGGAGGTCTAGGGGTGAAACCCCACTTTAGATTCTAAAGAAAATTATATCGAACGAATCCCTGCCTTTGATTCCAGGGGGTCTGCAGTAGGAACCTGAGCTATAAAAACACACCCACACAGAAGAGCCCCTGTTTTGAGCTTGAGTACTGACTGTTTGAGGCTGGAGGGGTCTCCATAGGACGTTGCCAAGAGAGAGCATGTTGAATGTACTGGAAAGATGCAAAATTCTCCTTTTAGGAATGTCAGAATAATAAAAAATGATTTAATATGTTGTCTTTTTCTTGGAGGAAAAGAATATCCAGCCATATTTTAATAATTGGTAATTGAAGATACATCCATTTTAAGGACTGTTCCATCACCTTGAAATGTCAAAAAAGCAGTGGGGTACCATGGTCTACCATAGCCCAGGTCCCCATAACCTGAGGCTTTGCAGCTGTCTAAAAATAAACCTGTTCCCTGTTTCTACACTTGTCGTGTTCAGGCTGCAGTGGACTTTTTTTTTTTTTTTATTTGGCTTTGTGTGCGCCAGGGGATGAGCAGGGGAGCAGAGTGGCATTGCTGTTTTGTTTGCTTTCCAAATGATTCGCATCAGGCGGCAGTCAATCCTTTTATTCGAGGGTGCAGTCTTCAAGGTGGGATGGGAGCTGGGACAGGTCTCCTCAAAACATTTCATGGTGTTGATTTGTGGAAGTTACCCAACATGGAGGTGGCCCTGCTCTGCTACTGTACTGCAGTCAAAGGGTGTGATGGTACTGTAATTACAACACATCCTATCCTTACGTGAGGGACTTGGAGGGGAGGAGGGCTGGACGGGAGGAGGGGGGAAGAGAAGAAATCAAGGAAATGTCACCCACAAACCGTGGTTAAGTAACGTTAAGGCTGTGACTCAAAACAGATACCAGGAGATGAATTGAGAGTTATGGCTGACACTGGGGGGGCCCTTTCTGCTGATTGTCGAGGTCTCTGCTCAGTTCCTGAGGTAATGGTCCCTACGAACTGCTCTCCTAGGCAGAAAGAGTGGGGTGAGTTGAGGATAAAAGAGTGTCAGTCTTAACTTGGCATTCACTGCTTCTGTTGTGTATTGCAGTCTTAGCGTTGCTTAAGCTTCTTTCTCTTATTCCATTTCTGTTGGCCTCTGAACTGGATCTTTGCAGCTGAATGGTATAATGGAGGTAGCGTTGATTACTGTGTAACTAAAAGGAAATTCTTGTTTTAGGTTATGAATTGAATGGTTGGCACCTTTTCTCCAAATATTTTAATTTGAAGTATTGAATGATAGTCAAGGCCTCCATCCTTTTTGTTTGATGATTTCAGTTACCTTCTTCCTTTATTTTTTTCTTTTAGAATGGGGGGAGGGAATTATCAGTATTCTTAATGTGGCATATAAGTCATTTATGGCAATTGACCTCAAATGCTGAGGTTACATGCAGGATTTCCCTTGAATGATCAATGAGATTTTAAGGAACTGATTTCTTTCCTAAATCCTTCAATTGGAGGACTTACTGTTTTCCAGAGAGTTTTTCAGTAGCAGTGAGGTCCTCAGAGTGGCACCTCCTGTTGTGAGATCTTATTTCATGCACAACATGCCATTTGGACCTTGTCTTTACATATGAGGATTTGGGAAGGTACAACTTAGAAGAAGAATGGAGGTGTAGAGAGAGGGTGGGATCTGGGGAAATTTGGGACCTACCAAAAGGTGAATTCTAAAAACTCCATTGCTGATTTGGGGCTGCTTTATTGGCAGCATAAGATCAGAACACTGAAAGAAGAGGTCTGTTCTCCTGCTTTTGGGAGGCATCTTCTACCAGAACAATAAGGTATATCCTGTATTCATTGCTGTTTAACCCCTACAGTTAATGGTGTACCTTTGTCTCCCATATCATGTGTGTTGAGGAGAGTTCTCCAAACTGCTGTTTGTCTGCTAATGAAAAATTAGTTGAATCTGATAGGGAAGGGGGAAATACATGATCCTGCCTCCCAAATAGGGCTGAGTACCTGTGTTTAGTTTTTATATTAAGTCTATGGTTTGTAACTTTTTCCTTTGTAGCTCCTTGCTCGGATTGAACGTATGGAAAGACGGATGCAGCTGGTGAAGAAGGATAACGAGAAAGAGAGGCACCGGCTGCTTCAAGGCTATGAGACTGAAGAGCGGGAGGAGCCTGAACTTTCTGAGAAGATTGAGCTGGAATGCCAGACCGAACTTTCAGAGACATCCCAGGCCCTGCCATCAAAACCTTTCTCATGTGGACGGAGTGGGAAGGGACACAAAAGGTAACACAACCGTCCCTGCCTGGACTTTAGGCCTGGGGCAAGTACGTCCACAAGGCCTGTATCTGGAAGGGAAAGGAATGCACAAGGGGTGGGTGATCTGAGACATGGGGCAGAGGCCAAGATTCGCCAAATGGTCAGTGAGAAGAGTTCCTCCAGACAATCCCAACAGTCAAGTCAGCCAGTGTTTCAGATGCCTTTTCTGCACCTGAAGTCTGCCAGCAACATGGGTGGGATCACAGAAGCCACAGAAACAAATCAGCCCTATGGAGATAGCATAACACAAGTAGGGATGAAGTGGACAAAGCCCTGGGGTCAGGAAGATCTGGGTTCAAATCTGGTCTCAGGTAGTCATTAGCTGTGTGACTCTGGTCAAGTCACTTTCTTTCCTGCCTCAGTTTCCTTATCTGTAAAATGAATATAAAAATAGCACCTACCTCCCAGGATTGATGTGAGGATCAAATGGAATGATAATTGTAAGGGGCTTAGCACAGTGCCTGGCACCTAGTAGGTGTTATTTAATCGTTACCTCACACACCAGAGAGGCCAATTCATTTATCTCCAGGTGCTAGAAAGGGTGGGGGCAGACCCTAAGTGCTCTAGGAATGCTGAGATGGGAGGACTCATTTTCTCTTCTGTGAAATTAGAAGGAGGGAACCAGAAGCTCCCTAAGGTCCCTCCAGTCTGGATGCTCTGGTGTTTTGGCCCTGCTGCTCGTTAGAGTCAGAAGGCCTTGTGATGACGGGGTAGGCTTTAGAGGCAGTGTTGGGATTGAGATAGAGGCAGATAGAAAAGGATGAAAACTGAAAGGGCAGGGAATAAGCTGAGGACGAGAGTGAGCAGGTGTCTCAGGAGCAGAACAGTGAGGAGAGGAACTCAGGAGTGGAAGTGGCCGTTGGAGAGTAGTGGTGACTTTACCATGGGGCTGGATATTAGGCAGTCTTGATTGTCAGGCTAGTAAGTTTGGATCCACGAGGTAGGATAGAGCTTATTATAAGTTGTTAAGCTGTATACATTTTAAAAGGGCAGTGTAGTTTAGTGGGTAGAGTGCTAGACTTGAGGGAACCAGTTCTTCAGCTGGGTTCTTTTTCTGCCTTAACTCGACAGTTAACTGTCAGTGTTACTCTGAGCAAATAGCTTAACCTTTCTGGGCCTCTGTTTCCTATCTGGAATTCAGGGGTTGCACTAGATGATCCTTTCTTGTTTAAATCTATGATGCTATGATCTATAATTTGAATAAAGCAAAGGGTGGACCCTAAAGGGTGCTGGTAATTCTTGAATTCTACAAATGGCTTTAAGAATTTATGCCAGTGTCTGTGTTACAAAGGTAAGATTCCTAACCACTGGTCATCTGGGGACAAAGGGGGCTAAAATTCTCACTTCCTTTCATCAAATTTCATTCAGAAATCATTACATTGGGTTTATATCTTTCCCTTTTCAATAGGAAATCCTCATTTGGAAGTGCAGAGAGAAAAACTCCAGTTAAAAAGCTGGCTGCTGAATTTTCAAAAGTCAAAACAAAAACTCCTAAGCACTCTCCAGTTAAAGAGGAACCCTGTGGCTCCTTACCTGAAACTGTATGTAGACGTGAACTGAGGAGCCAAGAGACTCCTGAAAAACCCCGGTCTTCAGTGGACACCCCCCCAAAACTCTCTGTCCCCCAGAAGGCACCCAGCACTCACCCCAAGGAGAAAGCCTTCACAAGCGAGCTAGAAGAATTGCCGTACCTTTCCACCACAGAAATGTACTTGTGTCGTTGGCACCAGCCTCCCCCATCACCATTACCATTACGGGAACCCTCTCCAAAGAAGGAGGAGACTGTAGCAAGTAAGGCATAGCGAACACTTGCTCTTATACCCTAGTGGTGGCGGTCAAGCTAACACGTGTGAAAATGCCATTGGCATTTTTTAAAAGGTACAATCAATAAAGCAGCGTTCTGTCAAGAATGTGTAAGTTAACAGCCAGAGACAGACACTGTGCAGGCATTGCAAATAGATGGAATTACTGAAAATGTACTCAATGTATTTGCCTGCTTACAACCCTGGGAGATGTTTGCCAGTAAGTTGATTCTCACATGAGCACCAGACTTGGGTGTGTAGTCTCCAGAAACTTGCATGTCCTCTGAGAGATGTGGGTTTTTCTGTGCTCTGAAATGCATAGAATTTAAACTTTGCCATGCATAACTGTTCCTGCAATTGATATTTATGTAACGCCTCGGAGGCTGGCCTTTGGGTGCTCTCAGAGACTAAAGAGTATTTTAGGGGTGGGGAGACAGTTTGGACAGGGGAGGTTCACAATTGGGTCTTCCCTCTTTGATTATACAAACACTCATTTGTATTTTAGTCTTGGTCTGAGGGGGCAAAAGGTATCCCCTAAAGGCCAGCAGTTCCATTTTTTTTAATATATTTCACAAAGGGTCTAAAATGTGAAGAACTCACTTTAATTTCAGGTAGCCTATTGATTGTTGATATATTTAAATAAAATGAAACAATAAGGACTTTCTTGGGGGTGTATCTGAGCTATTGGGAGGGTGGGAGGAGTGGTATCTTGATCATCCCCCTTTACCCCCTCATAACTTCCCTACAGAGGTACTTTCATACCACCCATGCCAATCTGTAACTCTAATGCTCCTTCAGTCATGTAATTTGAGCCTGTCAGTCATTGTGGGTGCTCCAGGGTGGTGGGGAAACCTTCTGGAATAGAGTTGCAGCCTTGAGTGTGTGATGCTGGGCTTTGCTCCTAGCAAGGATGGGGATGGGAATCCATTTCAGAAAGGAAAGTGCAGTCTCCAGACTTTGTCTGTCTGTCCTAGTGCTGAAATTGGAATGGTGGAGAGATTGCTCTCGATTTCACTGGGCCTGTGAACTTTAGTGGGTGGGGGAAAGGCTAGGAGAGAATTCTGAATTAGGTCCAGATTTCTTGTTGGTTCAATCAGATGAACAGGTTCATCCTTTTTGAGTTTACCTTGCTGCCATAGCAACACCACGTAACAACGTAAAGACAAAAGGGGAAGCAGCTCCCCATCCAGTCTGGAAAATGGCTGAGCTGGAGAAGCTACTCTTTGTACCTGGCTGTTTTTGGAAACCAGACTTAAATTCTAAACCATTTCCTTGAGATTATGGGGAAAACAGGAACCGAAAAGCCTGATTTGGGGGTACTAAATCCATTGAAGAAACAAAGCTGTAAATATATATGTGAATCCTTATTCTCAATAGCCCTATTTCATGTGAAAACCTCAGTGGCTTCTTCCAAGGGAACCAGGCTCCTGTTCTGTGCCTGTTCAGGCTAGATCAGCCAAGGTGTAGTCTATATAAAGGGGAAGAGGGAACTATTTAAGAAGAAAGAACACGTCTGCAAGTTTTAAGAGCACCAATCTTGTATTTGAAAATAGCATCAACTCTTACTCACCTGCCATGTTCTGAGTTTAGGGTTTTATATCCTTGGCCATCAACTGTTGCAAAGAAATCACCCTAAATAATGAAGAGAAAGAAGAAATCTCAGTGTAATGGTGGTGGGCTTGTTTTTTCCTCTTTTTCTTTCTTTTTTCTCCCTTCTTAAGAAAGAGAGAATTTCTCCCCACACACCTTCTCACCCCTCCCAAAAAAAAGTCTTGTTAGAAAAAACTTCAAATCTCCTTACTGATGATTTCTTTCCTCCATTTTGGGTGTGGGCTTTTTTTCCCTTTTACACTGAGATTCTTCTTCTTTCCTGCATTATTTAGGATGTCTGATGTCATCAAGTGTTGCAGGAGAAACTTCAGTCTTGGCTGGTGAGTAGAATAGGAATTTTGCTGGCTGGGGCCTTGGGTGGGTACTGGGAGGCTGGAGGATGTCGAGCAGCTGCATTCCTCATCCTTTCATTTTTGGAAAGTAATGTTCTTTAGTAGATAAAAGTTCTCAAAATTACAATGAAATTTCAGTTCTTTTTCAGGAGCCACAATTCCATTTTATGAGTGGACAGTTATGGGCTTAGTTTTTTGTTGGACTCTTAGTTGGTCAGACTGCACTGGTATTTTAGGTTCTTATATATCATAGCAAGCACACTGATTATGCCTCCAAGAGAGTCCATAGAATGGATTCCTATCACCTGGTAACTTTGTTTTGTATGGGGAGACCACTTTTCTTAGCAAATAACATATGTCTTATGTGACTTTGAATTTAAGGATCTTTCTTCTCCCTCCCTCTCTCTCTTTTTTTTTTTTTTCCCAGTTCCTTCTTGGAGGGACCACACTGTAGAGCCTCTGAGAGATCCAAATCCTTCAGAGCTCTTGGAGGTAGGTATCAAGAAGCATTTGGTGTAGGAGAGATGTTCAGGAGAAATATGGGTACTAGATGACTATTTCCGTAGTCCATGTGGTTTTCCATTGGGTTAGAATATTAGATCTGGAAGAAATTTAAGAGATTATCTAGTCCAGCTCATTCTATTTAATTTTATTGGAGATAGGGATATAGTCTGGACCCAGAAGAAACTCCTTCTGGCAGTATAAGTGGGCATCTTATCTACCACTAGTGGTTTTAGTTGCCTGGAGCACTCTTGAGAATGTGACTTGGCTCAGGGTCACATGACCAGTATATTTTAGAGGAAGAACTGGAACCGAGGTCTTTCTAGCTTCAAGGCTAGCTTTTGAGCCCCTCCACTACACTGTCTTATTCTTAAGTTTTTATTGATGGTTTTTGTTTTTGCACCTTTCCTCTTGCCAGAACTAACAAAACAGTAAAGTAACAATACCCTATCTAGTGATTTCTTCTGCAGCAGTCTACCCCGGTGGTCCCTCTTATCCTCACTTCTCAGAGGAGGGAGGCATATTTCATCATTTTTTCTTCAGGATTTAACCCCGTTATTGTATGAAGGAGGAAACTGAAGCCTGAAGAGGGGAAGTGACTGACCTCTGAGGTCACACAGCTAGTTAGTGGTTCTAAATGGACCCTCATAAAGATAGTTAGAGCAAAGGCAGGCATCATTCCTAGCAGAGAAGTTGACTCTCACCACTTTGCAGAGAACTTAGGGTTACTATGAGCAGGTTTGATTATTGGAGTTTCTGTTCCTATTTTAGAGTGGGTATATTGAGCCTCCTCTCCACCCATCTCTCCACATTAACTAACCCTGAGCAGCAACAGTAGCTGAGGCAGAATCCAAAGCCCAGGCAAAAATAAGGACAAAGCCTCGATCACAATTAACCATTCCTTCCCTACACTGAATGCAGGTGTTAGCCCATCCAGCTCCTCCCCATCCTATTTCTGTCCCCTGACCTGAACACTTATAGTCTATTTTAATCCAAATAATACTGTATGTGCATTTCCAGAGGAATGTTTTATCATGGGCTATTTCAGTTTGATAGGAATCTCTTTCCTAGTGGGAATCCCTGTGTGTGGGAGAGACTAATACATGGAGGGAATGAACTCTTTGTTCTGTCATCAAAAAGTTCACACCCTGATGATGGGGGTTGGGGAGAGTGAAGATGGATATTACCTGTTAATAAAGGGCTTAATGCCTACTGTTGTCTACACAGAACCTGGATGACAGTGTGTTTTCAAAGCGGCATGCGAAACTGGAGTTGGATGAAAAGAGAAGGAAAAGGTAAGGCCTGAGATGGCCATCCTGGGGACAGGCCAACCTTGGGATCTTGAGTCTCTCTTTCATTCTGGACAACCATTCACACAATTAAACTGGCTTACCAGCTTTCCCATGTGTTGGAAGCCTTATTTGGGAGTAGAAGTTTCTTTAGGTCAGCCCAGGTTTGACTCTTCCTTTCCTCAGTCCTTCCCTTACTTGGTTCTTCCGGCAAAAGAAATAGTGGGGAAAGAAATGGCAATGACAGATGGGCATAGTGAGGGATACTTTTTAATATAATTTTTAATAAATGCATAAATTAAGGTCAGAAAATTGTGGTCATCATGGCACTTAGGTGTTTGTTTTGTGATGTCTCTTCCTATGTGTTACAGCAAAGTCTCCTGATAACTTTTGGCAACAAATAGCATAATATCATAACATTTGACATTTATATGGTGCTTTTAAAATTTACAAAACACTTTGCATACATTCTTTCCTTGAGCCTCACAAGTACTACAGTTACTCTTCATATTTTACAAGTGAGGAAACTGAGGTTGGGAGAGGTTGAGTTACTTGCTTCTATCAGTCAGTGCAGGAGGCAGCATTTAAGCTCAGGACTTGCTGAGTGCTCCAAACTCTGACCATCATGCCATGATTCACTCTCCTATGTGGTGAGGCCCCCACAATTTTCATGCATAGGGATGGAATTTTCAGACTTTGCCTAGGGCATACAGATGCCCTGGCCTAGCTCTGTTTTTCAGTAGCTGGTTTGTTTGTTTTCCAGATGGGATATTCAGAGGATCAGGGAACAAAGAATTTTACAGCGACTGCAGCTCAGAATGTATAAAAAGAAAGGAATTCAGGAATCTGAGCCTGAGGTTACCTCATTTTTCCCTGAGCCAGATGATGGTAAGTTCCATCTACCCAGTGGTGTGGGTTGCATTAAGAACAGTTATAGAACTCTAGGGTACAGCATGCTTGAGTCTGTGGCACATATAGAGATAGCCTATGGTGTCTTCTTCACAATGCTTACTAAAAAGGTTCCATTTGGTTGTTTTTTCCCCCATAGTTGAAAGTTTGCTGATTACCCCCTTCTTGCCTGTTGTAGCATTTGGACGACCATTACCAAAATTGACCCCACAGTAAGTACTAGACTTTGTTTTTTTTAAGTTTTACTGAAAAAAAAAAACCAAAACCAAACCTTGGTTTTGTATACCATAGTTATTTTCTTATATACAGCCCACCTCCCACTGCCCTCCATTACTATCCCCTACATTCACCCTTCCTTATAACAAAGCAAAATAATTAAGCAAAACCTAGCAGCATAATAGTCTGTCACTATGCATAGCATTCCACACATTCGGCCCTCCATCTCCTTACCAAGAAGAAGGAAGCATATTCCACTGTTTGTCCTCTGGGACCATGATTGTTTATTGTGGTCATTGTTTGGCTGCTTTTGTGTTGTTTTCTTTTACAGTATTGTGGTTATTACTTATATGGGTTCATGGTTCTACCTTCTTTGTTCTGTCCAGTTCATACAAATTTTCCCATGTTTCTCTGAATTCTTCACATTCATCTCATGGTGTAGTAATATTCAGTTACATCATAATATAGCACAGTATGTCCAGCCATTCCCCACTTGATGGGCAGCTGCTTTATTTCCAGTCTTTTGCTACCCCAGGAAAATCCAGGTTTTCTTTTTCAGCTAGGATAGTCCAGCTCCCCTGTGTACTTCACAAAAGCCTGGTGAGATACAAGGTGGGGCAAAAAGCTGTGGTTCTTCTCTTAGAAATTCACTATTGGAATGGCAAAATCCCTGAGATAACAGGAGGATTGAGTTAGAAATAGAAACTCCACTTACTTTGCTTCCCAAGCAGACTTTGAGGGAGAAGACTTGCACCAAGCCTGGAAAGCAGAAGTCAGGGCTTGGTGTGACTCTCCTCTGTGCTTCTAGTCCTATCCTAAATCTCTTCCTCTTCCAGTGCCACCAGTTGATTTTTGCTATTTTCGCTAGGAATTTTGAGCTGCCCTGGTTGGATGAGCGCAGCCGCTGCAGGCTGGAGATCCAGAAAAAGCAGACACCTCACAGGACATGTAGGAAATAGCTGTGCTGGCGAGAGACCTTTATCTTCAGATGGTTGTAGCCTGCCATTTCCAGAGAATGGCCGAGACCTGTATATGTGACCCGATTACCCAAACCCCGTGTTCTCCTATCTATTATCACTCACTGATAATGCCCTTACGTGTTTCCTTTGAGTTTGGGTGTTTTTATTTTTGTTTTTGTCATTCTGTTTTCACAAAAACTCCTTTGTTGGGCTCATTTTGGGGATGGGGTTTTGTTTGTTCTTTCCCACTTTTGGGAATGAGTTCTTAAGTTAATCTGCAAGGCCCTCTCTGGCAGGAAGCTTCAAAGGGTCCTGTATTTGACTTTTAGTGGTCACTAGATAGAGATTCTTGGTGAGCCAAACTTTGCCTAGAAAAGATGTATATTAGTGTTGTGTGGCATTGGGCATGGTGGTGTTGATCCACCCTAAAATGGCTCAACGTTAGCTTCATGGCCAAATGAAGAGTGGAGAAAAATAAGATAATATGGCCCTCCTCACTGAGTGGAAAGAGGTCTGAGGAACCAGTGGTCTTATTAGACAAGAATCCTCTTAAACTGTTGTGTGATTTATCCTCATAGGGATGGGCAAGGGGAAGTTTAGTTATGGTTATTTTCTTGGTTAGTAAATAAATTGAGTCCCATTCCATTTCCTTCTTCCTCCCCTCCTCTCAGTCCTCCTCAAAAGTCTTTGTATCTTGTGTGAGTGGTAAAGAGAACGGGCTCTTAATTTAATTTACTAGCCCACCCTACCCTCATGGTATAATCCGATAAAACCCGGTAGCCTGAATAACAAGGCATTTGAGATGCCCGTGTGTCAAATCACTTCTGAAGTATTCCTTATTGAGACTCTGTCCTTTTAGTTCTTGGTGGCGGGTAAAGATCTGGGGGGGGGGGGGGAGAGGAGATGCTTCTATGTACTTCATTTGGCTGACAAATGTGTCCGCATATTGATGTACTTGATAGAATATTCTTTGTGAAAATAGAATTCTACACGCACAATATTGGTTCCTTTTTTTCCATTTTGTTTAAGTGTTTCAGGGTAGCACTCCCAGGCAACTGTGTAAGAGACCTGTACTAGCTGGAGGAGAGATAGAGCCAAGGCTTCAGCTTATAGGAATTGCATTTTGTTTTAGCCTTCAGGACTCTTGTGAGAATTGAGTTTCTAGTCTCTATGCAGTGAAGGGAGAAGGATTTGGATCCTTAAAGGAAATTTGCTGTACCTAAAACCATAAGCACTTTTAGGGGAGAAGTCAAAATAGAGAATGTGTGGCTAGCCCCTTAGTGGAAATAGAATAGGACACCAGTGTTGGAAGGAAGAGGAGAAAAGCTGCTTCTTACACTGTTCATCTTGTGAGGTATTGGTCTGCATTCCTTGGGTTTGATTTTTTTATAAGGATTCTCCCAGCAGCATATACAGTATTCATGGAAGATCTTCTAACTTTTATTCTCTTTTTTGGTGCGTTGGAGTGAGCTATGGTTTTTCTTCATGAACTCCTCCTGTTAAGGAGAAAGAATGATCTGCAACTGACTCTAATAGGTAGGTTAATGCAGCAAGGTTATAGAAGGAAAATAGGACTCCTTCCCCTAGCTGCCCTCAGCCAATACCTTAAACTTCAGGAAGAGGGGAGATCTCCAGAAAAACCAGCCCAGATTCTTTTTCTATACTTCTTCTTTGCTCTTTCTTCAATCCCTATATCCCAGGGTGTTTGACTTCCCTAACCTCACCTGGGGAGTACCCATCATCCATCATCATTTTCTGACATTGGAAAAGGAAGACTAGCCAATGCCTCTGCTTTCTTCTTCACTGTTTCTCCCTGGCTTCTGTCCTTGTTATTTTGCTGAAATTCCTACTATGGGGTCTGCTTCAGCTGCTGGCTGAAGCAAGTTTGACCTTCAGCTTGTGTCCTACCCAGGGGATTTGTCAGGATTCTGAATTCTAGCTAGTGTTACAGGAATCCCTGAGGTGCTATCTGACCAGGCAGAAGCTGCTCCTGCTCCCATGGTTCTCCCTGCCCTGCAGAGCCCTTGTTGTGTCTTGCCCCACTGGCAGGCTTCTGCAGTTTTCATTCTCACACATCCAGGTTTCCTGAGAAAAGGGTCAGAGAGTAGGCTAGTACCAAAAGTTAAATTGACAGTGGGTGTTATTAGAGTGTGGGGAAAAAATAGTCTTATTTCTCCCTATATGGGATACAACACTGTGAAATTCAATCTTCAACTGAAGGCCCTGCAATTCTTTCCTATAACATAGTTCTTTGTTTTTAATATCTCGCTTTAACCAAGTTTAAGCTAGTGTTAATAAATTAAAAGAAAAGCAACTTGTCTGTTCACTTAAGCTTTTTTGTTTTATACCCATTTCACACACTGTTGTCTGTGTTGTAATTCATACTTTTGATACCATTTCTGATGTGTAAAATTGGTTGTCTTGTAAATATCTTATAAAAATTCAATTGTAAATAAACTATTGTGGCTGTTAATTTTTTGAATTTCTGCTTCAGTTTGTTAGATTTAACAGTGTTAATGGGGAGTATTAAACATTTCTGCCTGTATGTTTTAAAAAATTGAAAAAATCATTTTTTTACAATAAAATAGAAAAAACAGCCATTGTTTTTCCTGTTTTTACAAAAGTACCACTTCAGCTGGCTGCCAGGAGTGCAGCATGTTTCATTCTTCTCATCTTGTGTTCCCTTTATACGTGAGTCTCTTGTATTTATGTTTAAGACCACATCAGATTCCTTGACAAATGCAACCACAAAAACCACCATTCAGTGATCTGATTATTAAAGTCAAGATTAAGACCATCTAGGTATGCTCCTTACAGGTGTTCACTGTTATGTAAAGTTCAAATGGACAAGAATCCTGTCTTCTAGAGGCTCCTGTTTGCAGATGATGAGCTGATTACATTAAGTGTCAGAATATTTCAGAGCATCATTAATGAGATTTATAAATACTCAAAAGAAGTAGGCCTAATCAACATATGCAGACTAAGATGGATGAAAAATGTCCACATTATAACTGGTCAGTCTCTTAGGTTGTGTTTGGGAACTTGTATGATGCTTTCAATAATCCCAAACTGCTACCCGGTGCAAGAAGCTTTTTTTTTTATATGAATATTTTTCCAGTGGTGCTTTTATGTTTCTAAATCTAGGAATGCTGTACTTCCCAAAAGATAAATTGGAGGTGACCCAAAGGGCAAGGAAACATGTTTTGGTCCAGACCTATTGCTTTATTTGTATGGGAAACTTGTAGACACTCCCTTCACTGGTCATCAGGACCAAATCATATGTGATAACTTGTAAAGCACTATATCAGCAACCGTTATTCAACTTAAAACGTTAAAAAAAAAAGTTTGCCTAGGGAGGCTCTGCAGCGGCACTTTGAACTCAGGTCTTCCAGATTCCAAGACTGGCTTTCTATCCACCACACACACATCTCCAACTGTGACCTAAAGAAGAGGCATAAAGACTATACAGTAAATAATGGTCGATAGGAAAAGGGGAAAATTGGACTAGTCTGAACAGCCCCAAGTCGAGTAATGGCACCCCCAAAATGTAAAAGGAAAGCACTCCACCTTATTCGTTGCACAGCCTTCGTGGACGCGCAGTGGGGAAGAATATGGAATAGGATGGCATGGAGGGTCTCCAAGACATCCACCTCTACGTGCATCCACAAATCCATGCAAATAATTTCAACGGGGACTGAGTTCTTTAAAAATAACAGTGCTTCCTTGGACCTTGGCTCAGCTCGACTACAGACCAAAGCCACTTGGAACCCTCTTTGGCGTCCCTACTGGGTGGATGGCTTTCAGGGGGAGACGCTAGAGCATTCTTTTACAGACAGAGCAAAGTGGCTGGGAGTCATGGAAAATGAAAACCATGATCGTGGTGTTCAAAGTTCGTAAATCGCTTCTCCAAGCTTCCAGCCCTAGACAGAATAGTTTAGAAGATGGCCGGAGTGGGGCGGGGAGGTTTCTGCATTGGAGGAAGGTCGGCTAGTTCCTCTTTGGCAGGCAGAAAAACTGCCCGGGAAGGCTGGGGCCCATGCGCGCAAGCGCTCGGCTTGCGAGTAACAACTCCCCCGCCCCGCACACACGCCCACACACAGACCCACACACAAAACCACCACTGCACCACTCGTCCTTGCCCCAGCCCTTAGAAACACACTGGTTTCAAGTTGCCGAGCGCCCCCACGAGACCGGAAGCGGAGCAGGATGATGGGCTCTTGGCGCAGAGCATGCTGGGTTTTGTAGTGTCGTCCGCTCTCCCTCTCCGCCGAGCTTCGGTCTCCCAGCGGCCCCTGCGAACGGGCGCGGCAGACAGGCTGACGGGCTGGCGGGCGGCGGGGGGGGAATCGAGTAACTCGCGATCGAGCGAGGGAGCGCGGAAGCCCGGACGGGGGTCGGTTCTCCGCAAGATGGCTGACCGACGGCGGCAGCGCGCCTCGCAGGACACGGAGGACGAGGAGTCCGGAGCCTCGGGTTCTGACAGCGCCGGTTCCCGGGGCGGCGGCGGCGGAGGCGGCGGGGCCGGCGGAGGCTCCTCGGCTTCGCTGCGCGGGGGCCGATCCGGGGGCCTCAACTCGCGGCGGACGGAGGGAGGCGGCCTCCGGAGTCCCGAGGAGTCGGAGTGTGTGAGTGAGCGGGGCCCAGGGCCGGTCCGGGCCGAGCGAGGAGCGGCGGGCGGGCGGGGGGCGGAGGGCGGAGGGAGGGCGAAGGGAAGGGGCGGGGCCTGCGGGGAGGGGGAGGGGACGGGACGGGGGTGGTCTGTGGGTTTGGCCCCTGAAGAAATGAGGCAGAGAGGCCACACGGCGGAGTTTTCATTTCCCCAGTGGGTCGAAGGGACTCGGTCGAGTTTTTTTCTCTGCCAGTCCATGGCAGGGAGGGGGTGTGCCCGTATTTGTCTTGTCCCATTCCTTCCTTTCCCCCTCCGCCGGTTCTCCCAGCCACAGGTTCATCTTGAAGATGACTTCTGGTTTGTTGCCCGCCCCCCCCCGACCTTTTGCCCCATTCTCCTGTTTTTTATAACAGTTAATAATAACTAACATTCCTATAGGGCCGCTAGGTATTGAAGTGGATAGAGAGCCAGGCCTGTTGTCAGGAAGACCTGAGTTCAGATTCCACTTCAGACACTTACTAACTGTGTGACTCTGGGCAAGTGACTTAACCCTGTTTGCCTCAGTTTCCTCATCTGTCAAATCAGCTGGATAGGGAAATGGGCAAACTACTCCAACCCAAATGGGGTCACAAAGAGTTAGACAGGACTAAATAAACAACTTCTGGGAAAGAAAATGGCAAACCACTTCAGTGTCCGTGCCAAGAAAACCCCAAAAGTGTCATGAAGAGTGGGACAGGACTCAACAACAACAATATTCCTATAGTTTTTGTGCTTTACAAATATCTCATTTTATTGTCAGGGGAAGTTCATAGGTGGGTGGGGGAAATGTAGAAATAGTAAATTTCAGTGCAGAACTATGGCCAACAGTCACTCTGTCTTCTTTTATCCAGGAAAGTGAAGACTGCATAGAAGGCGATGGTGAGTAGCGGCTACTCTGCCCTCAAAGAGCAGATGATAACCAGCCTCACCCCCACATGCAAACTTGCTCTCCAATTACCTGCCTCTAACAACCTACTGTTCCTGAGACTGCTGTCTTGGATATGGTTATTTTCTCATTTTAAGCTCCTTGCATCCTCTATTTTGGATAGCTCTGAACTTAATTGTCATGTCAAAGAGGGTTTGTGTCCACTCAGCCTGCAACTTTATTAGATCACCCTGTGGACAGTATGTTTGCTTATAGATACTTTGTCCAGATGGTTTGTTTGACCTCTGATTTCTTTCTCCCTTTCAGCTGTTCTCTCAGATTATGAAAGTGCAGAGGATTCAGAAGTGAGTGCAACATTTTTCTTTAGTAGTGCAGGAACAAACATTTCAGAGTGTGCATACAACTCTGTTACAAATCCTGCAAGTCAGCTAATTATCCGTTGTATACAAAGCTGCTGTTGCTATGCTGGTGTTGCCTTTCTATTCCACTTTCCATTGTGCTTCAGAAAAACTGTTTAGCATCAGAAATTGACTTGGTCTTATACAGGGAGGTTTGGCCTGAGTTCCCCTCATTCTGCAGGAATAGAAACTTTTCTAACTGGAAAAAAAAATGATACAAATAAAATAATGAAAGCATCTTTTCAGGTGTTTTGCTTAGAGCCCTTGTACCATCAGATTTTCCTCAGTTTTCATTGTTGCATTAGGGTGGTTGGGTAGTTCACTTTAATTTGCTGTAAAGCTAGCTCTCTTATTGGTGATGTCAATTCCAACATTTGCCAGCCAAACTATTCACCTTTGGCACCTTGAGAGCAGTAGGGTTCAAAATTTCTTTGAGGGTTTGATAATGGCATGATCTGAGTGTTTCTGACTGTTAGAGTGTTCACTCAGTGCTGCAGAGGTCTCGCATGGGCATATCTTCAATGTGATTAGGAATTCCAGGTTAAAGTATTCATTGGATGTCATAAGCATGCCTGGCTTCTCTGAGCATAACTTTGCTTAAAATAATAAGTGTTGCTGTTATGCTTTTTAAAAATTTAATAGTTTTTCCCCAATTACACATAAAAACAATTTTTAACAAATTTTTGAGTTCCAAATTCTCCCTCTGCCATTATGCTTTTACTTGACACATATTTGCATTTAATCCTCCAAAGTAGGTATCTTCCTCATTTTACTGAAATAGGAAATTGAGATTCAGAGAGATAAGTGACTTGCCCTTGGTCAGATAAAAATAAGTATCAGAGGTGAGATTTGAACCCAGGTCGTTTTTTGGTTCCAGGTCCAGTGAGTGCTTTCCCCATAACTACACAATACCTCTCAATAATGATGAGATGCAGCTTTCATTGCTTATTTTATTCCCTGGGATCCTTGGGTGTACCTTGAGTGTAAGCCTTTGCAATGAAAGATACTTATTGTAAATGTGAAAACCTGAGCTGACTCTTAGTGTTGGAGGTGCTGACCAATAGGAAAGATAAAGCTGTGGAGCCCCAAGGCAGCATTTTGGCTTCAGTTAGGTTTCAGTTTGGTAGTATAATTTGGACTCTCCTCAGCACTGTACTATTTGTGTCCTTCTTTTGTATCTTGAAAACAAATTAGTTTCTGAATCCTGAATAAAAGAGCCACCTTATTTGACATTCAGCTACAGACTGGAGACTGTGTAAAATAAAGTTACCTCATTAATCATGCAGATACTATTTTAGGATGTTTGATTCCAGTCAAAGCAAAGTTCCAGGCCCCCTGTATGAGGGGCAATGAAGAAAGGTCACATGTACACTAAGAAGGATTTTTAAGAGCTCAGGCTAAGAATTGGTTGGGAATGTAGTACTAGGCAGAAAAATGGATGCTAGCCATCCATTGAGAGAATAAAGAGAGCTGACTTCTTGTTTCTTGTCTTCCTACATGTAGGAAGAAAGACTCCTGAAAGTTATGTGGCTTTTTCAGAAAGGCTATTAGATTTATGGTGCTGTTTGAATACTAAATATTTACTCATTTTGTGGACATTTTTAGCATCTGTTCTTTCTAACTAAAATATTCTAGACCATTTCAAAAGGGAGAATTCGTGCTTTGTGTCTGAAGTTTGGGTAAAACAGTTGAGTAAGCACAAGTTAATTGATCTGGAGCAGAGATTCTTAACCTTTCTTGTGCTGTGGTTCCATTTGGCAGTCTGGTGAAGTATATGAACCCCTTCTCAAAATGTTTTTAAATGCATAAAATATATATATAGAATTACAAAGGAAACCAATTCTACCAAAATACAGTTATTAAAAAAATTTTAAAAGCAAGTTCACAGACTCCAGGTTAAGAACACCTGATCAGGGAGCAGCTGGGTGGTACAATGGATAGAGCACTGGCCCTAGACTAAGGAGGACCTAAATTCAAATCTGGCCTCAGACACTTACCAACTATGTTACCCTGGGCAAGTCACTTAATCCCAATTGCCTCTCCCCCCACCCCCCCCCCAAAAAAAAGGAAAAGAAAAAGAAAAGAACACCTTATCTAGAGAGATAATTTAGCAGATGATAATTCTTTGTTGAATGTCTAGTATGTCTCAGCTCCTATAGTGAATTCCAAAAAACCCAAAACCTATCATTTCACTTTTATAAAGCTTCTGCTTCAGTTTGGTAGATGAGAAGTATTGTGTTTCAAGTTGATAAGAAAAGTATTTAGCTTTCAACTTCAACTGACTATACTACTGGTGCTTAGCAAAAGGATTGGTTTCCCAAGGTACAAGTTCTTCCTGATTTCCCTTTAGGAAGTAACAAGGACAATGTCTTTTCAGGGTGAGGAAGAATACAGTGAAGAGGAAAATTCCAAGGTGGAGCTTAAGTCAGAAGCTAATGATGCTGCTAATTCTTTGGCAAAAGAAGAGAAGGGAGAAGAAAAACCTGACCCAAAAGGCACTGTGACTGGCGAGAGACAAAGTGGAGATGGGCAAGTAGGTACCCAGTAGGGGACATTTCACTTCAGGACCAGGTGAATTATCCCTAGCTTGGAGAAATAAAGAGCCCTTTTGCTTACCTTTTAGGAGAGCACAGAACCTGTAGAAAACAAGGTGGGTAAAAAGGTCACAAAGCATTTGGATGATGATGAAGATCGGAAGAACCCTGCCTACATCCCCAGGAAAGGGCTCTTCTTTGAGCATGACCTCCGAGGCCAAACTCAAGAAGAAGAAGTCAGGTAACACTTAGGAAGAGGATTCTCAAAAAGGGTTTGCTTAGATCTAATTGCTTCTCTATTTTAGGAGAAATGCTTAGAGAGGCTTGAGATGCTGTATAGATTACATTTTTTAAAATGTCTCAGCTGAGCTAGCAGACTATATTCCAAAGGGCTGTTTATTCAACAGAGATTTTTTTAAGTGCCTGAGGAAGTTGCAAAATTTAGATAAGATGTGGTCTTTCCCTTTGTAGAATTTATAGTCTAATAAAGGGACTTGGCATTGGTATTGCCCTAATCTCTGGGAGGCCTACCTGCTTTGACTGGGAGGCTGGGACACTGAGCCACTGAGGTGGTGTTTATTTTCCTCCATAAATACTCTAGCTCTTCTCAGGGGAGACACCATGCCTCTTCAAAGTGTCTTTCAGCTTTGGTAGGCCCTGCAAGTCAGGAATATTCTTCTCTTTTTTGTCTAGACCCAAAGGACGGCAGCGGAAGCTGTGGAAGGATGAGGGCCGGTGGGAACATGACAAGTTCAGAGAGGATGAACAAGCACCCAAGTCTCGGCAGGAGCTCATAGCCCTCTATGGTTACGATATTCGATCAGCTCACAACCCTGATGATATCAAACCCCGGAGAATCCGTAAACCCAGGTGAGGAATGACTTGAAGTAAGGACCATTAAACATTTTCTGGTAGGGGGGTATCTGTTCTTTATTGCCACCATTCCTGAAGACATGATCCTATAATCTGCAGGAGGTAGTCCCTTTCATCACTAGGTCTTAATGGTTTTTTGATTCTACTCTTCCAGGTTTGGAAGCTCTCCGCAGAGGGAGCCAAACTGGGGCAATGACAGGCCAAACAAGCCTCCCCGTCACCAGGGCTCTGGGGGATCCTCCTTGCCACCAAGAACATTCATCAATCGTAATGCTGCTGGTACAGGCAGAATGCCTACATCTAGGAACTTCTCTCGAGCTGGAGGCTATAAGGAAGGAAGGACCGGGTTTAGGTCTGCAGAAAATGGAGGGCCACATAACATCCGTTCTAATGACTCCGTCAAGCATGAAAATGGTTATCGTTCTCGGCGCCTGGACTACTGCACAGCTAGGGACCCATCCCCTGAAATGGAGTCTTCCCATATGCTTAGCAGCCCTGAAAGAGAGGAAATAGCTTCAGAGCCTCCTCCTCCTGCCCCTGAAACTGTACCACCACCCCCAGACAGACCAGTTGAGAAGAAGTCCTACTCTCGAGCAAGAAGATCCAGAAACAAAGCTGGAGATGCAAGCAAATTGGCAGAGGAAGTGCCACCTCCTGCGGAGGGGCCAGCCCCTGTACCTCCACCTCCCCCAACTACCCCACCACCACCCTCAAAGACTGGGAATTGGGAGGCCCCAGTGGATTCCAGCACAGGAGAACTTGAGCAAGACATGACCCAACTGAATCTGACCGAACAAAATTGGAGCCCAGGACAGCCTCAGTTCCTACAGCCAAGGGAACTTCGAGGTAAGTTAACTCAAGGATGGATGACTAGCTTTTTGCTTTGCCTCAAAAAAGTTAGATGATGGGACATGGAAATCTTGGAGATGAGGTATCTGGACTAGTATCACTGATTGAAGTCCCCATGGCAATCATTTTTAGCCTGGTACTCTAAAGCACCATGGTACTTATGTATTTTAAGAAAGCACTGATGTTTAACAGTATTCACTTTGAGTATTCAGAACTCAATAATTGGATACTGTGGATAAAGAGGAAGAGTCTATGCCCTTTTAAGCTAATGATAGAGGCTGGTTCTCTAAGGCAGAAACTACTCTGTTAAGTTTGAGTTAGTATCTTTTAATTCCCTTTGGAAGAACATCCTATCCTTCCGTGACAATCTTCATGCTTAGGAACAAGTCAGGCCTTCCCCACTGCTAAAGTGTGCCCTCCAGTGGTCATTTCAGTCCTTCCTAGGCCACTAAATGGCTGGATGTGAGTGACTTCTTTGGTCCCTGAAAGTGCCTCACTACAGTTTAGAATCTGGGAATCCTCATCTGTTCACTTTTCAGATGAGATTTGTAGCAGCTCCCAACTAAACAAGAGATGGAATCCTTGCATTGGTTGGGACTAGAAAATTGGCAAAGGAGTGAATTGGATCTTTCTTCAGATGTCCTTTTCTTACCAGTCAGGAGCTAGATAAAGCCTTTACTCTGATTTAGATGATTTCCCCCAGATGGAAATGGCTATAGAACTTCCACTTAAGGCCTCCAGATCTAGGATGTGTTCAGATTACATAGATTGACAAACATGCCCCACCTTTTCCAGTTGTTACCCCCAAACTGATAGTCTTGAGAGTTTGCCTGTTTATTATAATGAGCTAACTATTGCAGCCTAAGGCTTTCTGCAGTGAAATATTCATAAGAAAAGATTTAAACATGTGCTTCCTTAACTGAACTCTTTCTTTTTTTTCTAATTTTGTTTTTTATTTACAAAATATTTTCAGGTTTTTGTTCTTTCCTCCCATCTCTTCTCTGCCTCCTTCACCACCCTTTGAGAATGACAAAACAAAACAAAACGTTAAAACGTATATAGTAAAAAAAAAACAAAAAAACAAAACAAAAAAAATAACATTCCAGAATTGGCCATGACACTGAATTCATTTTTCAAGAGGTCATGATTGCTGTGTCATGATAACAGGAGAAAGTGGTAAATTTGTTAATGCTAGTGTTAACAGAAAGCAGAAATGGTTTGAAGAGATTTCTCTAGTTCAAAGTGAAGGAGCTATTGCCAGTGCTGGAGTGTATACCACTACCTCTTCCCCCTGTCCCCTCTTGCCCAGTATCATCGTAGAATGCTTTGTGTTTTCTACTCTCCAATGAATAGGTTTTTTGTGTGTGTTTCAGGTATTCCTAACCACATGCACCTGGGAGCAGGCCCTCCACCTCAGTTTAACCGTATGGAAGAAATGGTAAAGAACAGGGATGGGAAATCAGAGGGGAGGGACAAGTTTAGTTTGCAGTTTGGTGCAATCTTTTAATCCAAACTGTAGCATTGATAGGACCAAGGAAGTAAGCCCTGCAGGCTTTCACTTTCTACTGTCTCAGGTGTGTCCAGGAAAGGCCTTTTTTTCTCCCCTCAGTTAATAGACCTTGTTGTCAGTTAGACAGTTTTTATGGGGATGGGGGGCTAGAGATAAGACTATAAGAGCCAGCCTTCACCTAGCCTTTGGTATTCTCTCTTTCAGAGTGTTCAGGGCAGTCGAGCCAAACGATATTCATCCCAACGTCAGAGACCTGTCCCTGAACCACCTGCCCCCCCTGTGCACATCAGTATCATGGAAGGGCACTACTATGACCCATGTGAGTTTCAAGAGTATCTCTTAGAGCTAGGCTTCTTATCAAAGTGCTGATTCTGAATTGAGAGTAGAGTCTTGGATAGTTTATTCCCTCCAGCACCTGAATGTGGGCATCGGGAAGCTGCCTGTTTATTTTCCCAGATAGAACACTAAGAAAATCTTTACAAGATTCTTTATTGTTTGGAGGGCAAGGGAATTTGCCCATGTGACATTGGGAATGAGAATCCCTATTAGTGAATTCCCCTGTGATATCTTGCAGTGCAGTTCCAGGGACCAATCTACACCCACAGTGACAGCCCTACCCCGATGCCTCCTCAGGGCATGATTGTACAACCAGAAATGCACCTCCCTCACCCTGGTAAGTTTATGCCTCTAATTTCCCTTTCAGCAGGTAGGGTTGTAGGAGCAGAGTACATGAGACATCCTGGGGGCTGCTTTGTGTGACCTGAACTTTTCCCACTTGTTAAGAGAGAGAGACAGAGAAAGAGACCAAAATCTAATCAGCCTCTTGGAACAATCCTGAATAGCTTAGGAGAGTAACATTATTTCTCATCCTTGTTTGTGGCCAGCAGATTTAGGAACTGTCACAGAAATAGTACTGTCTTCCTCTACTTCAATATTTGTTCTATTCTCTCTGTTCAGGTTTACATCCCCATCAGACGCCAGCACCTCTGCCTAATCCGGGTCTGTACCCCCCCCCCCTGTCCCTGTCCCCAGGACAGCCACCACCCCAGCAGCTGCTTGCCCCTACCTACTTCTCTGCTCCAGGTGTCATGAACTTCGGCAGTCCCAGCTATCCCTATGCCCCAGGGACACTGCCCCCTCCCCCACCTCCTCATCTGTACCCTAATACCCAGGTAAGGTGACTAGCAAATTGTAATACTGTCCTCACATTCCCTATGATGATGAGGAAATGCAACTTCTTTGATAAATCTTAGGATTTGTAAGGAACTAAGACATCCTGTGATAGTCCACCCTCCTCATTGTAGGTCCCTATCCAATTTCTTTTATTGTTTTTCCATTTAAGCTTTTTGGTTAGTGGCAAGATCCACTCAGGGCCAGAGTGCCCTTCACACAATAAATAGGCATTTAGGAAATGTTCGCTATTGAACTATATGGCATTTCCTCATTTATATTCATTCAAGATATTTATCAAACACCTGTGTGTCAAGATGTCTCATACCAGGTGTTGTCCTGGATATGAAGATAAATAAGAATCAGTTGCAGCCTAATCTACTAGGGAAGATAAGACACACCAAAGCTATTGAGTAGGGCAGGATGGTGATAAAGTGCTGTAGGAACAAGGTTGTTTGAAGTTTCAAAAGAAGGAATGACCACTTGATAAATACCTTAGCATCAGATCACTGGCTGCCACAGTTGTGGGGAAAATTAAGAAGCTGAAGAACCCACAGAAGGGTGTGATCAAGTTAAGAGCCTAAGATTGTGCCATTTGAAGACCTCCTGAAGGATCTGAAGACATTTAGCTTGGAGGGGAAAAGGGCCATGATACCTCTCTTCAAGTATTTAAAGAGTTATAATTAGGAAAGGAAGAGACTTGCTTTGGCCTCTGAAGGCAGAATTAAAGAACAATGGGTGGGTTTCAGAGAGGTGGATTTAGGTTTAGTATAAGAAGAAACTTTCTAGAAGCTATCTTTAGGTAGAAAGGGCTGTTTTGGGAGTTAATGGCTTCTCTTTCAGTGGAGTTCTTCAAGGAAAGGCAGGAATGACTATTCATAATGATTTACTGGAGGAAGTCTTGTTAGGTACCAGTTGGACTTGAAGTTTTACAACTCTGAGATTCTTGGCCAGAGGCTTAGGGAATCTTAATTAAAGCAGGTGGTGATCACATAATCTCTTCTTTTCTTTTGAGGTAATCAGGGTTAAGTGACCTGTCCTCGGTCACACAGGTGGTAAGTGTCTGAGTCCAGATTTGAACTCAGGTCCCCCTGACTCCAAGGCCAGTGCTCTATCCGCTGTGGCAGTTAGCTGTCCTGTATTCACATAATCTCGATGAAGTAGGAGAACAACTCAAATATAGGAAACAGCTTAAGGAGACAAAAATTAAGTCATTTTTAAGGGATTGCATAGAAAACCTCCATAATTCCTAAAGATTGTTTATTTGGATTCTGTTATATGTCATTTTTTGCTCCCATTCTGTGTAAGTCAACCGATTTTCCTTTTATCTCCTTTTATCCCCTTAGGCTCAGTCTCAGGTGTATGGAGGAGTAACCTATTATAATCCAGTGCAGCAACAGGTGCAACCGAAACCTTCTCCACCCAGGCGAACATCCCAGCCAGTCACCATCAAACCCCCACCACCTGAGGTATAGCAGCTCCTAGGCTATCTTAGTGTTCCAGCCACTCACCCCAACACACACTGTGCCCCTCCTTTCCCCAGTGTACTTTCCTTGTCCTGGGGTGGGAATCTAGGGAAAAGTACGTGGTGGGTTTCACCTGATACCAAACTCTAGCTTTTTATTTCAGGTTGTAAGCAGGGGTTCCAGTTAATTTGAATTTCTAAATACTTTAAATCTAACACCACATAAAAAGTAAGTACAAATGTGACTGGATGAAATACTGTCATGCTATTGCTTTTTAAAAGACAAAAACCTTATACTCACTAGCCTTTTTTTTGGGTGGTTGTTAATGAAAATGGGGCTTTCAAACATGCTTAATAATATTCTTTTGTAGTTGGAGTTTCATGGGTTAGCTGGTAAATCTGGGGAAAAACCAGAAGGGATCTTGAATTCACCGGTACTTTCCCTATTGAATTAGCTTTAACTTGGTTACTTAGGGCATCCCTGGGGCAGAGTTGAGGAAATAGAGGCTGTTATTAACATAGCAGAACCTGGTGCAGTGAAGAAGTGATGTGGGAGGTAAGAGTGGGATACAGAAAGGAAGGCAGGAGAAGGGTCAGCCTGGCATATACTGTAACAGAGCCCGACCTAGGAGTTGAATGTCTGGATTCTCGTCATTCTAGGATGTGCTTTTTAGTGGTCTGCCTGGCTCTCTCAGAACATCCTGTGGTTGGCCCAGGAAAGTGTATTAATGCTGTGGTGGTTCTTCCTTTTTCCCTACTCCTTTCAGAACAGCAGAAGTGAGAACTCGGAAGATCAGATTCATCAGGCCACCTGCTGCTGGGAGTGCTCTGATGTTATTGTGGCCCCCATCAGCAAGCAGAATTGTTACACACTCAGAATGAAAAGCAGCCTTTCCTCTTCTTGGGAATAGGCTTTGATGGGAAAATAAGGACACCTTTCTCCTCCAGCGGGAGTGGCTGTCTGTACTCAGGGCAGGGAAGGCCCCAGTCAGCCAGCCAACTCATGTACCCTTGTCTCTAGACCTAGAAGCTCTTGTCTCTGCTGCTGATCTTCCCCTCCTTCCATCCTGCCCTGGGATTGAAATGTCCTTCCCTCCCATGGTGGGCACCTTCTTGTCCTTTCCTTGTTTAAGATGTTGAATGAAAAAAACCTTTGCTTGCTGTTTAATATTCTTCCTTTTTCCTTAAAAAAAAAATGAAATGAACTCATTCTATTCAGCTTACCAACTCCTCTGGGTTCCCTTTAGATTCCCTACCATGTCACTCCCAGATGAACATGAATGTACCAGCCAGCTCTTTCCTCACCCAGGGTCCTCATAGGAACTGGCCTTTCTTTGGTTTTGTTGGTTTTTCTTCTTCTTCTTCCTGTTGTATGTTTTTTTAATTCTAACTCTTCCCTAACCCCATAAACACATAGCTCTCAGCAGAGTATAGCATTGAGAAAGGCCCAGGGTTGATAGAAGTGCCCTACCTTCCATTTTCAGCTTTTAGGGATTTGGATCCCGCTATTTGCTGTGATGGGTTTTAGTTTAGATAGGTGCAATTTCTCTACTTTTGGAGAGAGGCAATAGATCAGGTGCTCTTGGGAGTGGGGAGGGTAGAGTATCCTCCCTCTTCTCCCATAACCATTCTTAGGGCTATCTCTTCATAGTGCCTAGGGCAAATCAATGCAATGAATCGGGGAAGAACTGGAGGCCCTTAGGCCTCCTTCCTCCCACCCCCATTTGCTGCAGACCAATGCCTCCCTCCAGGCAACTGCTTCTGAGGGTCACATTCTCAAGTAGCTCCCATCCACTTGCCCCTTAAACCTGTGTGCAATGTTCCCTGCACGTTTTACTTGATTCCTTTCACACTTTGATAGCCTCCCTTTCAATTTAAAAAAAAAAAAGTGGCAAAGCAGCCAAGTTCAAGGCCAAAAGGTAACCAGGTGCTTCTTGGGCTTAGGGCCACTTAACCCATCTGCCTCCTCAGAAGACTTCATCGCAGCAGTTTCCAGAGGCCACTTGGCTGCTACCCCTAACCTACTACAGAACCCAAGTGTAGTGGCCATTTCACCTCAGCATAGTCACTGTTTATCTAGTCTCTTCTGCTTTCTAGCAACTTGGCTTGGTCATTGCAAGTCATCTTGGCCATGGGCTCAATCAAAAAGTATACATGGAGAGAGGGGGTGGGACTCAGCTATTTCCTTCCTTCTTGACTTAGTTAAGAAAAACCCCTCTGTTAGAAGCTAACTGGTGGTTGCCCCTTTTTTAGGCTATTTTCTTGTTGCCTTGAGCCCAAGGGCCACGTGACCAGTCTCCCAGACCTTATAACACTGTGATGGTTATGTCTATTGAACCATGTGTTTTTCTCTGGGTTTTTTTTTCTTTTTTTGTTGTTTTGAGGAGTGTTTATTTGTGATCTACATTGTGACTTCCTGATGATAAATTTTAGATGGGAAATCTGACTACCTTGATTGTTTTGCATTAGTGTTAACTGGGGATGGGAAGGGATTCATAGACTCATGGATTTAGAGTTGGCAGGGATCTCAGTCTGATCCCTCATTTAATTACAGATGAAGTAAGGGGTTCAGAGATTAAGTGCCACATGTGTCAGAAATGGGGATTTGAACTTGGGCCCTTTAACTCTGGAACTGTCCCTCTTTCCACTGCAGTGGAAAGGCAGGATACTGCCTTCTGGTAACTGAATTGGACTAGGTTCTTAAAGCAACATCCAGATACTTAGTTTTTGAATGTGGGGAGAGAAATAAACATTTTTCACAGGCCTCAGGGAAATCAAGTGAGGAAGTCTGTTCACGCTATGTATGGGCTCCTGACTCAGCCTTTCCTCTGACCATGCTGCTACCTCCTGGGATGCCAGTGTTGTGGACAGATGTGATAGGGAGATAGAGCTGCCACGAGACTCCCCAGGGCTTCAGGGTAGAGGGTAGGAGTCAGTTTTGTGGGTCCCTAGTGTACCCAATGATGACTCTGGCCAGTGTCTCGAATGCTTCTTTGGGCGATTGGTCACCAGGTGGCAGTACAGCTGCCTTGTCCTCTTTAAGTCTGGGTTGGGATAATCTCACCTTCAGAGGTAAAGGAGGAGGGCTTTCTTTTTTTCCATCCACTTAACTCTAATTATATTCTTAATGCAGATTGAAAGGAGGGGAAATGGGTAACCCTATCATCTGGTGCAGCTCACTGTCGCCTATAGAAAATTAACATTCTGTGTGGGTACAGTAGGATGCTTTAGAGTGGGTACCTTGGAATGGAACTGGCATCACCTGGACCCAGCTGTGGGGCTACATCCCCAGACTGAAACTTCTCCCTGATTTCTAACTGTAAAATCAAGTGATGTGAACCTTCTCAGCTCTGCCCCCTGTCGAGCAACCCCAAGCTTCACTCTTTTCCTTTTTGACTCGCTGTGGGATGGACCATGTGTTGTATTAGGGGGTGAGGAGAGCATTTCAGGATAACAGCCATGCTTAAGGAGGAATGACTGTGAGGTGCTTCCACACCCCTCTTTTGCTTTATCAGCCCTTTAGTTAGAGCCTATTTCTCTGTTGCCTTGGTAACTAGCTTGGCAAGAAGAAACCCAAGCTCAGCAAAGCCCCTAGCTTTCAGCACCTTCCGAGTGTGGTGTCTCAGCAAAAAGAATTGAGGGGATTTGTGGATGGTCAGTTAGCCTTAGGTAATCATGTCCAAACTCCTTTGGGAAATCTAAGGGCTGAGCCTTTAGGTATGGTAATTTGGGGATTTGGCATATCCTAGGAATGTACCTCCTTGAAACCATTTTGTCACTACTATCAAGTGAGGGGCAGGCTGCCCATTTGGGCTAGGCTATTCCTAGAGTTAGGAGTAAGAGGGATCCATTTTCTCCAGGTTATAGAATTGTCCTATTCTCCAGGCTCTCTGCCTTTCCTAAACCAATTTCTATCCCTATCCTTTGCCCTCCGCAGCTGACAGCCCCAAATCCTGCCCGGGGACGTTGTCAAGGCAACTAGATTAATCTGGTAACAGCCTCATGTGAAGGGAGGAGCTCTCCCTCACTTTGCTTACACAGAGCTGCTGCCTCCAGAGCTTCAGCCCACTCCAGCTGCCCCATTGCAGCCATTGTCCTTGGGTGTTCTGGTGTCCTATGGAAGGGATCCAGGAGACCAACCTGCACATTGCTGCTGGAGCTCCTTGACCACAGATGCTCACTTCTACTCTCCTCCCTCAAAAATTCACTTAACACATGGTTGTGCATGACTGTGTTTGTGTGAACACATTCTACCACCACTCCTTGCTTTTCCCCAGCCCCACCCTAGACCATGGCACAGTAAACAGGGGTGGGGCGTTGCCTCTCCCACAGAGCACAACCTAGGAATGCCCATCCCCACACTTTACCCTGTGCACAACCCAAGTCTACCGTTCATAATTTACCTTAGGGGCAGAATTTCAGTTTGGGCATCAGGTCTCTAGTGTGTAGAAGACTTATGGAACCAATCAGAGTGCAAGACTGCAGTGTCCAGACAGCCCTTTCTGCCTGATAACTAATGGGTGTTCCAAATCCTGTGCCCTCAGCTGCTGTTGCCAGCTACAGACAGGTAACTCTTGAATACTCACCGATATTCGGGATCCCAGCTTCTGTTGCCAGCTGGGCCCAGGTGCCTTTGAGCTGTTGGTCTGTTCCACCTGGCTGCTGCTGCTCCTTACCCAGCCCAACCTGCCAAAACTTGTTCATCTGCTCATACCTGCCCTAGAGAGGGCAACCAGGCACTACCTTATTGTGTCCTGTCAGGCTTATGAGAGCAAGCAGGCACCACCCCACTGTACTGCTGCTGGACAGCACCAACATAGCCAAGAGATTATTGCACAGAGATCTCAGGAGGGTGTGGAGTGGTGATAGAACCTGCCCATGCCATTTTTCCTAAGGTGCATACTCTTGGAAGTAGAAAATAGTGACGGAGACGATAATATCCAGTCAGTTATCTGCTCTGGACGGATAGAGTGAGACGAGAGTTGGATAGATGTCTGCCACAGATTACCCTTGAAATGAAGTCTGACTAGGCTCACGGGTCAAGGTTGGGAAAGAGACAAATTCTGGCCTCTGTAGTGTACCTTGCCACCCCCACTCCATTTATTTCTGAACATCTTTTCTTGTCCGCATTGACCCCGCTTCAGTCCCAGATCTCTCCTAGGGGCTACATCTTGGCCCCGCGCAGCCCGTGGGCGGGTCCAAGGATGGGGGCCGAACCTGGGAGGGAACAGGGGTGGGTCTCTGCCCGAAGGGGCGTGGCCTCAACTCTGCCACCTTCCCGGGGGCCGGGAGCGCAGCCGTCGCCGCCTCCTCTTTGGTGTCCTCGGCTCTTGCTATCCGCCTGCCGCCTCTGCTGCAACAGCCGGGCCCCGGGCCCATGAGCTAAGCGGCACCGGATCTGCACCCGGGCCACCCGCCTGGGCCCGACACCGTTTGAAGAGGCATGGGGGGCTGCTGAGAGCTTGTCTCTCTTCCTGCTGGCATCTCCTGGGGGCACTGGACATTGGATTCAAGCCAGCTGCCAACCAGCCGCGGGTACTACTACTCCCTGGTCTCGGCGCCTGACACAACCCTTCGATCTGCCCTATTTCGGTTCTAAGCATCCCTGCGCTACCCCCCGCCCGTGGCCCGGACACCTGGGTCCTCCCGGCGGTCCCGGCGGGGGCGGGGGGGTTGGGGTATGAAGCCGCTGGAAAAATTTTTGAAGAAGCAGACGTCGCAGCTGGCTGGGCGGGCTGTAGGAACAGGACCCGGAGGGGGTACTGGGGGGTGTGGCGGACCTGGGGGCGGAGGGGGAGGAGGGCCTGCGGGAGGTAGTGGCCCAGTGGGGGGACCCCGACAGCTGCAGAGACGCCAAAGTGTATCTCGCTTGCTGCTCCCTTCTTTTCTCCGGGAACCCCCGGCCGAACCCGAGCTGGAGCCGCCTACGGAGGAGGAAGAGGGAGAACCTGGCAGGACCGCTGGGGAGCCAGTTGGAGGGGCACCCTGCTGGTTGCAGCTGGATGAAGCACCGGCGCCCGGCCCACTTGGAGTAGGGGGGGCCTCTTCGCTCCCCTTCCTCCTACTCATCGGACGAGCTGTCCCCAGGGGAGCCCCTCACTCCACCTCCCTGGCTGCCCCTGGGGGCCCTCGACCAGCCGGAGCATCTACTGAACCGAATCCTAGAGCGGCTGGCTGGAGGGGCTCCAAGGGACAGTGGGACCTCAGGTAAGCAACTGGCCAAGGCTGCTGCACCAGTCCTGAGGCAGGAGAAAAGAAGGGAGAATGTGTGTGCTTCTCTTCTTTGGCTGGGGGTGGAGGGTGGGGGGGGGAGGTGAGGAACATCCGTAGTGAGAATGAAGCCTCAGGATGGATCATGAATGGGGGTATGAGGGTATAGGTTACTATAGGCATGTTGTGTCTTCTGGGAGGCTTGTGTTAATAGGAAGATTGTATAGTGTGTTCCTGGACAAGAGAAGTTGGCATGCCTCTACCTGTATCCCTTCACGAATGGTCTACTCCAGTTATTAAAGATAAGGGTCTGATACCATCCTACCTGGCTATCACCCCAATGCCATTCAGAATTTAGCCTTCCTCTTCCACTGAGGCATTCCATCTGCAGAGCCTTAGGAGTCCTTGATTTTGAGTCACCCCCACCCCCACCCCAGAGCTAGGGCCTAGCATCTAAAAATGCCGTTTAGGATGGGACTTAGTGAGAATCAGGCCAATGCAACCCCCAGAGGAGAAAATAAAGACCCCCTTGAAAGTGAACTTCACAGAAGAATTCATAGCTCAGTCTAGCAATTCCCAAAACTGATGCCTAGGGCTGTGCCTTTGGATGGTCACTGTCAGATGGCCATAAGTGATGGCCAAGCTGCCTGAAAGGTCCCTGATGGAGAGAGGTATCCTCATTGATGCATATAAGAAGTGGTGGGGATGGACTTGCTTATGGACATAGGTGGTATGTAAGTGGGAGGCTTGGAGTGTCAAATAGACCTCTCCACTTGATTCCACTCCCCCCCAAGTCCCAGGCCTCCGCATAAAGCCTCATTAATATAAATATACCCAAGGAAGTCTTTATTTGACTAATTATGGTGTTCTTCCTACCACCCCTACCTCTAATAACAGTTTAGGAAACTGAGGCCCCAGAAACAATAAGGTGTTAGGTCACTGGGGTGTAAAACCCAGGGTGGCATTGGGTTAAGTAAGGAAGCCTTCTGGCAGGCAAAGGAAGTCCAGAAAATGAGGAAGGGAATCAGGAATATGGGAAAAGGAATGAAGAAGCATCAGTCTCCTCCTTTCCTTCATCCTTTCCCAGGGGACCCCAAGTAGGGGGAATGTAATTCCTTTCCTAGATTTCCTGGACACCTAAGTCCCCTCCTTTTGGCTCAGGTTGTAGATGCCCCGGGGAGCTGACACCTTTTTGATTTAATTAGAAAAATATCAGAGAGACACACAGCTCCCCTAACTGCAACTTCTCGCTTACACCACACACCCTGTATGCATGTATATGACACATCCCCTTTTGCAGACAGACAGCAATCTATAGCCCCTACCCCACGTATACGCTCTTCTCTATTTCTCTCTCCCTGGTTCCCTTACAAATTCAACAGTCTGGATGGACTGTTATGCTGTTCTTGGTATCTGTCCTAGGGAAGCCCAAGGAATTCCCTTTTCCTTCGTTTTTCTCCCGGAGTTCAGCAGAGTAGCTGGGGCCACTGAGATAGGAAAGGAAGGAGATGCCGACTTTTTTTTTTTTCCTACACCTGAGCTTGGTCAACAGACACTGTATCGGGTCTGTACCCTTTGACTTTGGGCCTCCTGTCAAGCTAATTCCTCTGAGTATGTATGTGTTGGAGGTGAGAAGACAGTAAAATAGCAAGGGATCATGGCAGCCAAGCATGAGCTCTGCAGATCTATAGGAGGGAGGGAGTTGGGCAAAGATGAATCAGTATGTCATGGAGGGGTGGCTGCTGTAGCAGCCTTAACATAATGACAGAAAGGGGAGGTGTAGAGGACCCCCGACCTGATGTACAACTGTCTTGGGTTCTTTAGCCCTTAGTGCTATAACCATCCTGGGTTATTTGGGGGGGGGGCAGCAATGAGGCGAGCACCTCTGTAAATCAACAGAAACTTCCTAGTCCTCAGGCTCTTTGAGGGGTCATTATCCAGCTTAATGAAATTCTGGGAGTGCAGTAGAGAAAACACTACTGAAGTTAAGAGACCTCTTTCCACTCCTGGCTCTTTTACTAACTAGCTGTGGAGCTTTAGGCAGTTAAAAAAAAGGGGGGGGGGGAGTTTTAGGCTCTCTGAGCCTCTCTTTCTATCCTCAGAACACAGCACAGTGCCAGAAAGACAATAGGAATTTAATAAATGTTTCTTGGATTAAAATGAGGGCATTAGACTAGATCTTTACAGTCCCTTACAGCTTTGATTCTATGACTCTACTTGTCCTAGGAACTGTGACCCAGCAGCACAAATGACCCAGGGCCCCTGTGTGGGTATTCCAGGAGCCATCTTATGGGTTGATTTCTCCCTGGAGCAATGTCTGAAGACCCACCCTGAACCTGCCCCAGCTAGGACACTTGGCTCCCTCCCTGCTTCCTGTCAGTGTGCCAAGTGGCCCTGCCCTATCACCAAACTGGCTGCAAGTCAGGGCGACCTTGTACCTGGTTGACTGGCTGAGCCAGGCCTAGGATGGGGAGGAAGAAGGGCCACTCCTCCTCCCCTCCCTCATTAACCCTTCCCTCCTGTGGCACCCAGAGGCAATGGGACTTCTACTCAGTGCTTTGGGATCAAAGAGGCCAGACAGGCTCCTGCTTCTGCCTTTTGTACAGGGCTGGTCCTGGCCTGCCTGACTGTGACTGGAATATGTTTTTAAAGTATGGGAAGGGGAGAAAGGATAGAAGGAGATAGAAGAGAAAGACAATGAGTTGGTATTTTAAAGAAGCTAGCTGGTACAATGGATGGAATGCTATACTTCAAGCCAAAAAGACCTGAGTTCAAATTCTGCCTCAAACACTTATTAGTTGTATGACCTCAAACAGATCACTTCACCTTTCTTTGCCTCAGTTTCTCCAGCTGTAAAATGGAGATAATAGTAGCATCTACTTCACAAGGTTGTTAGGATCAGTGAAAGAAAGCACCACATAACTGCTAGCTGGTTATTTTGTCCCCTCTCTTTTCACTATGGGGTCTCTCTGGTCCAGAGATTTCCTTTCTTGGTACTGGTGGGGGTTTCTATGGCTTAAAGAAGGTTAGATTATATTTCATTCCTAGGACCCTCTCTGATTTCTCATTCCCCTCTCAGGCTTGATTTCCATCAATGAGTGGAAGAGTTAGTTGGGAAATGTTCTATAGGAGAAGTAAATGAAAGTGCCATAGCCCCTCCCCCCCTTCCTCCCCCAGCCACTGCAGTGATTACTAACCCAGGCAATAGTGTTCATACATGTGACTTGGTGTGCCCAACATGTTCAGGCAGGTGGCTGGGACTCTGACCTAGAGTGGGAGGGGGGATATAGAGAGGGAGAACTTGGCCCCCTGGCAGGTGGGGCAGCACTGAGCTGGTAGCATTCTCAGTCTGGGGCATTCCTGGGCCAGGCGGTGCCTTTCTGACACCTGCCCTGCCAATCTCTGTACAGACATTCTGCTGGATGATTTTGTCCTCACTCACTCGCTCTTCCTCCCTACTGAGCGCTTCCTGCAGGAGCTCTACCAGTAATATCCTTTCTTTGGGAGTTTTGGGGAGGGTCTGGAAGCAGTTCCCAGCCAGCCAGGGGTAGACGTGCTGCCTAACATTGGGCACTTCCCCAACACCAAGAAGTCACTACAGTTAATATCAGGCCACCTGCTGGGTTATTGTGAGGTTTGCTATAAATATTGGACCACCTGGTATGTCATTTTAGGGTCTGCTATAAGCAATGAGACACCAACTAGCCTGTTGGAGATTTTGTCACCAGGAGCTGGGCTGTCAGAGTCTAACCCAGGGGTTTTCCCTGAGGCAACCCAAAGATTCTGGGGACAGAGTTCCCTGAAAAAAATTGCTTCTTTATTTTGAATTATCATGTAACTGAAATCTAACATTTCCTTCAGTTATTGAAAACCATTGTTCTGAGAAAAAGCCAAAGACTTCACTAGACCTCCAAAGGAGTCTATGCCATAAAACAGGGGAAGAGCCCCTGATCTAAGTGAATTCCTAAGTGAGGTGGGTAGAGTCAGGGTAGCCTGCAGTGGAACTCAAATTGGTAGTGACTGGATGGTGTAAAAACTTAGAATGCCCCCCCCCACCCCGAGCAAGTTGCTGAGGCTAGGGAAGGGATGATATCCTGGCCCCAAGTGAAGGGAACCTCTTCTGACCCTCTTTCTCTCCCACCCACCAAGACCCAAGGTAAGGTGCAGGAGGACTGTGAAGTTAATTATCTATCCTCTTCTCCCCAATAACCTAGTTCATTGAAGGGTGGGCAAAGAATCTAAGACAGAAAGGAGTAGAACCCCTGGGTCTGGTCTCGTAGTACTATTTTCCTTAACTTTAGGGTCAGCTTTGTTCAATCAGACGGTACTGAGGGGGCTGAGGGGCTAGGCCGGAAACAGGCATGCTTAGCTGTGCTCCTCCACTTTCTGGAGACATATCAAGGACTACTGCAGGAGGAAGAGTGCGCTGGTCGAATCATTAAGGTGGGTGCCACCCCACTTAGAAGTATAGTAAAGGAGACTGGGTTTAGGAGGCTCCAGGGTCTCTGAGGAAGGGAGACTATTCCTATTGAAGAAATATCCTCTGAGCTGAGGACTCAGGGAAAAAAAAATACTTGGGGAAAAAAGTGCTCATATTCATGAGCTTAGAACAGTCATGTAACTTGAGAAGACATAGAACCCCTTCACCCAGAGACAAACACCTTCGGTACACGCACTCTGCTAAAGCCTTTCACTCTGTCTCCACAGCCTTCTCCCTCCCCAGTCACTTGTGTGTGAGATAGGGCTGGTTCAATTTAGGAAAAAAGGTTGGGCTTAGGCATGGTGGTCCTAGCTCATCCCTGAAGCGTTGAATTCCCCTTTACCCCAGGATCTATATCTGCTGATCATGAAAGATGAGTCTCTCTACCAGGATCTCCGAGAGGACACCCTGAGACTACACCAGCTGGTGGAGACAGTAGAACTCAAGTGAGGTTTGGAGTAGGGGAGAGGGAGAAAATGGGTATCACTCCAGTTTCCCTGAGGGGGAATTTTTTTCCTATACCCAGGATTATTTCCTTCCTATTCTCCATATATATCAGTTTTGGACACAACGAATATTTATTGAGCAAATTCTTACTGAATACCTGTTGTGTTCAGGGCCTGTGAATGTTGATGGGGTGAGGGTCAGGGGATATACAAAGATGAACACAATACTTCTCCTGCCCTCAAGGAGCTTACATTCTAGTTGGGGAAAAATAAGACATGTACGTAAACTACCAGGTGGTACATTGAAAAGTGCTGTAAGATAGAGGTACTAATGGGAAGAGCTACAGAATTTCAGAGACTAGCACAATCAGAGAAGACCTGATGACCAGGAGAAGGTAGCATTTATCTTGGCCCTTAAATGACAGGTCAATATTTATTTGGAATAGTGACCCAAGATGCCTGGCATTATCAGTTATACCAGCACCACTTCCTTCACCTCCTCATCCCACTTAGAAGGGTATAGCCTTCTTCCTCAAAGCAGTTTCAGAGCCTGGTGCCTATTTGGCCACAGCCCCCTAGATTGGGGTCTCTGCTGGCTGATGTTTGGTGTACCCTCTCTTGGGGCAGTGCCCACTAATGCCTGCTATACCTGGTGCCAGGATTCCAGAAGACAGTCAACCACCCAGCAAGCAAGTGAAGCCACTC
Source organism: Vombatus ursinus (assembly GCF_900497805.2). NCBI lineage: Eukaryota > Metazoa > Chordata > Mammalia > Diprotodontia > Vombatidae > Vombatus > Vombatus ursinus. The sequence continues at coordinate 1,215,083 of NW_020954579.1, read as the reverse complement.
TTTCGTCACTTCCGCCGAATAGACTCCTGTCTGCAAACTCGGGTGGCTTTCCGGGGCTCAGATGAGAGTAAGTGCTATGGGTGTGTGGGAGAGGTGGGGAGGTTGTATGTTCCACACCTAGGATCTCCACTGGGTTTCTCTGGGGTCCTTCTGAGGAGTCACTTTAGGTCTTGGAGCCTACTAACAGGGTTTCTTTGGGCCCAGTAATTCCCCAGGGGAATATCTCAGATTCCATACCTATACTTTTCCCTCTGTCCTAATCACCCTCTCCCTTACATCTACCCTCATATCACACCTCAGTCTTACTCATACATACAGTGGAATAGTTACCAATGGAAGGTGATAAAATGGACTTGCCTTTTGCCATGGTACCATTGTACCTTTCCCTTTCCTCAGCTGCCAAAGATGTAATGCCCAGGTGGCAAAGGGTTGAGGAGATGGTGAGAGTTGGATGTGGTCACAGTTTTCCCCTCTAACCAGCCCCCCTTCTCTGCCTCCTCCTTTCAGTCTTCTGCAGAGTCTACATGCCTGATCACTCATATGTGACAATCCGAAGCCGCCTATCAGCCTCAGTGCAAGACATCCTAGGTTCAGTGTCAGAGAAGCTGCAGTATTCAGAGGAGTCAGCCGGGCGGGAGGACCCCCTCATCCTTGTGGCTGTGGCATCCTCAGGAGGTGAGTGAGGCACCAGGGTGAGATGGAGTTGCAGGAATGTTGCTGGGGATTCTAGATAGGAAAAGTATCATTGCAGAGATAGATTTGGCTGTCTAGAACAGAAGTGAATATATTCATAGGGCTTATTAGAGTCAGAAGACCTGGGGTCCAGCTCCACCTCATTCTCTGAGTTACCTTAGGCAGGTTGCTTTCTGTCTGGGTATTTAGGGAGTTCTTTGTCTTTGAGGCTGAAGCCACAGGAAGGGGCCCCTATGTCTAGGGTAGTAACAACACATTAAGCCTGCTGTATCTTCATAGCCTCAACTTTTCTGTCCGTAACATGGGAAGAATAATCTTCACTCTCCCTCACCCCACTTCCTTGAAAAGGTACTCAAAGTATAAAAATGAGAAAAGTGCTTTGAGGGAAAAAAAAGGGAAAAGGGTGCTACAAGTGCAAAATGGATTATTATTGTTATTTTAGAAACTCAGATAAGTCTGATATAAACCCATATGCCTAGTACATCCCAGGCCAGAGGGTGTCCTAGGTAGCCACAACATTCCTGAGTGCCTCCAAATCAGACTGAAATGTAGTTGGGAAATATTTAAGATAAATAAAAAATACAATAGAATATAGATAATGTTACTATGTGCTTCTCTTTTTTCTTTCTTTTTTTAAGTAAATAATATTTTGTTTTTTCTAATTACATGTAAAGATAGTTTTCAATATTCATTTTTTATAAAATTTTAAATTCCAAATTTTTCTCTCTTCCTCCTTTCTCTCCCCTCTCCACAAGTAGGCGAGCAATCTGATTTGATTATACACTGTGGTTTTCTTTTTTTCTTTTTTTTTAAAGTGAGGCAATCAGGGTTAAGTGGCTTGCCAGGGTCACACAGCTAGTAAGGTCTGAGGTCGGATTTGAACTTAGGTCCTCCTGACTCCAAGGCCTCAGCTCTATCTACTTTGCCACCTAGCTGCCCCTACACTGTGGTTTTCTAAGTCAATATGCAACAATGAGAATCCTTAAGTATGGTTTAGTGGTCTCCATTTTTATTTGAGCTTGATGCCACTGGTCTAGACCACATACTTGAGTTGAGAGTCTTCCAGTGGTATGACAGGGGTCTAGAAGTTCTGATGGAATTTTTGCTGCTAACATATGATAAATCCCCACATCCAAAAGACATTTGACTAGTTATTTTAGAATTTTAGGATCTGAAAGTAGCTAACCATCTAAGATATAATTTAGTTCAACTCCCATCCTCTTCCAGAGGAAGAAATTGAGTCAATGTGAATTCAGTTCAATCCACTTGACCAAGCATTTATTAATATAGGATTTCCTTCTGAGGGAAGAAATACAGGGGAAAATCTGGGCAATGTAAAAAAATTAAAAAGCTAGCATTTATATATTATGTTAAGATTTGCACAGTACTTTTTGCACAGTACTAAAATGTTATCTCATTTTAACCTCACAATAACCTTGGGAGGTTTGTATTATCCCCATTTTATAGATGAGGAAACTGAGACTGAGAGAGGTTAACTGACTTGCTCAGGGTCACGCGGCTAATGTTTGAGACAGGATTTGAACTCAGGTCTTCCAAACTTCAGGTTTCATTGTGTCATCTAGCTGCCTCTATAAAAACAAAAGATGTCAAAAATTATTTAAACAAATGGACAAGCATTTGCCAGGTGCCTGCTATGTGCCAGGAACAGTGCTAGGTACTAGATATACAAAGTCAATCTCAACCTACCCCTCCAATAGTTACTGACCTCAAGTTATTGCTAGTTTTATTTATTATTTTCCTTGAGTCTGAGAGAGGGAGAGCTCTGTAAAAGGTGTTACCAATGTGGACTTGGTCCCAATGTACTTGAAGCAGGGGGGGGGGGGGGGGGCTTCAATGATGTGAGGAAGAGGAACCAGAAATCCTGAGATCCTAGACCATGGATTGAAGGACTGGGTTTTGGGTTTTGCCTACAGAGAAGGTCCTGCTACAGCCCAGTGAAGATTGTGTCTTTACCACCCTGGGCATCAATAGCCACTTGTTTGCCTGTACCCGGGACTGCTATGAAGCACTGGTAAGACTTCCCCACCCTCATCCCCACCCCAGCCCCCCACCTCCAGCTTCAATATGCTGCTTGGCTAAGCAAGGGGAAAGGGAGACCCATGTACATGAGATCATGACCCTGAGTATCTTCCCTGAGGACACCCTTGTACTCCTTACCCCCAGGTGCCCCTCCCTGAGGAGATCCAGGTATCCCCTGGGGACACAGAGATTCACCGAGTGGAGCCAGAGGATATTGCCAATCACCTCACTGCCTTCCACTGGGAGCTGTTCAGATGCGTGCATGAGGTGGGATGGGTGGTGGAAAGTGGGGGAAGAGAAGAGGGCTAGGTGGAAGAGATGGCTGAGGGGAGAAAGGGGACCAAGGCTGGGAAATAAATTGGGAGAGGACCAGTAGACCTCCAACCAATGTTATTTTTGTCTTCCCCCATCCCTTTTATACTGACTCCCCTTTGCCCTCAACTCCATGTCTCTGCTTTCATCTTTTATCTCCTTTCCCTTGGATGGCCTGTCACACCCACCCCAACCTCTGTCTCCCCCAACTCTGTTGTCTTTCCATCTGTCTTTTCTACACTCTTCTCCATGCTGCCTGTCTTCCCTCACCTGTGAACTGACCGGTGGCTTAGCTGGAGTTCGTGGACTACGTGTTCCATGGGGAGAGGGGCCGACGAGAGACTGCCAACTTGGAGCTTTTGCTTCAGCGGTGCAGCGAGGTCACCCACTGGGTGGCCACGGAGGTTCTGCTCTGTGAACCTCTCGGGAAGCGAGCACAGCTGCTCAAGAAGTTCATCAAGATTGCAGCCATGTGAGCCCCAAATCTGACTGGGAAGGCAGGGAAGGGGGGCGCTATGGTTGGGAAAGGTCTGGGTCCCTGAAACCTACTCACCATTCCCCCAACCCTTACTCTAAACAGCTGTAAACAGAATCAGGACCTGTTGTCTTTCTATGCTGTGATTATGGGGCTGGATAATGCTGCTGTCAGTCGCCTCCGGCTCACCTGGGAGGTGAGGGAATATCCCCTGCCCTCTAGGATTCTCCCTCCTTTCTCAACTCCCTTCTACCTTGGGTTCCAGCCTTTCTTCCGTCTTAAGATTCTAGCTTCCATATTCCCAACAACTCTCCCTGTGCCATTATTAACTCCTAAATGAAGCTGGAATCTCCTTGTCCCTTTCTTTGCCATCCCTTTAACCTATATTCTGGGCAAACTGGTCATTCCCCCTCCACCCACCACCTCCCCACGCCATGAATGGATTAGCTAAAGCCATCCTAAAACCAGTGCCTTCTCTATGAACATTTCCTTTCCTTTCTTCAAACTTTTTTTTCAGAAACTTCCTGGGAAATTCAAGAACTTGTTTCGAAAATTTGAGAATTTGACAGTGAGTTTGGTTCCTTTCTCTTCCCTCCTCCCACACATGCATACAAATATGCTCATCTCCCTGGGATTCCAGGGACCCTCTTGCTACTTGACCAACCTAGGCTTTTAGCAGATGGAAAAGGATGTAAGAATGTGTATGTGTATTTGTGTATTATTTGTGAGGAGCTGGAAGAGCAGTTATCACACCCCCCTCATTCCCCTGTGCCCAAAACCAGCCATGTGGTCAGGGAGGGAAGTAACTGAGGCAGGAAGGTTAGAAAGGGAGTGGGAGCACTCACTAGCAGTAATGTCAGATCCTACTTTGATCCCTGGTCAACTGATAGGAGAGTGGTTACAGAGATAGACTTGGAGGCGGGGCTCAGATTCTGCTTCTTACGTTGACTTAGCTTGTGACTGAGGGATGGTTACTTTTAATGAGCCTCAGTTTCCTCATTTGCAGTATCATTTAGTGGATAGTAGTGGCCTCAGATTTAGGAAGACCTGAGTTCAAGTCTCACCTCTGATACCTGCTGGCCACGAGGCCCTGGACAAGTCATTTAGTGTCTGAAGCAACTCTGATGCTTTGAATTGAAGACAATATGTTGATTGAAAAGGAAAATTCCTCTCTTTGAGCCCCCCGTGCTGATGAAATCACAGGAATGGCCAACAAAATTTTTACCTATCTCAGTAGGGCTACTGTGAGGTTTAAATGAGGTAATGTTCAAAACAGTCTGCAAATCTGAAAGCCATGTACAAATACCAGCCATTATTCTTATTCTCTAGGACCCCTGCAGGAACCACAAAAGTTACAGAGAGGTTGTATCTAAGATGAAGCCACCAGTGATCCCCTTCGTGCCTCTGATCCTCAAAGGTGAAGAGCCCTGACCTTCAAACATGACACTTCATGACCCTTTATCAATGCTCCAACCCCTAAGGTTATCCCCTGAACCTGAAACCAGGGCTTCTGAACCTTTTTGTGTGTCCTATATCCCTTTGGCAGTCTGGTGAAGCCTATGGACCCCTTCTCCAAAGAATGTTTGTAAATGAATAAAATAAAATACAAAGGATGACAAAACAAATCAATTAAACCGATATACAGATAGAGTGGGTTTTTTTTTTTTTTTTAACCGTTGAAGTTCTCTTACTCCCTGGAATCTACCCATGGACCCCCAAGAAGTCTGTGGACACCAAGTTAAGGAACCTTGCCTTAAATCCTGATTCTAAATCCCAAATTTGAAGTCTTCCAGGCCAGAGAGTACTATAGAATGTTGTATGGTTGTGTAGAGAAACCCTAAATTGCTGCAACCCTCCACTGCAGTGATTTTCCAAGGGTTTTCTTTGGCTCCCCTGTCCATACCTGATTCACTCTTCCTCCTTCCCCCTATAGATTTGACATTCCTGCATGAAGGCAGCAAGACTCTCCTGGATGGGTTAGTCAACATTGAGAAGCTGGTGAGTGAACCATTCATTCATGTGCCCTTCCTAATGGACCAGAGGTTGGGCTTTCACCTTCTCTTCTTAGCTCATAGTGCACTGTGCCTCGCCTGCCATGCCTGTCAGACAACATCCTTCCTTGCAGTGCCCAAGCTTGTCAGGCAGATTCCAAGTCAATCTCTAAGGCAGTATTACCGTGGCAACCCTCCCACACGTGACAGACCTGACACCCAGTTACTAGGATTCTCAGGCTAACTCTGGGCACTGAAGCCCAGCCATTCACGCACTGTCCACTCTCATTTGGGAGAATCTAGCACAGCATAGTGGGATTTGGAATCAGAGAAGCTGGCTCTGCTGGCTATTATCAATCAGCCAATCAACAAGCATTTTTTAATCATCCGTTATGCTGCAGCACTGTGCTAGGCACTAGAGATGGAAAGACAAAAAAAAAGTCCCTGTCCTCAATGAACTTACTTGTGTGTGTGTGTGTGTGTGTGTGTGTGTGTGTGTGTGTGTAACAACATGCATGCATGCATGTGGATACAAAATATATACAAAATAAAAATAAATAAATAAATAAAAAATTAGAGGGCAGAGATGCACTGGCTAGTGCAAGGGCCAGTGGCCATGGAGGTGGAACTTAAGTTGGGCTTTGGAGGAAGCTACTAAGGATTCTAAGAGGAGTTAAGGAAGAAGTACATTTCAGGCTTAGGAGATAACTGCCCATGCAAAGATCTGGAGATGGGAAATGGAATGTTGTGGATGAGGGACAGATAGTAAGGTGGATTGTAGGGTATGTGAAGGAAAAGACAGTGATCAGTGAGCTTGGAAAGACAATGTGAAGGGCTTTCAATTCCCAACAGGAGTTTATATTTGATCCTACTGGCTTTAGTGATCAGAACCATATTATTTACCTTCTATAGGCTTCAGTTTCCTCCTTTGTAAAATGAGGAAGTTGGAGCTGTTATCTCTAAGGTATCTTTTCACTGTAAAGTCAAGGATCCTGTGTGTTTTCTTTGAGCTGTTTGGAGACTAGAAATATGGGGGCAGGTTGCACCTTGGATGGGAGGGGACTCAGGCCTTGGAGGTAGGGGAATGAAGGGGATAAAAGGAGGAAGGGTATATGTGTTTGCTTTTTTCCTCATTGTGCTTCCTTCTGGTTTTCCCCTCACCCTCATTCCTCAGCATTCAGTGGCAGAAAAAGTGAGAACAATCCGGAAATACAGGAGCCGGCCCCTCTGTGAGTATGGTGACAGCAGGGTTGGATGGGTCCTGGGATGTGTGCATGTGTGAGTAAGAGTGCTTTGTCTATGGTGGCAACACCAAACCCTCTCCCACCCCAACTTTCCCTGGCTCTCCATCCTTAACGAATTTACCTTCTAAATATGTAGGCCCTGTTTTTCTCCTCCTCAGTGAAGCTACCCTTCCATCCCTCAGCTCCAGGTGCTATGGGTGTATGTGTGTGGGGAGGGGTAGTGGTGGTGGTGATGGTGACAGGAGTGACTTCCCCCTTGATGTTCCCATAGGTCTGGATATGGAAGCATCACCTCACCACCTGCAGACAAAGGCCTATGTGCGCCAGTTCCAGGTCATTGACAACCAGAATCTGCTCTTTGAGCTCTCCTACAAGCTGGAGGCCAATAGTCAGTGAGGGTGGTAGTGGTGTTGGGGGTACCAGTCCAGTTACTTCTCCGGGAGCTCCTGGTACCCACACCTGGCACTCAAGCACTTTGCACGTGTGTCCCTCTCCTCTTCCCACCTCCTCCTTGCTCTGACAGATCTCCTTCCTCTCTGGAGGGTTGGTTAGAAATCAGCTTTGTTGCACTGAGATCTTATGCCTGTCCCTTCCAGGCTACCTAAATTTTTATTTTCTAGATTCCTCTTCTCCTTCTGCCTCTATTCCTAGCCAAAATTGTACCCTCCCATCTCACCACCACCACACCCCCCCCCCCCCCAAGACAGTGAGAAGAGGTGGAAGTTTCCTCTTCTGTCCCCTTCCTGTAGCAGGATCAGTCTGGGGATGGAATTTCCAGTCCCCACCTCCTCAGGTAGGAAGGAACACTGCAGGTTAGGGTAGGAAAGGAATTGTGGAGGGAAAACCAGCAGCCTCCATATTTGCCATACCTCTTAGCTTCTTCTCTTGTGGTCCTGGGACCCCTCTTTGCTGTGAAGGGAGAGGGACTCCCCCCACCCCAAATCTTTATCTTACCCCTTGGTACAGCTCTCCCTTTCCCAGGGTTAGTTGGGGGAGTTGTTGTGAGAAAGGAATAGGATCTCCAGCTAGCAAAATGGGGGTGCATTGTACAAAGTGATCTCTGCTGTTTGGTGCTACCCTTGTCTGCCTTGGCCCTGGGAGGGGCCTGGGTGTTTTCTTTATTCTCTCTTCTCCACCAACCCCTTCCCTGTTTCTACTCCTACTCTGCTCCCCAGGTGCTGCCCTACATGCCCAGGCTTGTGGGTGAAGCTCTCCCTGGGGGCAGGGAGCAGCAGCAGGTGGGAGGTGTACCCATGAGCCCCTGCGCAATTCCCTCTGTCCTTCCCTCTCCCCCATTTCCCAAATATCCCTGGGTGGGGGTGAGAGGGCAGCAGATGCTCAGGGAAACATAGACTTAAGCTGCCTAGTGTACTCATCCCTCTTCTCCTGGGAGGTATAGAAGAGGGAAGTGAGGCACAGAGTCAGGAGTTAAGGGTCCTTGCTGACAAATGCCACCTTTATCCTATTTTATTTGCTTTGGGGTATCTAGTCACTGAAATGGGAATTTTCTCTTTCCCTGCTCCACTCCCTACCCTACCCCCAAATCTCCTTCTGTTCCCAGAACCTGGCACATAGAAGATGGGAAGATGGATATCTGTGCCTCTCCCTCTGTTTCTATTCTTTCCTTTCTCCCAGTCAGGGTTAGGGTGGGTCTGGCTTCTCATTCCTTGGGCAGGGGACCCTCTTCCCCCAAGAAGAGGAGGCTCTAAAGGCAGAGAATGGACCTTGTGTGGCAATGCCTTTGCTACCTCTCTCTCTGTCTCTCCCACTGTGGGCCTCCCAGGTTGGGAGTCAAGGGGGTGTAGGTACAGAGGCCCCAGGCAGCTACTGGGCATGGTTTCTTGGCACTACCCTGCCCTCTTACCTGGCTCCTCCTCCCCCTTTTTGTGGCAGCTGTTGCTGCTTCTTTTCCTTTGAGAATGTATATATTTTTTACCAAATGCTCTTTAATTGTAAATTTATTTTTTAAAACAAAAAGAGGGAAAGAGCCTTGTATAATATGTAATGCTGTATCATAAGTAACATGTACAGTCCCTTTTATATGGCCCATCTGTCTTGTTCTTGCTACAAAATGTCCCTACACCCACACGCAGACACTACCATAAACTCCCACTCTACATATTCCCTGTTCCCGACTCATCTCCCAATCCCATCCCATCTGTGCAATTTCCTTCTTAATCCCCCGTATCTTCTTTCCCCAATGCCACTGAAAAAAAAAAATATAGCTTTTTTGCCATGCTCAGACCTCCTAACTCTCCCTCTCTCTTACCTGTTGTAGTATCCTCCTGCCCTTCCCTGCTCCCACGTAAACTTATACAAGTGTGTATGAGCGTCTTAACACACTTGTAAACGCAATCACTTTTGGTCACACTGGCTTCCCTCCAATCTCCTCACCCCCTCCTTCCTTATTCTCACCCATGTATCCACTGCCTCTCACTGCCTGCCTCTGTTCTCACCTCCCAAACCCAATCCCTGTCCCCTCCCCAGACAACGTTAACTGAATGAATGGTGTGTACTGTGTAGTTTTGGTTGTTGGGCGGAAAAAGGCCAATAAAGTCTCTAAACTAACATGTCTGCTACTCTCCTTTGTTGTATTTGTCTTTTTTATTTTTAATTGAGTCTGAGGAGAAAATAGGGTGGGGAGTAAGGGAGCCAGTGCTGTGTATCCCAAGCCTCTCTCAGGAGCTGATTTGGTAACTGAAGACCAGTTTGGTCACTGCCATGCATGGGGTAAAAACACTGGGGCTTTGAAAAAGTGAAGGTTTAACTCAATACCTTTATTGAATTCCTTTTGTGTGCAAAAGAACAATGAGAAAGACATAGATGAATGTCAAGTTCCTACCTGGAAGCAGTTTACAAAAAAACAGGGGACGTTAAATATCTACCCAGAGGATGGCATTATCAGGAAGTATAAGATGAGTGCTTCGAGAGGGCCTATAGGAATTCAGAAACACAGAGGGAATATTTCTGGGTGGTGTGATCAGGGAAAACTTCTTGGGGGGAGGTGGTATTTAAAGTGAGCGATAGGTAGAAATTCCAGATGGAGATAAAAGTGTGTAAGGGGAAAGACCTTCACAGAAAACTTAAAAAAAAAAAAAAAGCCATCTCCCTTTCCCCTACGATAGCTGTTTGTAACACCAAACATTGTCTTTGAGGTCAAAAAATTTGACCTGTTCAGATCTAAAAGATTTACAGGGTAGGGTAAGAACAAAGACCATTCTTAGCCATTTTGCCTAATGACCAAGTCCAGGCACCAGACTTCACAAGGAGATCACTGAGGGGAACACAAAATTCTGAAATGGACAAAGAAGCAGAAGTTTTAGAGAGCCCTCACCAGGACTTTGGGTACTCTCAAAGTCTGTGGCTAAATATCCTGGGCATTGTTTAGAGGTTGTAGGGGTTCCGGTGGTTACTATTGCTGTAGCTCTTCACCCTCCCAGGAAACTGAAGGAGACTCCCTCCCAGCACCCCTAGAGAACAGACTTTTTTCTTTTCTTTCCTACGGGCAACTTATTCTCTCAAAATGGCAAAGAAGGTTGAGAAGAGGAGAAATATTAGGGTTGCTATAATATCAGGGTTGTAAATATCATGGTTGCTTGGCTGTAGCTTTAGAGACAATTCCTCCCAGAGCTATTGCCTTATAAGAACAAATGATTAACTTGGACATTTCAAACTAGATGTTCTGTAGACATCCTAAATTCAACATGTCCAAAACAGAGCTAATTATTTGCTGGAGTTCATGTGTGCTCGAACACACACACACACACACACACACACACACACCCCATTTCCCTCCCAATCTGCCTCTCTACCAAACTTCTCTGTTTCTGTCAAAGGCACAGTCAGGTTTTTAATCTTGGCATGGCATTATTCTTGACTTAATACTCCCTCATGTCACTTATCCAATCAATTGCCAAATCTTATAATTTCTACATCTTAAATTCTACCGCCATTTATCTAGTCACATAGCTGCTGCTTGGTGGTCATCATCTCTCACCTAGACTATTGTAATGGCCAACTCAGTGGTTCCTACCTCAAGTTTCTCATACCTTCAATACATCTTCCAGCAGCCAAAGTGATTTTTCCTTAAGCACAGACTTGATCGTGTCACTTTCCTACTGGAAGTCCAGTGGCCTCCTAATGCTTCTAAGATCAAATACAAACTCCTCTGTTGTCTTTTAAAGCCCTTCATAAACTGATTTTCCAGCCTCATGATACCTTCCTACACTCTTTGGTCCAGCCAAAGTGGACCTCTCTCCTCTTGATGTGTGATATTCCATCTCCCATCTCTGTCACTCAGACAAGTATTTATTAAGAGCCAAAGTAATACCTTTAAAAAAATTAGCTTATTAGGGAACACCAAGCTTATTAGCTTATAGGGAACAATGTAATGGTCTTTAAGGTCCACTTGTTTTCCTTCTCTTTGGCTTTTGGGAATTTTATTTTAGGTGAAAAGTTCTGAGTTCAGTCATAGTTGTTCCACGCCTCCAGTTTTGAAATTTCTCAACATTTAGGCAGAGGTTGGATTCTGTGCAGAAACACACACACACACACACACACACACACACACACACACAGCCTGTGGTCACTTTGTGGAAGAGGCAAAATTTGTTTTACAGGAAACAGGTAAAGCAACAGCAGATTATATTATAGTGTCTGTGGATACACAAACATCTATGGGGAAGCTGAGGAAAGAGCAGACTTTTTCTTGGGACTTCCCTCAGCCTTGGTCCTCTTCTCTGAGAATTCCTTTAGAGCCAATGACTCTCCTTTCCCTGCCACAGCTCAGTCCTCCCTGTGCTTCTCAAATGAGTGCTGGAAATGCCATACTTGCTCTAACTTTTCATATCCAGATATTTAGAATTTCTCCCTCTAATTCTGAGATAGCTGCTTCCTCTTACGTAAATTATGTAGGGAATGCCCCAGTATTTCACATTTTGACTTTGACTGATTCATGGAGGTATACAGGTCCTATCTGCACTCAGTTATGATGTTTGATTCAATCAAAAAAATGTTCATGCCTATTCAGTCAGTCAATAAACATTTATTAAGTGTCTATTATGTGCCAGGCACTGTACTAAGTGCTGGGGATACAAAGAGAGCCAGAAGGCAGTCCCTGATTTCAAGAAGCTCACAATCTGTTGGGAGGGAGACAATACGCAAACAACTATTTAAACAAGCTAAATACAGGATACATTGGAGATAATAAATAGAAGGGAGGCAGTAGCTTGTTAAGGTATCAAAGCTGAAATGAGGTGGTTTCAATCTAAATCTTACACGTGACACTGGGAGTACACAGAAAGGCAGGAAAAAAACAAACAGTCCCTGCCCTCAAAGAGCATAAATTCTAATTGGGAGATAACATTTATATTTTCACTAGCAAATTGTACCTTTGTACTAGCCACCCCCATTCATGGAATGTACTGCTTATTTACCTCTGCTTCACATTATTCCTCACTTCCTTTCATGACTCAGCTCAAGTATCACCTCTACACAAAACCTTTCCTGATCTCCCCAAATGCTAGGTCCTTCCCTTCTTACTCTGTCATTTATTCATACATACACATATATGTATGTGTCATATATACATATATGTATATACATGTATACACACACACATATATATAGTCTCCCTGATAGAAAGTAAGCTCCTTGAGAATAGAGATTATTTACTTTTTTTGTATTTCTATTCCTAGCACCCAGCACAGGGCCTGCCAATGAGGCCTTAATAAATGCTACATTGATTGAATAACTCAAATTTTTTTTGAGGGGAGGGTTTCTCTTCAGAGTTTCTCCTTTTTTTTGTTTATTAATTTATTTTTATTTATCAACCATCACTTCCATAAGCTTTTGAGTTTTAAATTTTTCTCCCCTTCCCTTTCCACCTCCCTCCCCAAGACAGAGTACAATCTGATATAGGCTATACATATACATTCCTATTAAACATATTTTCACATTAGTGATGTTGTAAGGAAGAATTAGAACCAATAGGAGGAACCACAAGAAAGAGAAAACAAAACAGAAGAAAAAAAATAGCAAATAGTATGCTTCGATCTGCATTCAAATTCCATAGTTCTTTCTTTGGATGTGTATAGCAGTTTCCATCATGAGACCTTTGGAGATGTCTTAGATCCTTGCATTGCTGAGAACGGCTAAGTTTATCAACATTAGTCATAGCACAACGAGGCTGTTACTGTGTACAGCGTTCTCCTGGTTCTGCTCACTTCACTCAGCATCAGTGGGGTTTCTCCTTTTTAAGAGAGTATAAGAGGTGGTAAGGCAATGGTTATAACCTTAACTACCACCAGGCAAATAATTTTTCCTCCAGGGTGCCAACACGGGTGAGGAGGCCCCTCTTCTCCATAGACCACAGTACTGTATCTCACTTTGCAGAGCTGGAAGCCTATACTTAGGCATTCCCAGAGTCCTGTTGCTTGGGTTGCCCCTCTCTTGGACCAACATCCTTTTCCCAATGTGACTATACCCATGTTCTTTTTCTTACCCTGTCCCCCCTCCCCTTTAAATTATTTTTGTCCCATCTGGAAAAATGTCTAGTTGTGGCTTCAGTGGAGGTAGAGAATGAGATTTTCTTCAATTATAAAATGTGGGAAAATACTTCTACCTCACAGGGTTGTTGTAAGGAAAGTGCTTTGTTAATCTCAAAGCGCATAAAAAAGTGAGCATTGTTTTAGTGACATAGCAGATTTGTCCCTCAACTGTGTGTATTTGCTAGTTGAAAACTTCCGTCAACTCATTTCTGGTAGGAAGAGGAGACAAAGTAAAGTGAAGGCACATTCAGGTTGTACACATTAAGTCCACTAGGTGTCACTACTACTGTTCTCATTAAAGTAACTAGTCATCTGACTTAGGGGGATATTGGGGTAAAGGAGAAGGGGATGAAGGATTGATGGGGAACAGAGTTATGGAATCTTGGAGGAGCTAATTTCCCAAACTGGTGCTAGGAGTTTAACTATCATCAAAAGGAAATTAAGTCACTAACTTCCAGTTTTTTTTTTCTTCAATTTTTTTCCTTTTAAATGTCTCAAGATAAAGGAGTTTGATGGAGCGGGATTGAAACAGTTTCTAAGGTCAGGATGATAAGCAACTCTTCTTGCTTTTTTTTCCTTGCCCCAGGCATCAAACCAAGGCCTTCGGGTTTTATTGAAAAAAAGGTGTTTTTGTTTTTTGTTTTTTAATGCCTGGTGGTGCCCTCATATCAAATAAATAAAATGAATAACTAACTGTAGCTTATCAAGTAAAGATGAAATCTTAAGAAATATGCTTATACTCAGCCTCCTGGTCTACCTTTCATAGTAACCCAACCTTCCTTTCTACCTAGCAGCATTCAATTTAACATGTATTTACTGGCTCTCAATCTGGTTCTGGTTGTGCTTCTAGGAACCATCAGGTTGTCCTTCTGTTACCCTAATCATTGATAAGGCCCTACATGGCATCTCTAAGTTCAGTTCTAGAGGTTCCAACATCTGAAGGAGAAGGAAGACATGTGGAGGGAACAAAAAAGGGAGAAGGCTAAAGGTTATAGGAGTCTAGAGAAGAAGAACAAGCTGAATGAGGAATTGTAATATATTCTGAAAGGTTGACCTGGTGGTATCAGGTACCACTCAGGTCAGAGCAAGAGGATCAAGGTTTAAAGGGCTACAGTAAGAGAGACAATGGATAAATCTAAGAAAGGTCTTCCTGAGAACATAGTGGGGGAAAGATTGGAATAGAATTGAATTGAGCCATGGGAGAGAAGTCAATTAAGAAATAAGGACATGTTTTGAGCTCAGCTAGGGCAGCTAAGTGGCACAGTGGATAGAGTGCCCTGGCCAGGCGTCAGGAAGACTTCTCTTCCTAAGTTCAAATCTAGCCTCAGACACTTATTAGCTGTCTGACCCTGACCAAGTCATTTAACCCTGTTTGCTTCAGTTTCCTCATCTGTAAAATGAGATGGGTCATGAAGAGTTGGACCTGACTGAGCTGAGCGCCCTCTACAAATGGAGCATTTGGAGTTCATGGTCCTACTCTCCAATCAGAGGGGTAGGGTGTAGTGATGAAGTAGAATACTCAGGTTTGTGGAATCTTGTAGAATGATAAGGTTTTCCCAATAATGAGTTTCCTGGGGTGTTGTAGAGAAGTCATAGAAGTCCCAAAGTAGGTGAGAAATGAAGAGGACTCAAGAAATCATTTTGGATTCAAGAAATCAACTGTGTAAGTACAGGTTGAGGGAAAGTGTAGATGACAATTTATATACAAAAAGATCTGCAAGTTTGATGACTAGCTCAATATGAATCCATTGTGTGACATAGCAGTAAAAAACAAAAAACAAAACAAAACAAAAAAACACACCAACAACCAACTAATACAATATTAGGCTGCACTGAAAATCTTGGGACTATGAATGACATGATAGCAGTCTTCAAGTATTTGTAAAGAGCTGTCATGTGGAAGAGAGGAATCCTTTGAGTCAGAAGATCTGGATTCATGTCTTGCTTCTGACACATACTGACACTATGTCAGACTTAACTAGAATTTAAGTCACTTAATTTCTCAGTGCCCTAAGCAATTCTGTAAGTTACAGGGGCAGCTAGGTGGCGCAGTGGATAGAGCAATGGCCCTGAAGTCAGGAAGGACCTGAGTTCAAATTCGATATCAGACACATAACACTTAGCAGCTGTGTCACCCTGGGCAAAAAAAAAAAAAAAAAGGAAAAGAAGACTATAAGCTACAGAAAAAAATAGTTGCCCATTTGTCTTGGTGGAGGGGCTTTAGGTTCCAGGCTGTGGCACATAGTACAGGCTTAGTGTTGATTGCTTGATTGATTGTTACCTATACTTCTGGATTACAAAAATAATAATAATAATAATAATAATTAAAGAGAAGAGGGATTACACTTAATCTACTTGGCTCCGTGGGCAGAACATAAAGCAGTGGTTGGAAGTGGTAGAAAGGAAGATTTAGACTCAAAGTTAGGAAAAACTTCACAACAAGCAAACAATCTTCAAAAGTAGAATGGGCTGCCTAGAAGGAGTAGGTTTCCCTTTACTGGAAACCTTCAGGCCAAGGTTGGACGACCACTTGTTGGGAATATTGTAGCAAGGATTCTTGCTCAGGTACGAGCTGGACTGCATGGCCTCTAGGGTCCCTCCCAACTCTGAGATTCTCTGATTGTCTAGAACATCGCGATCCTGGCAGGAGCCATCATCTCTGTCGTCATGACAATAGGAGGTTGGCCACAAAGTGTCTGCCGTGTTAGGCCGCAGCCCAGTTCTTTTACTCTTTAGTTCGCGAGAGAAATTGGTTGGAGTTGGCAGTGAGAGGGTAGACGAGTGGGCGGTGAGAGAGAGGGGAATGCATCCTCACACACCCTCCTCTTCCCGCTCCTACTTCCTCTTCTTAGGGAGGGAACCCGCGACTTCCCCAACATGGTGGCCGCGTCCCCTCCACCTTCGTCATTCCGCAAGGAGGCGTGACCTCTGTAGGAGAGCATGCGTTCAATACCCCTCGGCTCCATTCCCTCCTCCTTCTTTCCCCTAACTCCATTTTGTTCGCGGATGCTGTGGAGGGTGGGAGTGGATCCATTTCCGGGTTGGCAAAAGGGGCGGTGGCGGCGAGAAAGGGTGAGGGTGAGAGAGAGAGAGAGAGAGACAGAGAGAGAGAGAGAGACAGAGAGAGAGAGAGAGACAGAGACAGAGACAGAGACAGAGAGACAGACAGAGACAGAGACAGAGAGATAGAGAGACACACACACACACACACACATACACATACACAGAGAGAGAGAGAGAGAGAGCGAGAGAGAGAGCTGGGAACTGAGAGGACGGGACGAGGCCGGAGCGACGGCAGCGGAGGAAGAGAGGAGAGGAGAGGAGAGGAGAGGCTCTCGGAGCGGCGGCGGCCTGAGTGCGGAGGGGCCGGGGCGGTCGGGCCCCGGAACTGAGGTGACCCGCGGAGCGCGGGGGGGGGGGGGGGGGGGGGGCGTGGGGGGGGGGGTCGAGGAGGGGGGGGGGGGGGGGGGGGCGGCAAGACTCTGTCCCGGGGGGGTGGGTGGGGGGGAGGGCTGGGAGAGTGCGGCACTGTATGGGGGGCGGGTAGGGAGCAGAGAGGAAGGAGACTGGGGTGGGGGGGAGATGTCCAGGAATGGGGGGAGCCTGAAGAGCGGGGTGATGGGGTAGGGAAGAGGGAACTAGGCTGGAGGATTGGGAAGGGCTTCTCCCCCTCTCTTTACAGACTCTTTCCCCCCCCCTTCGAGGGGTCCAAGGAGTCTGTGCCAAGTGACATCCCACAGGGTGGCAGGGAGACACTGGGGGCGAAAGTTGGCAGTTTGGGGGGAGGGCAGTGGGGAGGTAGCTGGAAGGGGTGTTGGAGAGAAGTCGCGCAGAGGGGGAGCGGGGTAGGGGGCAGTGATCTGCCTTGAGATTAAGGTTGATGTAGTTGGTAATGAAGGCAGATGAAGCTGGGGCATGATGTGGAGTGAGGGGAGTTGAGTTGGAAAGGGTAGGAGGAACAGGAGAACCCGAGGGTCAGCCCAGCTGGACTGTCCACTAGCATTAACATACTTGTACTATGTTGCCAGGTAGTCAGCCCGCAAGCACTTATTAAGCGCTTACTGAGCACTCACTGCTAAGAGGAAGGTTAAAAACAAAACAAAACAAAAAAACAAACCAGTGCTCTCCTGGAGCTCATGGTATAATGGAGGCAACATGCAAATAACTATGTCATATATATAGGATATATAGAGTGCAAATGGAAGGTCATCTTGGAGAGAAGGCACTGGTAGTGGGATTTGAGCAGTCTTGAAGGTAGCCAGGGAAGCTAGGAAGCCAAGCTAAGGAGGGAGAGCATTTCCAGGCAGGAGGGTCAGTCTGTGCACAGGGTGTTGTGAGATGGCCAGTGTTGTGTGAGGAATAACAAATAGGCCTGTTGTAGCTGTATTGTAGAGTTCCTGGAGGAGATTCAAGTGTAAGGTGGAAAGGGGCACTGTGTGAAGGGATAGGGATATAAAGAAAGGCAAAGGCAGCCCATTCCTTTAAGGAGCTTACAGTTCTAATGAGGGAGGCTCAGTAAGTTAACCAGGCATATACCTATAGAGTAGATGAGAAATTACCTTGTGGGGAAAGGAGGTGTTCCTGAGGTATGAAGGCACAACACTGGGAGGATTAGGAGGAATCGTATCTAACATTTATATAGAAGTTTGAGTGTATTGTCTCATTTGAGCTTCATAATACCGACTTTGTGAGGTTGGTCCTGTAAGTATTAGCTCCATTTTACAGATATGAAAAGTAAGGCTCAAAGAGATTAAATAAATTTATGTATGTCAGCCCAGTAGGCAAGCTCAGTTAGGGCAAGAACTATTTTATTTTTGTCGTTTTATCTCCAGTGCCTGGGTTGCCCAGTGACTGGTACATAAAAATTGGCATTTAATAAATGCTAGTTGATTTGTCCTTACATGGCTACTGAAGTGTCAGAAGTAGCATTTCTGCTGAGTTCTCCTAATACAACCCTCTAAACAACTTAAAATGACATATCAAACTGAATTCTGAGTTCGAAGCTCTGACAGCTATAATTCAAACCTGAGAGGAAACTAAATTGTGTTCCTGCGATGTCCCTCCCCTGCTTGTGTCCAGACTGCTCTTTTGCCTCCTGCATATCAAGGGTTTAGGGAATACCTGTTTCTGGAGGTCCACAAAAGGGTTCATGGATTTCCAAATTAGTTTCAAGCTTAATTTCTATTCCTAGTTCACCTTTGACTTTGAGGCAAGGCATGGAACTTCTAACTTCAGATTTTTCTATAGAACCCTTCCTTCATCCTGGTTCTGAGATGTTTAGGACATTAATTGGATTGCTTCAGGGAACAGGATCATGATAAAGCTATAGCATGAATCAAACTTTCTCCGGAAACCCTTCTTTCCATTCATGCTCCTTCATATCCTAGGGAAGAATCTGTTGGTATGGTCTGATGCATTTGTGTGTTTTTTTTTTAAACTTCCTAGTTTCAAGTGTCCAGTGTGCTAATTTTGGTGTTATTGATGTTGGTTGGCATTAGGCAACATTGTCAACAGTGGGACGAGAGGAGGATGCACTGAATTCTTTACGTTGTCTAGCCATCAGAAGGTCTTGCTTGCTCTTAGCCATTTAAAACATCTTAACATTTATAGTTGTCTAATAATTTCCTCTTGACTTCTTTGAGAGACAATTAAGGAAAAATGATGTTTTTGAGGTATTGGTCCTGTTGTCCAGAAATCATAAAATTGGCTTACCTGCCTTCTGATGGGTCTTATGGTACCCTGTGGACAAATTTAACTTCTTGATTTTCTCCTTTAGAAACTTTGACTTCCTTGCTTTTCTTTTGTCTTCCTATTTGAGCACTATCCCATTGGTGAGCCGTAGAAGATGGGTTCCTGAAAACCATCTGTACCCTTAAGCTTACTTATTTTTTGTGTGATATCAGAGCATTGTTTACCTCAGTGGTTTTCTGGCACTGATGAAGAATGGGATGGCCACGTAAAGAACAGTGAAATTAGCAAGATAATTAAAAAACAGAATTTATGTGTGTTGGGAAGGGAAAATGTGATGTTGTCATTCTCAGCTTCCAGGAGACTCTATGATCTTTGCTTAAGTCAGTCTTCCTTCCTTCCTCTGTTTGCTTGAATATTCCTCATGAGTTAGCCCATGGAGGCAAGATGGACTGTTTTTTAATTTTCCTTTTGTTTTTCCTTTGTGTTTGGTTGGCAGAGTGACCTGGTGCACTTGAGGGTCTCTTTTCCTAGCGTTCTGAAGCCATCCTGAACTTGATGGACTGGAGGTTCTAGGTGTTTCAGCAGCCCCAGACTTCACTGACATCCTGGTGAGCTGGAGGTTATGAAGAGAGAACACAGTTATTTGGAGGTAAAAATAGTTCTACTCTTAACCGTGCTTTCATTTCACCTGTAGCTTATCTTTTCTCTTTATCAAGCACAATCTCAGAATATCCCAGTCAATTTCTGACAGAGTGAATTCACCTTATTCCCTGTCACATTTCCCTGTTCCTCTGCTGAGGGGGAATAGCTGTGGCAGCAAATTACATGGTAGTAGCCTTCTATATTTTAGTCTCCTGGGGACACCTTCTCTGTGACTTGGTTTGATACCACAAGGCTGAAAAGAACTGCCCCAAATGGGAATGGAAACAGAAGCTGAGCTGGTTTCCCTCAGCTCAGAGAATGGGTGTTGTCAAAGAAAGAATAGCTGCTGACATGCAAGCAGAGACCTCAAAGCAGGGACTAACTGTTTGGCACAATGCATCCCTTGGCCAAATAATTTCTTTTCATCCCCTGTCATGACTGGTGATCTCCTCAAAGTAGGCTCTTGTTGCGGCTGTTCTTCACACAGCTTCCCAGCAGAACTTGGCTGACTTGGGTGGACTGCCTGGCTTTTGAAGGGGAATGCCTGGGGGAGGGGGAGGGGGAGGAGGAGTTGATGTCGGAAGTGAGACTTGTTAGCAGCTTTGAGGGCTGCTTTGAAGGAAGGGAGCAGTGTTCTGTCCTAGGATCCTTGACTTCTTTACTAAAAGCTGACCTTATTTATATAATGGCTTAAGTACAGATTGATTACCTTGAACTTAATAGAGAAGTGTTTTGGAAGAAGCCTGATAGAAGCTGCGTTTTAATCTCCTAATTTTGGAGCTGTTTTGAGTGATTACAAGTTCCAGTTATACTTCTGAGATTTTAGAAAAGTGATATTGAAAAGAACGTTATTCTAGAAAACCAGAGTTAATAGGAAAAAAATCAGGTGGGGGAATATATACATTTGTTATTCTTGGTGTGGAAGTTACATATCTACCAATATTTAGAATTTGTATGGAGGATTGGCAAATTGTAAAACAAATAGAGTTGGCTTCTCCTTTTTCATTTATGTAGGAATATACATCTCAGCAAAAAGATTGAGCAGATGCAATATAACAATTTGTTCCATTCGACTTTTCTTTTTCTGTGTAAAATTAAAGAAGATTCCTAAAGGTGCTGGAATGATTCTATCAAAAACTTAATTTCTGGGAATCTTGAATTTTAGTAATTTCTGATGGAGAGGTCATTGCTCTTTGTATAATTGTTGATAAGCTTAGCTTCAAATATCTCCTGTTCTGCTTGTTAGAGTGGCTTGTTACTCTTTCTCCTTCTTTTTCAGAATCTGAGGTTCTGCTGCCAACTCAGACTTTAGTAAGAACATTCATTGAGGTTACTGAGTTAGTGGCTTGGTGTGTAAAACAGTGTATTCTTTCTATTCTCTTGCCCAAAGAATATTTTGAATGTCTTGTGTTTGATAAATCTATGTAACTAAGCAATATATTTGGATTTTCTGTAGTATTGATCAATTTGCGGTAACCTATTCTCAAAGCTAGTTGGGTATTTTAGTCAGTTTCTTTAGAAAGTCTTGTGTTCTATCAGGGTAAAAATTAAGCCCCTTTGAATTTTGGAACTATCCTATGAAAAGTCTCTGTTTTCACACTTTTTGTGATAACAGTTGAGTATACAAGTTCATTAGCCAACTCTGTTTTTGTAGCAGTGGCTGAATCTAACTCACTAAATGTGAAGCAGAGCCCAGATTACTCAGATTGAAGTAGTTCATTTATTTATTTTTTAAAGTTGATTAATTTTTAGTTTTCAACATTCACTTTTTTGATTTTCAGTTTGAGATTTTGAGTTCTAAATTCCCCCCCCCCCACCCTCTATCCCCTTCCCAAGATGGCATGCAATCTGATATAGGCTATACATGTACAGTCATATTAAACATACTTCCACATTAGTGAAAGAAGAATCAGAACAAAAGGGGAAAACCACGAGAAAGGAAAACAAAAGAGAGAAAATAGTATGCTTTGATCTGCATTCAGACTCTGTAGTTCTTTCTCTGGATATGGATAGCATTTTCCATCTTGAGAAAGTAGTTCATTTAAATTGATGTGATTTCCTTCTGTAATTATGCATACTAATATAGAGCAAATTATATGAAGATTTATGGCTAAGTGACAGGTTTCTTTCTCCTCAGGATGCAACAGGAATTACCTCTACTGCTTCTGTTTGCTCTGTACTTCATTTTTAGGGTGTTGGTCTGAGATCTAAATGCAATACGTTGAAATTTCTTCTGCCACTGTTTTGAAATGTAGACAGATTAGAATCAATTTATGTTTTTTTATTTAACTAAAATAATTTATTTTAAAATTTAACATAAACCATCATGAAAAATTCCATTATTACAACTTTTTAAAAATGAACATGGTCTTCATTTTCTCAGTGATATTCATTATTCTGTTATATATTTTCCTTCAGTATGAAATTTTTTTGGGGTCTCGTTCTAACCATATTTTATTCTTCAGGCTTTACTTTGCATTTTATACATCTTACCATGTACTTCTGTACTTTTGGTCTATGAGCTATTGGCTTTCTAACATTATTTGGGTTTGTTGTTTAGTCATTTCAGTCATATCTGACCTTTTGTGATCCTGTTTGGAGTTTTCTTGCCAAAGATACTGGAGTGGTTTGCCATTTCCTTCTCTAGCTCATTGATGAAGAAACTGAGGCAAACAGGGTTAAGTGACTTGCCTAAGGTCATGCAGCTAGTAGGAGTCTGAGGTACTATTTAAACCCATGAGGATGAGTCTTCCTGATTCCATGACCAGTACTCTATCCACTGCATTGCCTAGTTGCCCAGCATTATTTGTGTGCCACTATAGGATTCAGGCTGTCTCATGATGTTCATACATGACTGAGCCACCTCTTTTTCTGAACTTAGATCTCCTGGATAATGTACTTTATGCTTCCTGGTCATTGTTGGTAATATGCCTGTTTTACTTACCATGTGGTGTTTCATTATTGCCCAACGGGTCACCTGATGTTTGGGTCTTTGGATGTTATAACGTTCCATGATTTATATCCATAACATTACCAGAAGAATATCGGTATCAAAATGATGAATTTTTGTTTTAGCAGTTTAAGATTGTTGAACTCTGTTGTGTCAAATGTCATGCAGTCTGCTCCTTTTCCCCCTGTTTTCTTCTTTCTATTCAATTCTGAGCCCAACCCTCTGTCTGCAGTGTCTTCGATATATGTGTATATATAGTGGTGGACCAACTTGATGGGTTGGCCATCCAACTGAAAATCAGTTGGACAATAGGCATTTTTCATCCACTTGATTGTTCCTTTGTGGATTGTTAGATCAAACTCTTTTGTGTTATTGTGGATATCATTTAAAAAAAGAAAGAAGGAAAGAAGAAAAGAAAGAAGGAAAGAAACAAGCATTTATTTAAGTGCCTGCTATGTGGCGGGCACTGTACTAAGGACTTTATAAATATCTCATTTGATCTTACAACAACATAGATACTAATTATTATGTTTTACATTTGAAGAAACTGAAGCAAACAGGTTAAATGACTTGCCCAAGATCACACAGCTAGTGTCTGAGGCTAGATTTGGACTCAGGTCTCCTGACTCCAGGCCTGGACTCTATCTACCTTGCCACCTTGATGTAATCAGCACTATGTCATCTACAAACTGGTGTGTCTGGAGGGCCTTCCCATATATAGGGAATTTATTTTCCATTTGGATTCTGTTCAATAAATATTGTCCAATTTAGTAGCAAATACCTTTCTGTTTTAGGCCTTGATATTAAGAGAGGAGCCCCTTCAAGAGTTATCTGAAGAGAAAAGCATTCTTCTATTAACAAAAGGCATGCAGAGGGAGGTATTTGCAACTAAACTGGACAGTATTTAGTGGACAGAGTCCAAATGGAAAATGTATACATTGGAGGTAGCTTGTTGGAGAGCTTTAAAAGTTGCATTTCTACTGAGTTAAATGCTTTTTTTTTTATAATTAACGAATACAATAAGATCTTATGTCCTTTGTATTTTTAGTCTGTGAAAATGTGGCCTGCTACATAGAGAATTTTTTGGAAACCTTGCCTGTTTCTTCTTGTTTACATCAAGATACTCTGGATATTTTTGTAGATCATACTCATAAGATTTTATAGAGAATAGAAAGTAGGCACATGGTTGAGTTGAGTTCTTCCCCGATTTTAAAATCAGCTTTTTTTGGTGTGTTTATGTGAGGGTATTAAAATCATTCTTGTTTGTCATTCTAGGATGTATTTTTTAAGGTCTGGGATCTGTTTTTATCCCCTTCAGTGCCTGGAACAGTGCTTTTCATCCAGTAGGCACTTGATAAATGTTTATTCAACTGAATTAAGTTGAAATTTTGATACTGTTCTTAGGGTATATTTCCCTGTGGTGTTTTTGAGGTTGATAAATTGAATATCAGGCAGTTCAATGATTATTAGTTTAGAGTGTTGCAGAAAAAAACAACATTAATACTAATATTTAATATTTAGGCTTAAGTCTGTCAGAAACCACTTAATATTAATACTCAAGGATTTCTAGCTTGGAGAGATGTCCATACTGGCATAGTTCCTCATGCCCTCCAACATAATTTTCTGCCTCAAGATGATGTCAGGTAATATTTATAGGATTCTTGTACCAGAAAAAGATCACAATATGTAAAAATGTAGTTTGAGTGAATATTCCAGAATATTTGAGTACCAATCCCATTGTTTCTTGGCCCACTCCTTCCTGAAATAAACCCAGGGACCTCTGGGACCATCTCCCTTTTAGGGATATCTCAGTCCATCTCCATGGAGGAGAGGCGACTGACCTCAGATGGGTACATAACCCAATGTTTCTGGTGTAGGGAAGGCAGTGATATAAACAAGACAAGATTTACGTTTTGTTAAAAGGTTAGGTTACCACCCTAGATGAGAGAAGGACTTTAGTTTTTGTACTACCCACTTCCTAAAGGGAATAGTCTAAAAGAGGTTTAGGCTGGAAAATAGTGTAAGTTTTGTAAAAGTGAGGTTTTTAATATGTTGCCACAGGAATTTTACAGATTTTGAGATTTTCCTAATCTGCCTTTCACAGTTTACCTTGGGTTTATTGCTATAGAAATATGACAGCAGGAGATTTTCTTATCTCAGGGTTATATGTAACTTTGCAAAAACTTGAAATAGTCTAAATGTGTAACAAAATAGGCAGTCGTTAAATTGGAGTAACTTAATGTAATGGTATGCTATAATTAAGATTGGCAAGTATGAGGAATACAGAGAAATCTGGAATAACTTTTATTAAGAAACTTTTTGGTCTAGAGCTCTGATTTCATTGATGTAGTGAACTCCCCGTGTGGAAATTCTTTCTACCGATGTAGATGAATAGCCGTTTTGTAGGTTATATTCTTAGAGAGATGCCTAGGACACTGAGAGATTGTTACTTACCCAGGGTTCATATTGTCCACTATGTGTCAGAGGTTGGACTTGAACACAGGTCTCTTGATTCCAGGGCCAGCCAGTGCTTTATCTACTAGGTTGAAGTGCCTCTTATAATGAAGTAATGCAAAGTAGGAAAACAAAAAGCCAGAACTGGAGAAATGGAGTTATACATTAAGATCATATGAGGAAATTAAGTGAGAATGAATGGACAAAGAATTCTGATGGTGAATTGGAGTAACTAAAATAGTATTATAATGTTTTATGCATTGAAATGAATTAAATTTAGTTTGTATTACCATTCAGTATTAAAGTTTTTAATAAAGCATTTTGAAAAAAATATAGTACTGTCAGGATGTTTTAATTTCAAAATCTCCCCTTATGAAGAGTCTTTTATTTTTAATCATGCTTTGACTTCTTTCAGTCCTTTTATGCTACTAACATGGTAGGTTTAAACCAGGAAAATTAAGGGCTTGAAAATTTGACTTAGGATCAGTGACACTTAAGAAACACGTTTTCTTGGGATTTTGGGACTGCTAATTTGTCATCTCCTGCTGGTTAAGGAACAGAAAATCTGTTTGCTTCTAGGGAGTGTTCGTTGTTTATTTGTATTCTTCATGAGGCTAGCAAGAGCGCAGATGTTAATGTTATGAATTGGTGGATACGGTATTTTATCATAGGCCAAGTATCTTGTAACACATGTTTTAACTACATGTTGGCATGCAAAAGAATGAGCAAGCAACTCAGAACATTATTATTCAGAATACATAAAAACACTTTTTCTGCGAATGTATTACCTTTTGTTAAGTAACTGTCATTGTTTTTCAAAGTCCCGATGTGTTGGCTTGATTTCCTACCTTTTTTTAAAATTGTGCCTTTTGCTTTTTGACAAGGAAAGGCATAGCTGTGTTATTTGATTTTCTGTTTTAACTGATTTGAGTCTTAATACTGAGATAACGTATAACAGTTCTTTCTGTGTGAGGTTTGAGGCAGCTTCCTTCCTCATCAACATATACTCTGGTTTGTTTTTCTTTTGTCAAGGCTTTATCATAAAGGAGGCTGTCGTTAACCAGTTTGCATCCGCATCTAGCTGACTTTCATAGGCATTCTTAACACTGATCTTTGGACGTGACAGTGAAAGAAGAAACATTTATTTGGGGGCTGAGGAGTCAAGATATTTCTAGATTGGAGTCATAGCAATCCTCTATAAATGATTTGGGATTCACCTGCTTTGTGACAGCAGTTTTCTATCCAATCAACACAATTTCTTGGATCCTCAACAGATGTTGGCTGTTGGAACACACTATATAAATATAAAGTGAATGAGCACAGTAAAATAGTGTTTGATAAAACCAAAGATCCCAGCTATTGGGGCAAGAATTTACTATTTGATGAAAACTGCTGGGAAAACTAGAAAGTAGTCTGGCAGAAATTAGGCATAGACCAACATTTCACCCTGATGACTGAGATAAGCTCAAAATGGGTACATCATTTAGACATAAAGGGTGATAGAAGCAAAGTAGGGGAACATGAAAGAAATTACCTGTCAGCTCTATGGATAGGGGAAAAATTTATAACCAAACAAGAGATAGGTTCTTGAGAGGTAAAATGAATAATTTTTATTACATAAAATTAAGTTTTGCATAAACAAAACTAATGTAGCCAAAATTAGAAGAAAATAAGGAAACTGGGAAAAAAAATTTTTATGAGTTTCTCTGATAAAAGTCTCATCTCTCAAGTATGTAGGGAATAAAGCCAAATATAGAAAAATAAAAGTCTAATTGATAATCACTCAGAGGATGTGAACAAACAGTTTTCAGAGGAAGATATCAAAGCTATCAATAGTCATATGAAAAAAATGTTCAAATTCAGTAATAATTAGTGAAATGTAAATTAAAACAACCCTGAGGTACATGACAAATATGAGGAATATGACAAATGCTGGAGGGGATGTGGGAAAATAGGTATTCCATCTAATTCACTATTGGTAGAACTGGGAACTAGTCTAACCATTCTGGACAGTAATTTGGAACTGTGCCCAAAAGGGTATATAAAACTGTGCATACCCTTTGACCAAGCAATACTGCTGCTAGATCCATACTCCAAGGAAGTCAGAGAAAAGGGAAAAGGACATATGTGTACAAAAATATTTATAGCAGCTGTTTTTGTGGCAACAAAGAATTGGAAATTGAGGGGATATCCATTAATTGGGAAGTGGCTGAAGAAGTTGTGTTATATGATTGTGATGGAATACTATTGTGTTAAAAGAAATGTTGAAGGGATTGGTTTCAGAAAAACCTAGGAAGACTTGTATGAGCTGATGCAAAGTGAAGTGAACAGAATTAGGAGAAAAATGTACATAGTAAGAGCAATATTGTTGATAATCAGCAATGAAGGACCTAGCTACTTGGATCATATAATAATCTGTCATCATTCCAAAGGATTTGTGATGGAAAATGTTGTCTATCTCCAGATAGAGAACTGATGGTCTCAGGGTGCAAATTGAAGCACTTTTTTTTTTTTTTTTTTTGCTTTCTTTATTTTTCTTGCTTGGGGGGGTGATGGTAGGTCATAGCTAATGTGGAAATGTTTTGCATGACTTCATATGTGTAATGAGTATCATTTCTTGCCTTCTCAATAAGTAAAGGAGGGGTAGATGGAGAGGAAATTTGGAACTGAAAATTTAAAAAAAATGTAATTAGGGAGGAAAACTACATGTGAAAGTAAAGAACAATTTAAAATTTAATTAAACTGTTCTAATTGGCACTAAAGAAAAATCTTGGCTGTTTTTGTTTTTCAACCAGCTATGTTCAATTGAAGATAAGGCCTAAAAGAGAGATCTGTTATTTTCTGCCAAACATATGATCAGTTTTCCTAGTAGTTTTTGTTAAATAAGGAGGGTCATGGTTTTAACAGTAGGTACTGAATGGATGACTAGCATCAACTTTAAAAGTTGATTATCAGAGTGGTGTTAAGAAATTCATAAGAGGCCAGCTAGGTATAGAAGTAGATAGAGCTCTGGCCTTGGAGTCAGGAGGACCTGAATTCAAATGCAACCTCAGACACTTGACATTTACTAGCTGTGTAATCCTGGGCAAGTCACTTGACCCCAATTGCTTCACCAAAAAAAAAAAAATATTCATAAGGTGGAATTGAAGCAACTCATTCTGCAGGTGAGAAAAGAAGTAGAGCTGTGATTCTCAAAAAAAAAAAAAAAGTATGAGGCAACAATGGGCCTGTATCATAAGACCTAGAAAGAAAGGTACCTTCTGGTATTGGGAGTTTGGTCTTAAAAATGAAATGGTTTTGGAAAAATTATAATGCTTGATGTCCAGTTTCAAGTAGCATGCTTTCCACATCAAGCCTGCTGTTCTCAGCATAGGGCTGATACAACCACATAGATAAATAGCTTAAAATGAGATTCTGGTTCTTGGCATGGGTGAGCTCTTCAACAATGATGCATTTGAAGAGTATTTCCTTCTTGTACATTTCTGAAAGCTTAAGGGAAACTTCATAGAAGTAGGTTGTGGGCCATGTATGGAAAAGGGGTGTTTGACAATTTCCATTTCCACTGTGGTAATTTTCTAGGTTACATATTTCTTTAGTGGTTGATGTTGACTTTTCCATTTTCGCCTGTAACTTAGCCAAGTTTTCCAAGGTTTTATGAAGTTCCTTGCATAACATCTCAAGTTTCTGAATGTATTTTGGATGTACCTTTTGAGAATGAAAGCCAGAAGCAATGCTGTTGCATTCTAGTTCTACCTTGTCTTCAGTAAGTGCAAGTGATTTTGATGTTTCCTATTTTGGTTGCAACAGAAAACCCTGTATTGTTGAGAGTCTCCCATTTTGATAATACATTATGCCAATCTGCAGCATTGTTCTTAATTTTTTTTTAAAGATTCATTCATTTATTTACTTTTAGTTTTCAGTATTCACTTCCACATGATTTTGACTTCCAAATTTTCTCCCCATCTTGTCCCTCCCCCACCCCAAGCTAGTATGCATTCTAAATACCCCTTCCCCTAATCTGCCCTCCCTTTTATCCCCCCCCACCCCTTGTCCCCTTCCTCTTCTATTTTCCTGTAGGGCAGGATAGATTTCTATACCCCATTGCCTGTAAATCTTATTTCCCAGTTGCATGTGAAAACAATTTTTTAACATTTGTTTTTAAAACTTTGAGTTCCAGATTTTCTCCCCTCTTCCCTCCCCACCCACCCTCATTGAGAAGGCAAGCAACTCAATACAGGTTATACTTGTGTAGTCATGCAAAACACTTCCATAGTACTCATGTTGTGGAAAACTAACTATATTTCCCTTCATCCTGTCCCGCCACCCATTTATTCTATTCTCTCTTTTGACCCTGTCCCTCCTCAGAAGTGTTTGCTTCTGATTACCACCTCACCTAATCTGCCCTCCCTTCTATCATACCCCAGCTTTTTTATCCCCTGCCCCCACCCCCAATTTTCCTGTAGAGTAAGATAACTTTCCATACCCAATTGAGTGTGTCTGCTATTCCCTCCTTAAACCAAATTTGATGAGAATAAGATTCACTCATTTCCTCTCACCTTCCCCCACTTCCCCTCCACTGTAAAAGCCTTTTCCTGTCTATTTTATGTGAGATAATTTACCCCATTCTACCTCTCCCTTTCTCCTTCTCCCAGTATAATCCTCTCCCACATCTTAATTTTATTCTCCAGATATCACCCATTCATCTTCAAGTCACCCTGTGTCCTCAGTCTATCTATGTATACATATATTTTTCCCCTTTGACTACTCTAATACAAAGGTCTCATAAGTTACAAATATCATCTTTCCATATAAGAGTGTAAACAGTTCAGCCTTAATAAGTCCCTTATGATTTCTCTTTCCTGTTTACCTCTTCATGCTTCTCTTGAGTTGTGTATTTGAAAGTCGAATTTTCTATTCAGCTCTGGCCTTTTCATCAGGAATGCTTGAAAGTCCTCTATTTCACTGAATGTCCATTTTTTCCCCTGAAGGATTATACTCAGTTTTGCTGGGTAGGTAATTCTTGACTGTAATCCTATCTCCTTTGCTCTCTGAAATATCATATTGCAAGCCCTCCAGTCCCTTAATGTAGAAGCTGCTAAATCTTGTGTTATCCTCTTTGTGTTTCCACAATACTTGAATTGTTTCTTTCTGGCTGCTTGCAATATTTCTCCTTGACCTGGGAACTTTGGAATTTGGCTACAATATTCCTAGGAGTTTTCCTTTGGGGATCTCTTTCAGGAGGCGATTGGTGGAGTCTTTCCATTTCTATTTTACCCTCGGGTTCTAGAATATCAGGGCAGTTTTCCTTGATAATTTCTTGAAAGATGATGTCTAGGCTCTTTTTTTGATCATGGCTGTCAGATAGTCCAATGATTTTTAAATTATCTCTCCTGGATCTGTTTTCCAGTCAGTTGTTTTTCCAATGAGATATTTCACATTGTCTTCTATTTTTTTCATTCTTTTGGTTTTGTTTTACGATGTCTTGATTTCTCATAAAGTCACTAGCTTCCAATTGCTCCATTCTAATTTTTAAGGAGTTCTTTTCTTTTCTTTTTTTTTTTTTTTGGTAAGACAATTGGGGTTAAGTGACTTGCCCAACGTCACACAGCTGGTATGTGTCAAGTGTTTGGTCTGAGGCCAAATTTGAACTCAGGTCCTGCTGTCTTCAGGGCCAGTGCTGTATTTACTGTGCCACCTAGCTGCCCCATGGAATCATTTTCTTCAGTGAGCTTTTGGACTTCATTTTCCATTTGGCCAATTCTGCTTTTGAAGGCGTTCTTCTCCTTGTTGGCTTTTTGGACCTCTTTTGCCATTTGGGTTAGTCTATTTTTTAAGGTGTTATTTTCTTCAGTATTTTTTTGTTTCTCCTTTTGGGTTGTCCTTAATTTTTCTTGCACTGACAGATAAGATGGTTCTTTTGGGAGTAACCATCCCAGAGTTCTTCACGTCTATGACTTTAGCACCCAAGATTCAGCCCGGCATGGACCAAAGGAAGTTCTCTTCATTTGATTTTAACTGACTTTTCAGTGGTCTAGAAGTCGCTTTCCTGTTTGCCTTGTGCTAGAGTAGGTTCTTGGGAGGCATATGAGCTCTAGTTATATCAGGTGTGCAGCAAATGCCACCTTGGACAGCCACTTCTATTTTTTTTTCTTTCTAAATGTTTTATTGAAGCTACTTTTAAAAATTGCAGTTACTACCTAGTGACTCTGCCCCTCACTTCTTAACTCCATTAGAAGAATATGCTTTGTTGTGATAAATAGATCAATGAACCAGTCAACAACTGTTTATTAAGTACTTATATGCCAGACACTGTGCTAAGTAGGCATTGGGCTTACAAAGAAAAGCAAAAACCAAAAATAGAGTTGAGCAAAACAAAACAACACATTGACTGTGTCAGAAAGTATGTACCTAATTGCCTACTTCTGTTAAATCTGAACTGCAGCTGGTGGAATGAGGACTGTGTACCGTATCCTTTTCATGTTTCTGATTTCTTTGGGGTCTTTTCTGCCCTTTATGACTCAGCTGGCAATAAGTCTAGAATTGCCCATAATTTCTAAACTTTGGTCTGTTTGAAACTCAGGTCTACAAAAATAATCTCATGACTATACTGAAGTATTAGCTTCTCTTTCTGGAGAATTCTTCTCAAAGCCATTTAATACCTATTTAATTTTGTTTCTAGTAACCTGGAATGGAGAATGAGGGAGACCTTTGGGCCCAGGCCACATGGTGATTATCCAGATCTGAAATGTATGCCTAATTTAGATTAGGTGTCTTTTTATATTTTTTTAACTATTTCTTGGTGTATATGGGTACAGAGGAAGTTTTGTTTATGTACAGGGAACATTTTTTTTTTTTTTTTTTTGGTGGGGCAGTTTGGGTTAAGCGACTGGTCACACAGATAGTAAGTGTCAAGTGTCTGGTCTGAGACCGGATTTGAGCTCAGGTCCTTCTGACTCCAGGGCTGGTGCTCTATCCACTGCGCCACCTAGCTGCCCCAGGGAACACCTTTTAATTCATTCCACTGTCAACATTCAAAAGCTGAGTGTCCTGATGACAGAAATTGGACCCTGGCTTCACAAACAGATATACTAATAACTGCCTTGTATTTATGCAAGATATTTCTGTGGGATAGTGGAAGCTTGGTTTAAAAAAAATTAATATATTTGTTCCATCTCCATTTGAAATTAAGAATGGGTTAATTTTTTTTGTCATAAAGCTATGGAATCTAAGGCTCAGTTAAGGAAAGAGGCTTGTTGTCCAGTCTTTCAGGAGGTAGTTCCTACTACCCCTAGGGTCCTTTTCTTCTGCTTCTGGGGAATCAGACTGTTAAGGTTACAAGTGTGGCTAGTTTTGTTTTTTCTTCTGAACTCAAGAGTAGCTGAAGGTGGTATGTGTTTTCTGTTCTAAGGAATATATAAGGCAAGGGTTCAGTTCTAACTTTTTTTAAATTTGTATCAGGTACCCTTTTGACAATCTTATGAAACCTGTGGTTCCCTTCTCAGAATGATGTTTTTAAATGCATAAAATAAAATACATAGAATTATAAAAATTCGACAATTATATTAAAATAAAGGTATAATTTTCCCTATCCAAGTTCATGAACCTTTTGAAATCTTAAGAACCACTGGTCTAGGAGAACCGTCTATTCTTTGGCACAAGACCTGATTGACCTGGGGCATACAGTGTATTTGTGCTAATTATCCAATTCTATGAAAATAGTTTTATTTTTAATTTTTTAAAATTATTTTGAATTATCAGCAATCATTTCCATAAGCTTTTCAGTTTTAATTTTTTCTCCCCCTCCCTCCCCAAGACAGCATGAAATCTGATATAGGCTATACATATATATTCCTATTAAACATATTTTCACATTAGTGATGTTGTAAGTAAGAATTAGAACCAATAAGAGGAACCACCAGAAAGAGGAAACAAAACACAACAGAAGAAAAAAATAGCAAATAGTATGCTTCGATCTGCATTCAAATTCCGTAGCTCGTTCTTCTTTGTGGATAGCATTTTCCATCATGAGGCCTTTGGAGATATCTTAGATTCTTATATTGTGAGAAGGGTGGAAATAGTTTTAGCTAGTGCAGTTACCATAAAATTCTTAGCCAGAAACTTTATAGTTTCATTTGATTATTAATTGATCATTGATTTTGCCTTCAAGCATACTTTGAGACTTCTTGATTAGTTGCAGCTGATAATACTAGTAAGTACCTTTGAAAACCCCATTGTGCGGTTACAGGGTCATCTGGCTTGCAGTTTTCTCTTTGCTTAAACTTTAGAGGTGATGCTCTGGGGCCAGTCAGTGGACCTTGCTGGATGGTATTCAGAAATGATTTAATTTTCAAATTGCATTTTCAATAGTTACTCCTAGTCTTGCCCTGCTTGAGACCACCCTTTCGAGCTGTGGTTTGTGTGTGTGTGTGTGTGTGGTTTATCTAATTGATAAAAGTGGACCTCTTATTGATCTATAATCATTTTAAATGAGAGTACTTGGCTTTTAGGCTACCCTCTGTAGTCTGATATATACCATCTAAAGTGACTACTTTGAAGGAGGATCCTGGTAATGAGATGCCTCAGCTACTTCTAGCACATTCATTTACCTCAAGGTTTTTCTGTGGAAGAAAAAAGATGGAAGTGGCAGAATGATTTCTTAAGCATTCTTATACTACAATTTTGTGTTTATTAAAGGAGAAATATATATATAAATTCTATGTAATATTTTTCTTCCTTCTGCTTCTTTGTTTCTTTCAGTGAGCCAAAAACACCTAGTAAGCACCTTCTATGTTCTAGACACTGGGGTGACAAG
This sequence comes from Vombatus ursinus, assembly GCF_900497805.2. Taxonomy (NCBI): domain Eukaryota; kingdom Metazoa; phylum Chordata; class Mammalia; order Diprotodontia; family Vombatidae; genus Vombatus; species Vombatus ursinus. The sequence goes on along the minus strand of NW_020954579.1, from coordinate 1,181,231 downwards.
TACAAAAAATTAAACTTCCCTCTTTAAAAAGAGCTCACATTCTAATGGGAAAGACAAGTATATAAATAAGTATATGCACCATAATTGTAAAGTGCTTCTTCATGTGTTTTCTCTAGGACTTTGAATTGGTTTTTAGTTATTTAGAGCTCAACTTTCTTTTGTTGTTATTGTCTTGTATATTCTTTTGGTTCTGTTCATTTTGCTCTTCATTGATTCTTAGCAATCTTTCTACATTTCTCTGATTTCCTAATTTACAGCACAGTAATATCTCATATTTATATACTATAGTTTTTTCATGTGTTCACCCATTGATGGGCACCCTCTTTGTTTCTGTTTTTGCCTTCTGATGTCTATGTTTTGTGTGGTAGGATCACTGGGTCGAAGGTCAAAGGGACAGTTTAGGCACTTTTCTCAAATAATTCCAAATCAGTATCCAGAATGGTTGGACCAAATTAGAGTTACACCAATGGTGTATTAGTGTTCCTGTCTTCCAGCTGCTCCTCTGGCATTGACTATTCTCATTTTTGTTATCTTTGCTTAATAAATGAAACCTCAGAAATGTTTTTGTTATCATCTTACTTATGCTATTAGTGTTGTGGAGCATGTTTTCATATAGTCATTTAAAATTTACATTTCTTTTGAAAACTTCACATAATATCCTTTGATCACTTATATTTTAGAGAATGACTCTTGGTGTTATTTGTGTATATATGTGTGACTTAGATAACAGATATATATTTCTTAGATACTACACTTTTTATCGATGATATTTAATGCAAACATTTTTTCAGCTCTAGTTTGTTATATTAAATTTTCATTGGTTTATGTAAAAACTTTTAAATTTTGTGTTGTCATAATTGTCTGTTTTATCTTTTATGAACTGCATACCTTGTTTGGTTAAGAATCACCACATGTTCATAATATTGTTTCCATGATGCAAAATGCCTTTTACTACAAAAAAGTTTGTTTTCTTTCATCAAGTAGTTTTAGAGCTTGAATTAAACCCACCTCACCTATGAAACAGAGATTTGTCCACCAAAGTTCTGTGATTAGGTTATATTGTAGGAAGGATTTCCTGTGAGCATCAAATATAACATCAGGTAAAGTACATGACATCAAGGCCCTATTTCTTTCTTTAAAAAATTTTTTTAAATTAATTTTTTGTTTTTAACATCACTTTTTTTTAATATGGCCCTTCCATTCTTTCCCTACCCAGAAAGCTAGGCCCAGTTTAAAAGACTCCTAACATAGTTATGTATTATCATAAAAGCATGATACTTTTCATAAAACTGGTAATATGAATAGTTATTCCATCTTTTCCCCTTAGGATCCTAGGTAAATTACTTTAATGGAAATTGGACCCCTGTTTGACAAACTCTGAAATCATATTCTGCCTTAGCACAGTTGAAGGGGTGTTTTGGATATGTTATCTATAAATTCTTCCACCTAGATATAGAAACTTGTTTGGTCCTTTGCACTGATTAGTGTTTTGGTCTTCTGAAATGGTCTGTGGACACTCCTAAGTAGCTGCTGCCTTATTATGGGCTCATTTCCCACACTGGGATCCTTTGAACCGGGATTGGCTATCATGTCACTATGACTAATGCTAAGCTTCAACCTCCTAGTGTAGTAGCTTTTTAGTAGTAGAAAGAAATATTGTAAAGAGGACAAGTCAAATGACCTTAAGGTTGGATATCTGACTCTTTTAACTTAAGTGTGATGGGGCTTCCTTTGCCTTGTTGGGGGTCTTTATCTTGTATCAGCCTTGAAAGGATTTCAGGTGAATTCAGCTATTATTTATAGAATACTCATGTGTATAGTGCTGTGTTTTCCCTTGTCACTCTATTCCTCTTGAGGTATTTGTAAGCTTTTTTGTATTATAGACTTTAGTAGCTTGGTGAAGTCTATGTACCCTTTCCCAGATTAATGTTTTTAAGTGCATAAAATAAAATACTTAGGACTTCATAGAACTCCAATTATGTTGATATACATTTAAAAAACCAAGTTGTAGACCTCACTTTAAGAATACCTACTCTAGGGCAGCTAGGCGCAGTGGATAAAGTCCCGGCCTTGGAGTCAGGAGGACCTGCTTTCAAATCTGGCCTCAGACACTTGACACTTACTAGCTGTGTGACCCTGATTGCCTCACCAAAAAGCAAAACAAAAAAACAAACAAAAAAGTACCTTCTGTAAAGCCTCTTCCCTCTGTCTTCTCTGTCTGAACTTTCCTCTGCTTTTTTCTTAGAAGTGGTTGATGTTTCTGGTGCTGCTATTGCATGATATGTTGGATTGTTAGTTGGTCTTGGAGGTAAGAAAGCTCATTTTGAATCTTACGTCTGACACTGAGTTGTACAACGAGGAACAAGTTACTTAGCCTTAGTTTCTTCTGTAAAATGGAAACAGTGATGGCATTCACATTAAAATTGTGTTAATCAGAGAGCATTTATTAAATACCTACTCTATGACAAGTACTTTGCTAGGCATTGGGGATACACAGTCAAAAATTAAATAGTCCTTGCCCTTGAGACAGTTACATTTCTTTGAGAGGAAAAAACCCATAAGTAGACAGAAAATATACAAAGGTAAAATATGAATTAATTTCTTAGGAGAGACATTAACAGCTAGAGGGATTAAGAAAAGACTGGGGAGGTAAGGCTTGAACTGAACTTTGCAAAAACTTGGAAGCGGGAGTGCAAAGTAGGCATGAGAATGTTTCATGCAGAGGCCATCATAGGAGAACAACAAAACTGGGCAGGTTGTAGTAAGCCAGGTTGTGAAGGACTTTATTTTTTTTAATAGATTTTTATTGATAACTTGTTTTTTTATTTCATTTTTACATTGTACCTTATAATGTAATATTATATTAAATTCCATCTGTAGTCCTCCCTCACCTTGAAATATATCCCTTATAAATTTTTTTTTAAAGAAGAGGAAAAAATGATCAAAACCAATCATCATATGGAAAAATCTGATGGATATGCAACATTCTACACAAGTGAAACCTCTGCCTCTGCAGAGTAGGGAGAGGTGTCTTCTCATTTATTCCTTAGGACTAATCTTTGTCCTTTATAATTTTGTAATTTTTTTTTAAAACTTGTTTTATATTGTCGTAGTCATTGTATGTATTTTTTTCCTCTGACTCTTCTTACTTCCCCTTGCATCAGTTTGTGAAAGTCTTTCAAATACTTATCTGTATTCATATTTGTCATTTCTTATAGCATAGTAATATATTCCTTTACATTAACGTGCCACAGTTTGTTTAGCCATTCCACAATTGATGGACATGTACTTTGTTTCCAGGTCTTTGGTACCACAAAAAAATGCTATTATAAATATTTTTGGTATACATAGAACCTTTCTTTTTATCATTGGCTTCTTTGGGATATATACTTAACAGTGGGATCTCTGGGTCAGAGGGTATGGACATTTTAGCCACTTTATTTGCGTAATTTCAAATTGCTTTCCAGAATGTTTGTATTAATTGTGAAGGATGGAGGAGTTGGTATTTGATCATGGTGCACAAAAATTTTTACAGGCCGTTCTGTTGCTGAGTACTGCCCTAGTTGTGGACAGGAACTTGAAGCCTATGTCCATATCAAATCATTTAGAGATGCAGGGCATTCTGGGGTGGCTATAGTTTCTTTCTGGACAGAGATCAAATGAGATGATAATAGTAATAAGAATATGTATAGTGCAAACATTAAAGCACTATTAAATGTGAACTGGTATCTGGGGATAGAAAAAGGGGCAGTAATTCAACTGAGTTGGTAACATTGTAGATTTTGAATTTGGAATTAAACTTTTTTTTTTGTTGCTAGGCAGTGGGGTTAAGTGACTTGTCCAGGGTCACACAGCTAGTGAGTGTTATGTGTCTGAGTCCGCATTTGAACTCAGGTCCTCTTGATTCCAGAGCCAGTGCTCTATCCACTGCACCACCTAGCTGTCCCTGGAATTAAATTCTTAACATCCTAGTGAGTCAGTTTTCACGTATATTCATTTTGTTGTAGTGACACTTGATTTCTTAATTGGAATAAATATTTCTGGGTGGGAACTATGGAAAATGGCCATCTCCTATCAATCAGATGCCGGTGGGAAATGCTTGGTGTAGTGCTTAGCATACTCATCTGTAAGTACACCTGCCAGTGAATTGTTTTGTGCCCATGGTGGGTAAATTTTGCCACCCCTTCTTAAGTGGGTCAATGAAGCCGTGCCAGGAAGACCTTCAGCTACTTACAGGGCTAGATTTAAACACTAAACAAAAACCTCATTCTTCATTGTGTCACTTTTTCTCTCCAAGAGCAACTGGCTTGCTTTTTCTACTAAACATCTCCCAGTCACTGGACACTGTTAAAGGTTTGCTTAGGACTTTGGGATCAGAAGATTTTCATCTTGGGAACATTTAGAACCGTTTTTTTCTGTAAAGAAACAATTCAGCTCTACTCTTGATTTGCTTCATACGCATCAGTCTTAGATCTTAGTAGTTGGTGAAAAACGATCAGGAGATTCTTGCTGTGCTCTCTTGTTTTTCTTATGTTGGAAAGAAGTTGGATAGGATATTAAATAATTTGGTGTATGTTAATTAGGAGAGCTGAAATGTAACAAGTCAGTAGTTTTCCAGAATTCCTCTGCTTCAAAAATTGATTGTTGCAAAACTTAGGAACCTCTTTCCTAAGGTTTTGAAATAAGAACAGCCTAGTTTTTGAGGTCAGGTTCTTCACACCCTGCCCCTTGCCTCCCCCCCCCCACCCTTGACAGGAGCCTAATACGGGTCAGGGCACTTTTTTTTTTTTTTTTTGTTTAAATAAAGGCCTCCTGATGAATTAACAAAGTAGAGATCACAACTAACATAGTTCAACTAAGGACTACTAGTAAGTATAAGAAGATAGTTCTGGGGTGTTAGGATTTTGAATTTATCTGGATTTTATCTTTTAATTAACTTTATAAGCTATAGGCTCGAATTTTATAGACATATTACTTAATTAGAAGCTCAAAATTGACTATGGCATCTAAAGTGCTTTCTAGTCTATTTTGGTTAGTTTAAAATAAATCAGGTTCTCAGTTTTTTAAATACATTGTCAGGTTAGTGCCTTTGTGCTGAGAAGTCTTCTGTGTTTGAGAAGTATAGGAAAAAACCCATCTATGTTCTGAGAAATGAATTTGTGTCAGGAATATTTGGAGCAAAATATTAGGAAGTTGAATTGAAGAAATAGATTTGGTAATGGGGAAGCATTTATTAAGCACCTACTAGGTACTAGGGCAGCTAAATGGCACAGTGCATAGAGTGATCTGGAATAGTAAGACTCATCTTCTTGAGTTCAAGTCTGACCTCTGATACTTACTAGCTGTGTGACTCTAGGCAAGTCACTTAACCCTGTTTGCCTCAGTTTCCTCATCTGGAAAAGAGCTAGAGAAGGAAGTGGCAAACCGTTCCATTATCTTTCCCAAGAAAACCTCAAATGGGGTCATGAAAAGTCAGACATGACTGAAACGACTGAACGTGTGCTGGGCACTACCAGGTGCCCAGGAATACAAACCAGGAATACAGAGACAAATATGAATAGTCCCTGTCCTTAAGTAACTTACATTCTGTCAGGACATTTGATCTTCTGAGGTGCAGAGAAACACTTTTAAAGGAAGAAGGTTATTGATTTAGATCTAAAGGAGAATGTTAGGAGAAATCTAGTCCTACCTTCTCTCTCTCTTTTTTTTTTTTTAAGGCAATTGGGGTTAAGTGACTTGCCCAGGGTCACACAGCTAGTAAGCGTCAAGTGTATGGTCTGAGGCTGCATTTGAACTCAGGTCCTCCTGACTTCAGGGCCAGGTCTCTATCCACTGTGCCTAGCTGCTCCCTACCTTCTTATTTTATAAGTGAGGAAATTGAAGTCTAGACAGCTTAAGAGACTTGTCCTAGGTCATCCAGATAGGTTGGAAGGTTGAGGATTCAAATCAAAGTCCTCTGACTCAGAGTCCAGTGGGATATGTTTCTCTTCAATGTGTATACCATTCTGGCTATAAGATTTATAAACGCATGTCACAGATCAGTTTTAGTAGAGTAGAAGGAAGAAGCACAGCCCAGCTTCCCCCATAGTTCCCACAAAGATCTCAGAAGATTGCTAGACTGAACAGTGATTGGACAGCTAAGGAGAAACCACTGTGGGTCATCTTTCCAGCTCAAGATCACAAATTTCACCTGTAGGTAAGTGATTAGAGCAGGAACTGCGGACAGGGGTGGCCCAGGGTCTCAGAGCCAGACACTGGTAGAAGAAAGGGTTGTGGTACTGTCCCTCTAAAACCCAAAGAGGAGAGGACTGCATTATGCAGTTCTCTGAATCTGCAGACTTTTACGTGGTTGACAGGGGATAGGGCCAGCAGTTGGCTATTGGAGCTCCACTCAGGGTCAAGTCTGTAGCAGTTGTTCCTTTATTAGAACTAGAGTTGAGAGCCTTGAAAGCTCAGTAGGTTAAAGATCAGATAGACTTCTTAATCAGTCTGCTTAGGATCTGTTCAAAGTTTTCAGCATCCCAGCCTGAGTCCCTTGTGATCTTTAAAGAACACAGTATGCAGTGCTTGGGGAACACAGTGAAAGGACACCAGTAGGACAAGCCAGGACCAAACAAGGACACACAGTCCCCTAGAAATGTAGAGTCTATGCCTAATACAAAGCCCTAATTTGAGAAGTAAGTGAGTGAATGAGTGAACAAAAAAAGATAAAGAACTGTCATAATTCTGGGAATGTCTAGGACACAAATGCAAAAAAAGGAGGAAAACTCCAAAACCACCTACAAGCAAAGCTTCAAAGAAAAACAAATCTTGTCTATAATATCAGTTATATTTCCTAGAAGAGATGAAGCAGAGACACATGCCTATATTCTGTCACTATTAGAAGAATTTGGATTAATGCCTTCTGCTTTTCATTTCAAAATCATTCTCAGGGTTGGGAAAAGCTTATAGCTTGATTTAAGGTGGAGCAGTGAAAGCAGCAACATTGTTGAACTGGAAGAGGGCAATCTTCAGATCCTATCTGAGTGGTATGATTAGGCATCTAAGGAACACAGATGCTGAGTTTTGCCATTTTACTTTTAATAGATCAAAAAGTACTAGCTTTAAAATTCTTTAGAAGACTCTTACTTTCTTCCCTTATTTCCTCCAGCATTGTATATTAAGAAGGTATTTTCAAGAGAAGAAACCTAAGAGCCAGTGTAGGGAAGAATAGCAAAGAGCATTTAGGTGAAGATCAGAAATTATTTTGTGGTCAGATTATACTGTAGACCACTGAAACAGATAAAGGAAATAGTTAAGTTCAGGAAATAGATCACAACCTGGCACAGAGGCTTGATGTAGTAGTAATGGGAGACTTCAATTACACAGACATCTAATGGTACTCTCTCTCTGCTATAACTTGTCTTGCCTTAATGATAATTCGATCCTTCAAAAGGCAGAGGACCAACAAAGGGAAATTTTATCCTGCATCTGATTCTCACTAACTCGTTGCCAGAGTGGAAACGATAGAAAGCCTCCCTCCTAGAATCTGTGATAGAGGAGAGGAAAGCTGAGCACAGTGTTGCATGTACCCTTTATTTTTGATAAGTGTATTTCAAAGAGTTTGAAGAAGTGATAGGATGCCGTGAACTAAAATTCTGCAGTCGAAGTCTTGAGAATGAAATTTAACTGAGAAACTTAAGAATGAAATTCTGAAGTCACAAAGGAAAAAATTGGATGAGAAAGAAAAATGGGAATTGTCTGAAGAGACTGGTGGAGAGAAGTGCAGGGGAATTCATGTCTACCCCACTCCCAATTTAGATTTCAGAAAAATGGAAGCAAGGACAGAGGACAAATATGAATGTGCCATGGACCTATAAAAGTAGTGTTGAATACTAAAGCTCAGAGCTGAGGCTGGCAAGATAAGCTAAAAGTAACAAAAGAAGTGCTTTGTTTTGTTTTTAAGCTATATTGTGGGGTGGGAAGAAGAAGGATAGAATCCAAGTAAAATGAGGGTGGATCAGAGTAAAAGACTTAAGTTGATGGGATGATAACTGACCGCAGAGAAGAAAGAACTTCTCTTATTTTACTTCTGTTTTCTTTGCCAAGGAAAATGTCCTTTTTTGACTGAAGAACAAAAATAGCAATAGCGAGATTATACCCAAGATAAATAAGGAGATGGTCAGAGAGCATCTCTTCAGGATTTATTGACCATTTTTGTGTAATGGACCCTTTTACTAGCTGGGTGAAGCCTATGGACCCTTTCTCAGAATAATGATTTGTTACTTATCTTTATAATTGAAAGAAATGTTGAATTTTAATTAGAAGTTAGTTAAAATAAAGATAAAATGTTATTCCTATCCATGCTTTTAGACCTCCTGAAATCTATCCATGGAACTCTTAGATTAAGAATCCCTGATTTAGTTGCTCTTGATGAATTAATTGTCCCAAATGAACTACTGATGGATGTGATTACTGATCCATAGTCAGTGATATTTGAAAGGCTGAAGAATTTGATAGGTACCACAGTACTGAAGAAGGGTACCACAGTACTTTTGAAAGGAAGAGAGACTGCAAACTAGTCTCAGAGCTTGACTTCAGTTCAACAACAGGCATTTATTAAGTGCTTACTATGTGCCAGTGTACTAAGCACTGAGAATACAAATTCAAACGAAAAGAAAGACAGTTCAGCCATCCTTCATTTTTTGTACTTGACCACCATAAGTCAGCTGCTTTCTTCCCTTCTTCCACTTCTGAATTCCTCCTGGAACCTCCATTTTGAGAAAAACCCAGACCATCCATCCTTCATTTTCCAGATTACACCTAACTACTATTCCCTTGCCAGTCGACCAGATATCTCTCCCCTTTTCCCTTTTCAGTTACCTTTTATGTGTTATCTCTTTGCATTCTTTGAGGGCAGGGACTGCCTGTCTTTTTACTTGTATTTATTTCCCCATTGTTTAGTACGATGCTTGGCACTTAGTAAGTACTTAATGAATACTTATTGACTTAACAGTCTCTGGCCTCTTTTTTTTTAATAGATTATATGTGTACAGTCATGCAAAACATATTTCTCTATTAGTCATGTTGTAAAAGAAAACATGTAAAACATGTAAAAAAAAAAGGGCAGCTAGGTGGTCCAGTGGATAGAGCACTGGCCTTGGAGTCAGGAGGTCCTGAGTTCAAATCTAGCCTCAGACACTTTGACACTTACTAGCAGTGTGGCCCTGGGCAAGTCACTTAATCCCAATTGCCTCACCAAAAATAAAAAAAAAAAGGTAAAAAACAAACCCCAAAACAAGAGAAATAAAGTTTTAAAAAGCATGCTTCAGTCTACATTCAGAATCCATCAGTTCTTTCTCTGGAAGTGGATAGCATTTTTCATCATGAGTCCTTCAGAATTGTCTTAGATCATTGTATTGCTGGGAATAGCTAAGTCATTCACAGTTGATCATCATATAATATTGCTGTTACTGTGTATGGTGTTCTCCTGGTTTTGCTCACTTCACTTTGCATCAGTTCATGTAAGTCTTCCAGGTTTTTCTGAAAGTACCTTGCTTGTCATTTCTTGTATCTCAATAGTGTTAGGAGCTTATGTTCTAATGGAAGAAGGTAATACATAAAAGGGAGAAGAAAAGGGTGGGAAAGAGAGAAGGTGCCCTCCAGAAGGCATAGAAGACAAGTTAGGAGAGTCAGGGGCAGATCAAGAGAGTACTAAAGGAGTGAGCATGGTTTAGCCCAGGTGCTTTCTCAAAATGGAGGTTCTGGGAAAAACTCACCTATTGGAGGAACAGACTGCTAGTGCCTGGAGGAGAGGGCAATTCCTGGGAAATTTTAGAATGTTTATAAATGTCTAGAAAGGGGAAAATAGTTAATACAGAGAGCTAGTATGGCTTCCTCAAGGACAGGTCAAACCCGACCAACCTCTTTCCTTTTTTTTGACAAGTTTAATAAATTATTAATCTAGAGAGGAATACTGTAGATAAGTTTGCCTAGATTTTATTTTATTTTATTTTATTTTATTTTGCCTTTTTTAAGATTTTATTTATTTATTTATTTATTTATTTTTATTTATTTATTTTATATTTATTTATATTATTTTATTAAAAAAAATTTTTTTTTTAACATCCTTGCCACTTCCACATGACATCTCCCCCTTTCTCCCAATGTAATTCTCTCTTGTAACAAATAAGGATAGTCAAACAAAACATCATCATGTTGGCCATATCTGAAAATAAATGTTTCATTTCATACTTACAGACCATTACCGCTTTTCTAAAAATCAAGAGTTAGGCTTCGCTATCAGTCCTCTGAGATTGTGTTAGGATATTAGATTTATCAGCATTCTGAAACCTTTCAGCTTTACCTAGCTTTTTAGCAAAGCACTTGATAAAGTATCTCATTATTGTTGTAGGAGAGATATGGATTATATCATAATTAGAAGGATTCAGGACTGATTAGATGACTGCATGCGGACTGTTCATTAATGATTCAGTCTCAAGAGATTGCCAAGTCAAGTAAGCAAGCATTTATTAAGGCTAACTATGTGCTAAACACTAGGAATACAAATATAAGCAGAAAGACAAACTCTGTCCTCGAGGAGCTTCTGTTCTAATGAGGGAAAACACCACTTAAAAGGAAGCTGCAAAACAGGGAAAGGGGAAAGGCAAGGGTATACCTTCCATTTTTGGTGGAAGAGGGCATGGTATAAAGAACATCCAGAGAATTAGGAGAGCAGCCTGAAGAGGAATGAAGACATGGCTGGCCTACATATCCTCCTAAAAATCGAGGTTCTGGGAAAAACCGGCCAGAGGAAGAAGCTACAAGGGTGGAATTGGAGTGCCCCAAGAATGCTGGACCTTCTCGAATCTCTCAGTCAGATTTGTAGATAAAACTGATAGATGCTAGGATACAAAAAGATATTGAAAGACTTGAACATTGGGTTGAATCCACTAAGGTGAACTTCATGTAAGAATGTAAGCTCTTTGAGGACAAGTATGTTTCCAGTGCTTATAGCAGTGTTTGGCACACAGTAGGAAATTTACTAAATTAAAATATATGAATGTAAAGGAATATTATTGTGCTGTGAGAAATGAAGAAAGGATAAAGTCAAAGAAATTTTGGAGTACTTAAGTGAGCTGATACAGGCTGAAGTGAGCAGAACCAGGAAAATTTATGCAATGACTATAACATGGGAAAGGAGAACAGCTTTGAAAGACTTAAGAATTATAATAAGTACAGTGACCCATCATAACTCCAGAGGACTTATGTGTGAATCTGTTCTCTCCCAAACACATTGCTTACTTTATTCTTGGGTTTCTGCCCTTCTCAGAAGAAAGGAGGAATTCTCTGTCTTTTTAGATACAGAAAAGCCCCTAGCTCCAAGGGCAGTAGAAAACTCTTGGGGATTTTATATCTTTACATAGACTCTAATATCCAGTGCTAGGCCAATATACTTATAGGGATCATTACATGAGAGGGTTTTTATTTTTTGTCAGGAAGTGGGGCGATATAGGGAGGAATGGAAGGGGTAATGGTAGTGATACAAAAAAAGGAAGGAAAAAAGCATCAGTGACTTAAATAAATAGAAATGAGCAGTAGTAATTTCAGAAGGGAACACAGGTAGGCAGGGTTGTGGTGGAAATACCATGTTAAATTTTAAATATGCAAAAAATCAAGCTCTACTTAGGGGAAGATTTACTGCTTCATATACTGTCCTCTTTTTTTATTCTTTGTGTGGCTGAATATTCATATTGGTTGATATTAAGTTTATAATAATAAAAAGTAAAAATTTATTTTTCAAAAGTGAGTTCAAAAAGTATCCCTTTAGCTTGGGAAGAATTTTAATATTCTTATTATTAAAGGTACCTTAATTATCCATATGAAGCCTCACCATTTGTATAACACAACTTATTTTCTCTGACTAGGAGTGAGCTTTCATTCCAGTATGTAGAGTTTGATTCTCTGTTAAAGTTTTGTAGTGCTTGGAATGGAATTAACTGATTGGGGGGGGGGGATTTTTCAGTTTTTATATAGTTGGTCTTGGCATCTTTTCTTGGGGACTCTGTTCCCCACTTATGACATTGTGGATGAATGTTTTGCTTGTAATTGGTACTTTAGCTTTTGAGCTTTGTGTTATAGTTTCTGATTGCAACTCACTGGTATTAAGAAAACAGAGTGGAAAACAAGATATTCTTCTCTCCCCCACCCATCTTCTTGAAGAGCCAGTTCTTGCAGAAGGAGTTGCTGTTTTCAGGGTTAGAATTTTGAGTTGGCTGTGACCTCATTATTGCCAAATCCAGTGACCTTTTAAAATTCTCTGACACTTGAGGTAAGTCATGATTACTTCTGAGCCTGTGATTTCTTAGCTGTGAAATGGGGTTCATAATTTCCCTAGTACTTTCCTTCTAGGATTATTAGAACAATGAGAGAAAAAAGTCTTTCAGGCACTTGGCAAACTCTAAAAGACTGTAGAAATCAGTTGTTATTCTTGACTGTCCTGAACTGTTTTATACTCACTGCCTTCTGGATGGTTCTTCTTTTCTTTGCTGCCAAGGTAGGACACTTTACTTAGTTTCTTCCTGCTTGTCTATTTCTTCCCTGTCTTCTACTATTTTCATTGTGTATTGGTGTAAGGGTGGGGATGGAGGCCTGTTTGTTCATAGAGAGAATCATAATTTGAGAAATCTCACTTGCTCCCACATCTTCAGCTATCAACTCTTAGCAGATGATCCCCAAATCTGAATCTTGAGCCCAGACCTCTCTCTGAATTACAGATTAAAGATCCAGAAAAGTCTTCACAGACTGCTATGAATTTAATAAGATAAAATTTAATAGTTTCTACATTTGGGTTAAAAACAATCAACTTGAAGAAGTATAGGATTGGGGATTCCTGGCTAGATAACAGGTCTTGTGAAGGATTGATTTTTGTGGATTTAAATTTAAATTTAAATCAACAGTATGAAATGGCATTCAAAAAAGCCAGTGTGATTTAAAAAAAAATTAATAAATGAACATTTTTAGGCACTTGCTACTTGCCAGACATTATGTTAGGTGGTAATGATAAAAAGACAAATAGTGAAATAGTCCCTAGTCTTTAAGAAGCATATATTCTTTGGGGGAGATCTTTCATGTATAAATAGATACAGAGTAAATCCAAATTAAATACGAAGTAGTTATGGTGGGAGGGCCCTTGGAGTTAGGGAGATCAGGAAAGGTTTCATGAAGAAGGTGGTGCTTTAGCTGAGTCTTGAAGTAAGGAATAATACTAAGCCAAAGATTTTAGAGTATGTCAAGACACCTGGTGTTCATAAATAGGGAGATGATTTTTTTACTGTACTCTCCCCAGGTCAGACCATATCTCAAATCCTTTCTTCAGTTTTTGGTACCGTGTTTTAGAAAGGACTTGACAACCTGAAGAAAGTGCCAGAGGAGAGTGTTAGATTGAGGAGACGATGCCATAGGATTGGTTGAAAGAATTGGAGATGGTTAACCTGGAGAAGAGAATACAAGTCATAGGAGAGCAATGATAACTACCTCAAAGGGCTGGTATGTGGAAGAAGGAATATACTTGTTCTACTTGACTCCAAGGAGAACTAAGATAGATGGAAGCTGCCGAGAGGTAGATTTCAGCTCATTGAAATGAAAAGCTTATAATGGAAACTGTCCAAAAGTGGAGTGAACTTCTTTGGGAAATAGTTATTTCCTCCTCATCTGGGTTCTTTCAGAAGATGCTGCATAATCACTTATTGAGGATAATGTAGATGGGTTTCCTTGCTGTACTACACAGGCCATAAAAATATTTGTAACTTCTATATGTATCTCATACTGAGTAACTCACTAGCCTGCCAGAACTACCTGTTGAGAATGACAATTACTACCAATTATAATAATAGATTTAGAACTGGAAGGAAAGGAGGAAGAGAGGAGAATAAGTATTTATTAAGTGTCTACTATGTGCCAGGAACCATGCCAAGTGCTTTACAAATATCTAATTTGATCCTCACAACAACCCTTGGAGGTAGGTGCTATTATTAACCCCATTTTATAGTTGAGGAAACTGAGGCAAACAAGTTAAGTGATTTGCCTAAGGTCACAGAGATATTAAGCATTTGAGGTAAAATTTGCACTTAAGACTTCCTGACACCAGCACCAGTGCTTTGTCTACTACACCACCTACCTGCCAAGAGACTTTAGAGTTCATCTATTTATCTGGTTGGGTGAGGAAACCCAGGGTAAAAATTTTTGTCTTCTGATTTCAAATCCAGCCTTCCTTACATGTCACAGACTCCTCAGCCTGGCTTTTATGGCCCTCCGTAGTTTGGCATCACCATGTCTTTCCAGTCTTATCTTTTACTTTTCAACTATACATCTCTGTGTTCCAGCCATACTAGATGTCTTATTGTTCCTGCCTGTTACTTTCCCAACTTCTCAGACTTTACTTCATGCTCTTTCCTATGTCTGCTTTACCCTCTTTTCTTTACCACCTTTTGCATTCCTGGTCATCTGCTCTCCTGTAGTAAAAACAAACAAAATTCCCCAAAACATTTCCCCCCTTTCTCACACACCATACATAACCTTTAGTTAATATGAGGCATTCACAAATAAATTTTGAGCCTCATTGATTTGATAGATTCCTCAAATGATTCATATCACAACCCATACCTGCCTGTCCTATGATTCATCCATATTTTCCCAAAAGTTCACTACAGGGAATTAGTCCACTGTACCAATGAATAGAGGAGGTTTTCCTCTATTCCCTCTAACATCATGAGGTTTCCAATGGGTCGGTCTGGCTGTTCACTTGTCATCCCTTGCTCTTGTCCTATGACCCACTCATCTTTTTCTCTCCTACAGTTCTTTGATGACATCCTTTATGCCTCCTCTTAATAGTTCCTCATTGCTTGTATGTGGCAACCTGTTGACACCCATCATATGCCTCTCTATTGCTTTCTATGTGATATTCTTGATTTCTTCAGTGGCAATGGTAGTCTGACTGCTCTGTAACAATACCAATGAAATGTTAATATTGGAAAAGTGATCTTTTATTTAATGAGAAGCTTGAGGTTACTGAAAGAACTTTGCCATTTCCTTGAAAGCAGTGCAGTTTGCTTTTCTCCAGCTCTTCCACTCTGGGCTCAGTTCATCTGCATCGTTTCCTTCTGATATACGTACTGTTGGACAGGCTCTGTAGAGTGTTCTTCCAAATGCATGTTAGAATCCAGGCAATAGAAACTCTTCACCTACTTGTTTTGTTTTTTTTTCCTGTATATGGATAGGCCAAATTCCTTTGAGTGATTTTAAGACTCTTGCAAGTGCCTTTGTGGTTCTGGAGTCTTCTTCAATCAGTACAGTGTCATCAGCAAATAAGGATACACCTCTTCAGCCATACGGAATCCCTTTTTAACCTGGACTCTGTGCTGGCTCCCCTCTATTTCTCCATTTCTCCCCAAGCACAGTGGTAAATACCTTTGGTGAGCAAACATCTCCCTATTGCATGCTTTGCTTGCATGATATGTATTATCACAGGGTCATTGAAAAAAAGGTGACTGAGAGAAAATCATTAACTACTGACCTATATGCCTCTTTTTCCATCTATACAGAATCTTTGTGAGTCATCCATATACAAATCAAGGGCAGGCCTTTTTTTCCCCCTAAAATTATTATTTATTTTTAACATTGTTTTTGAATTTTGAATTCCAGATTCTTTCTTTCCCTCCACCCCTCCCCCACCCACAAAAAGGCAGACAATATGCTATCAGTTATACATGTGAAACATATTTTCATATTAGCTGTATCACAAAAAAAAATAATAATAAATTGAGAAAATTGTACTTCAGCTTGCAGAATTCATCAGTTCTCTCTCTGGAGGTGGATATCATTTTTTCATCATGCGTCCTTTGGAATTGTCTTGAAGCCAAGTCTTTCACAGTTGATCATCATTACAACATTGCTGTTACTAGCACAATGATCTCTTGGTTCTTTGTACTCCATTTTGCATCAGTTCATATAGGTCTTGCCATGTTTTCTTTTTTTTCTGAAATTATCCTTCTCATCATTTTCCACAGCACAATAGTATTCCATCACAGTCATATATTACAACTTGTTTCAGCCATTCCTTAATTGATGAGCATCCCCTCAATTTCCAATTCTTTGCCACTTCTAAAAGAGCTACTAGAAAAATTTTTGTACATATAGTTCTTTTCCTTCTTCTTTGATATCTTTAGGATACACTCCTAATAGTGATATAGCAAGGTCAAAGGCTATGCACAGCTTTATAGCCCTTTGGGCCTAGTTCCAGGTTTTTCTCCATAATGTTTGGACGAGTTCACTACTGTACCAGCAATTCATTAATGCACCTATTTTCCCTCATCCCTTCCAGCAATTGTCATTTCTGATAGGTGTGAGGTAGTAATTCAGAGTTGTTTTAATTTGCTTTTTTCTAATCAATAGTGATTTAGATAATTTTTTCATATTTTTTCATATGACTGTAGATAGCTTTGATTTCTTTTTCTGAAAACTGCCTGTTCATGTCCTTTGACCATTTATTAATTGGGAATGGCTCTTATTTTTATAAATTTGACTCAGTTCTCTACTCAGTATATGTTTGAGAAATGAATCCTTTGTCAGAGAAACTTGCTGTAAAAATTTTTTATATTACTTCATTGTCTGTGGTACCTTTAAGCAAAATGTAGTTTCCCTGATTACCTCTTTCAAATAAGATCTGTTTTTGCTTTTGATTTGTCTGAGATCGTGATTGCCACCCTAATGGGCGATCTTTTTGCAAGCAGTATTTAACAGCAAATCATGTTGGTGAAGACTATCTCTGGCTAATACCATTGTCAGACAAATTATTGTTTCTATCAGGAGGTGACTGAGGTAGAAGAAACCCTTAAAGCAGTTTCAGAGTCAAAGGGAGTAAAGAAATTACTATGATCAGTGCAGAAGATATCTCATCAAAAACATCACTGACAACTACACTGTAGTAATGCCAATGGCCTTTACAGCTTCATCCTGAAGACCTGGGTGTATAACATTGACCCACTCCCCCTCACCCTCAGACATTCCTCCAAATTCACTTGAAGAAAAATGAGACCTTGGTGCTCCAGATAAAGATTATTTTCTTATGGTGGTCAAGAATCCAAGAGAATAATTTATTTTCGTGGTACCAGTTTTCCCCACTCAATTTAATTGCCCCATGTAAAAGAAAGCATTAATGTTAATTCTCTTTTGCCACCAAATATTTGTGTGGAAAACAAGACTACTTCCAACCATATTTGCAGAGATAATGTGACTCAAGGTGAATTTTCTTATCCTTTCATTTACTATCTTGAATCTTCAGTGGCTGGAACTGGAACCTTCAGCTATCGGTAAGACTCTTCTTTGATGGACTGGGAATGTGCCAGAGGAGATCTGACAGTCCTGTGCCTCGCACATACCTCAGTTCCCTTTTACCAGGCGAGTCCTACTTTGCTCTATTGCCCTAATCAGGAATCCAGGTGCACATGAAACCCCAAACAGTGCTTTTGACTTCTTGTTTAAATCTTTTTCTTTTTTTTTTTTTACTTTGGAAGCCTGTCTTAACTTTAGTTAGATTAAAGGAAACAAACAAAAATGAATTATCTTTTTTAAAATGAATCGTATCTTTACCATGCCCCAATTAAGTGAAAGGTATAGTAAATATAAAATGTCATTGTGGTTATTGTTTGTTGATTACAAAATTTTGTTTGTATAATGAGATTGTGCTTTATATAGGTTCCTTTATTTAATCTTAGGGAAAAAATTATTCTGAACTTAAGCTTCAAAAAAAGTGAACATTTCCATGTACACAGCAGAACACAAAAATGATTCTTTATGACACTGAAAATCTTTTCAGAACACTTTTAAAAAGTACGTAATAATTTCTACATGTTATTTTAAAAACTATCCTGCTTCTCCATGCTTCCTTCTGCTTTCTTTTGTGAAGCATTTAAAAAATGTTAATGATGGCCTTTTTTTTTTCTTTTGGTAAGACTATTGCTAACCCACCCTATACCCTGACTAATACCTTCCATGCCCATTAAAAACCTGAAGGAAGAAAGAAGGGGAAAAAACCCCTTGCAACAAGGAAAGTCAGGCAAAATAAACCTTTTCAGTGGCTCTGTCCAAAAATAAAGGCCTCTGCTTTTGTATTCATCACTTTGTCAGGAGGGTGAGTAACATGTTTTATCAGAGGTCCTCTGGAGACTTGTTTGGTTGTGACATTGATGAGAGTCCTCAAGTCTTTCAAAGAAACCATCGATTGGGAGAAAATCTTTGTTATCACATAGGTCTAATGAAGTCCCCAATATCCAAAATATGTGGCTAATTAACACAGATATGCAAGAGCTATTGCCCATTGGATACGTGATCAGAGGGCAGGAACAAATATTTTAGTCAAAATTGTCTCTAGTACCTGTAAGGATGCT
Organism: Vombatus ursinus; assembly: GCF_900497805.2. NCBI lineage: Eukaryota > Metazoa > Chordata > Mammalia > Diprotodontia > Vombatidae > Vombatus > Vombatus ursinus. The sequence continues at coordinate 1,162,806 of NW_020954579.1, read as the reverse complement.
GGGGGTAGAAAATTAAAACAATGAAAATAGTTGCAGTCTTTAAGTAGCTTAAGTTCTCTCTGGGGAAGTAACGAGTGTATGTAAGTATTTTATTCATATGTATCATATGTGTCTGTGTGTGTGTGTATGCACATACACATATATACAAAGTAAATAGTAAGAAATGTCAGGTGAAGCACTTAAAACTAGAGGGATCAGGAAAGGCTTCATGTTGCAGCTTTTGTTGCTTGAGCTGAGCTTTGAAGGATGATAAGAATTCTAAGATGATGAGAAGAGAAAGTTCTTTAAAGAATTGTAAACTATTAACCACATTAAAGATTGCTTGAATTACTGGCAAATTAAAACAGGTTTTACCTCACACCCAACAAATTAGGAAAGATGACAAAGGCTGTAAATAGTTAACAAGTACTAAGGGAAGGCAAGCATACTTACACAGGTGTACGATACTCTGTTGGTAGAGCTCAGAATTGGTCCAACCATTCTGGAAAGCAATTTGGAATTGTGAAAAAAGTGACCAAATTATCTATACTCTTTGATCCAAAGATCCCACTGCTAAACACATAATTTAAGCTTAATATATAATCCAAAACAAACAAACAAAAGGTCACATGTACATAAAAATGATCATAGCAACAGTTTCTGTGATAGCAAAGAAATGGAAATAAAGTAGATGCCCATAGATTGGGGAGTGGCCAAATTGTGGTACGCATGAGTTAACTGGAATATTATTGTACTCTAAGACTGAAGAATTCAGGGAAGCATGGGAAAACTTATTTAAGTTGATACAGAGTAAAATAAGCAGGAAAACAGTATACACAAAGATTGTAACAATGCAAAGTGAAAGAAATAAAAGACTCCTGAAACTGCAAACTACGTAATTTTAATGACAAATTTTGGCTCTGGAGACTCACTCTTGGGCTTTTTATCACACACAGGCCCCAACTGGCCACAGCATCTTGTAAATTTTTTTTAAATTAATGCCTTTTATTTTTGTATCATACTCATTTGTTAATATATGCTACCACACAACAGTATTTAAAAAGAAGAAAACTCCAGCAATTTGGCAAAACTAGCCCAAAAAAATCAACCAAATGACAGTATGTATAATATTCCACCTATCATCTCCCCACTGTTGCATTGATAGAAGGGAGATGGCATATATTTGGAAATGAATATGATATAAAAACAAAAGGTATCAACATAAAAGATTTTTAAAATGCAATGGCCATCTGGTAATCTGCTCTTGTATGTTATATGTGGTCCTGAAGTGAACTAATTTTCTTTGGGTCAGTATCTACTGTGTGGTGGCTGGTGTTAGAGTTGCTTGTCCTTTTATTTGGTGTTATAAGTCATTAGATGCTTGTTTGGATCTCTTTCCCAGTTCTCAAAATAGATTCTGAAGGTCTTTCCAGCTGAGCCTCTACAGATAACACTGGAGCTATAAGGTAGGCTAGTAGCAGAATTTCTGAGTGCTAACTGGAGCTAGTTAGAAATATGTCTAGGTAGGCTAACTTTTTTTTTTAAAAATTAGACTTTTTTTCCCCAATCAGTATTCTAACAGCCACTTTGATTAAGGATGAGAGGAATGGATGTGAAGAATAACACATATAAATGACTGAAGCATTTTATTGTCTGGGAATGTATAGAACAATTTTTCTCCTTTCCTTTTGAAAAAAAATTATTTTAGTGTTTTTTCTGCTGAAGGGTGCTTATCTTATAGGAATTTGCTGCTTTGTTTAGTTTTTTAAGTCCTGTTGTGCTAGGTCAGCTGGCAAAAACTGGTACTTGGCTTTGAAACTGGAAGCAGAAATTTTTCTCTCGCAGGTGACTTTGTTATTCTCTCTCTTTTTTTTTTAAAAGGCAGTTGGGGTTAAGTGACTTGCCCAGGGTCACACAGCTAGTAAGTATCAAGTGTTTGGTCTGAGGCCGAATTTGAACTCAGGTCCTCCTGACTTCAGGGCTGGTACTCTATCAGCTGCGCCACCTAGCTGCCCCAACTCTGTTGTTCTCTAGAGATGAGTTTGGACACTGCTTCTGCTGTTGGCATTACCCAATTCAAGTAGTCACCCCAACATTGTCATTTTCTTCATATAAGGCCAAGGGGAAACTTAGTTCTGTTTGATACACAGCCCCGTGAAGTACTGTACTGGAAGGGATTTGGCTTGGGTGGGCCATCTCAGTTGTATCTCTGATCCAACTCCATGCTCTGTGTTACTAAGACCTTTTCTTTTAACTATTCACAGGGTACTTAAAGAGAATTTTAGGTCTCCAAAGGGGGAAAAAACTTCATGGTTATCACACAGAAGTTCTGATCAGTTCTTTCTAAGGAGACTGGCAAACCTGATTTCTCCTTTCTGTTCTCTCTGGGACTGTCTTTGCTGTTTTGATCTTTGGAATTTGTCTTAATGCATATGATCTTCTAATCCTAATTGGGTACAACTTCTGGCTTTTCTCATGGACTAAGCTCATTAGACACTGAATTCTGTAATAATTTTATTTTTTAGCTAAACTAGTTTCTCTGACATTTGTGTGGTTTTGTTTGTTGCTTTGGTCATCAGTGGGGGTATCAGATTCATAATGGCTTATTAGTTCTTTATGGCTGAGTGTTAAGTAAGGGTTCTTGGTTCTAACTGTACTGGGTAACTTTGCATAAATCAATTTTCCTTCTTTCTCTCTGAAGTGGTGAAATGATGACTGCAGTGGAGCACAAAACTAGAGTTTTTTTCTAAAGCTCTCTGAGATCTTAATGATAACTAAAATAAAAAGGTAATGTTAATGCTGTGGTCAAGTATCTGAGAGGTGGATGTGTTGTGTGCACTGCTTCACCTGAAGTGGTATCTAACATAATAAGTAAATGGTTCTTTTAGCCACTGAATTCTAGTGTGAAGAAGTATTTTTATGCATGTTTTAATTTTATTTGCAGGTATATGAGTGGCCCAAGGCTTCCGACCATTAAAAGACAGCACCAACTGGGAGCAGGGCAAGGATGCCGATTCCGCCTCCTCCTCCTCCTCCACCTGGTCCACCTCCACCCCCCACTTTTAACCAGGTAGCATTCTGTCCACTAAAGCATTAGTCTCAAAATCAAAATGCTGTTTTAAGTGTCACTTATTAATCTGCTTGTACAGCTGCTAAGTATTTTGTTTCTCTTCACACATTCTTGTTAGTCATTTATTCATTCAGATCATTCCTTCAGAAATACTTATTAAGCACCTGTTCTATGAACACCTATTAGATCTGAGGTCTTTTCACTCATTGAGCTTTCAGTTTAGTAGAGGCATAAGACATAACTACAGATAATGATGACATATAGCGCTATGTGGTAAACATACTGGAGAATGGTAAACAAAGTATTATGTGAATTTAGAGGTCGAGTATCTTTATCAAGAAAAGCTTCATGTAGTAGGTGGCATTTGAGTTAAGCTTTAAACAATGGATAGAAATTTGACAGAAAAACAGAAGAGCCTAAGAGACCAACTAGTCCATCTTGTACCTGATCAGGAATCCTGACAGCATCCCTGTCAAAAGATCATCCACTTAGCTTTTCCTCGAAGACCTTTTGTGAAGAGGTGCCCACTACATCCTCCTGTGGCAGTCCATTGCACTTTCAGTTTGCTTTAATTGTATGGAAGTTTTTCCTTTTGCAACTCAAATATGTCTTTGTGCAACTTCTGTTACAACTTTTGCACATTGTTTGTAGTTCTTTGTTCTAGTGCCAAGCAGAATAAATCTAATCCTCCCACATGACAATCCTTCCGCTACTTGAAGACAGCTATTATGTTCTTCTAGATCAGGGGTGAGGAACCTGCAGCCTTGAGGTCACATGTGGCCTTTTGACTGAATCCAAGTTTTACAGAACAAATTCTTTTATTAAAGGGATTTGTTCTGTGAAGTTTGGATTCAGTTAAAAGGCTGTACTTGAGGACCTAGAGGGCCACATGTGGCCTCAGAGCTGCAGGTTCCCCACCCCTGTTCTAGATCTCTAGATTAAGTTATATTTCTCTGAACTGATCCTTATGTGGCATGATATTGGGGGCATTTACCATTCTGGTCACCCTCCTGTGAACATTTTTTAGGTTGTTTATGTCCTTCCTAAAATGTGGGGTCCAGTATACGATACTCCTGATATACTCCACCCTTGACAGACCACAGCAGGAGTATCCTGTCACTGTTTGTGGACATTTTGCCAATCTTGTTTCAATTGAACATTCACTTAGCTTATTTGATTGCCGTTTTACAATGTTGACTCATGTTGAACTTGTTCTACACTAAGATTCCTAGATTTTTTTTTAGATAGGATGGAGTAGGAGGAGGAACTATTGTTTCATTATAAAACTATTTGTCCTACAAATGTGAATGTGTCGCTCCTCTGTTCATCATGAAAAAGAGGATGGGCATTCCTACTACTTGCTAATTGTTCAGTGTACCTCTTCTCTCTTCTTACTCCCTGAGTCAATTCGTGTCAAAAGTAGAGCTAGACAAAACTGACATTCCCCAAATACAAAGAAAAGGGTAGGAAGCTTGTGGAATATATTGGTAAAAAGCATCCACAGCCTTGAAAATGGAGACAAAAAGGCTTAGGTTGTAAGCTCTTAAAGGATCCAAGACCATGGCTTTTATAACTCACTTTATGGAAGTATGGAATGTTACAGTTGGGTGTCATCTAGTCTCATTTCCTCATTTCTCAGATGAGTAAACCTAGAGAGCTTAAATAATTTGCTTGAAGTTACACAGCTACCTAATAGAATTTCCAAGATCAAAATCTAAGGCTTTAGCCTTGGAGTTCATGGTTCTGTCCATTATATACTATGCTGCTATAGCTAATATTTCCCAAACATTTTACACTATTAAAACTTAAAAGAGAGCTAAGATTTTTGGAACACCTTGTTTAGTGCTTTAAGGTTAGCAACATACTTTATGTGTATTACTTCATTTGATCCTAACAACCTTGTAAGGTAGATGCTGTTATTCCTGTTTTAGAGATGAGGAAACCGAGGATCAGTGAGGTTAAGTAACTTGCTCATGGACATACAGCTGAGGTAGAGTTTGAGAATGGGTTTTCCTGACCCAAGTTTAACACTCTATCTACCATGTCATGCTACTGTATACCAGGAAAGTTATGTTTGCCTTGGACATTGAAATTTTTGTCTCTACCCAGCTGCATAGCCCTGATCCAGCTACTGTCTGAATCATCTTGGGTTTGGCTATTGCCAAGGCAGTAGTACTGAACTCTTTTCTCCTATGTTCCTTTTTCCTCCTTTTCTTCCCTCTCCTTTTTGTGGAGCCCTAAACTTTAACCTGAGGTGATGGCCTACAGTGTCCTGACTAGACCATATAGAGGAGAAATGTGATTTTTTATTGGGGAAGGGTTTCTTTCTACTAGTTCATTAGAAGCTTCCAAAGATGAAGTTAGCTTTCCCCACATCTCTAGGCAACAGTCTGAGGGGAGATGAACTGAATTGAAAGTAAATTAAATTTAGGCTAGGTTTTAATAGGAGGAATTAGGGAAAGATTATCAGTACCAGGAGCCAAGAGACTGAAGAAGGCTATGGGATCTTCCCCAAGGTGGGTGTGTGGTCTTTAAAAGGAGAGATTAGAGTCTGTTCCATAATATGTAGGCCAGTACAACCTGTAGGAGGGCATGTAGCAATTATTTATGATGATGTTGACTTTCTGGTATGAACTCTTGTAGGCAAACACAGAACCACCCAAGCTGAGTCGAGATGAACAGCGGGGCCGAGGTGCCCTATTACAGGACATCTGCAAAGGGACACGGCTGAAAAAAGTGACTCATGTCAATGATCGGAGTGCTCCAGTCCTTGAGAGTAAGTGACAGGTTATATCTTCCTGTCTGTAAACTCCTGGCCTCCCAGGGCTGGTTCTGAAATTTGTCATTGCTGGCTTGTTTTTGCTTTAATTGCCGAAACCTGAGTTGACAAGTTTCCTTCCATTCGTTAGGAAAGTTTTTCTTCATCAGACTCCCATCTGCCATAGCTCTTGTGCTTGTATGTGTCAGGGACAGATCTTTATCTTTTTCCAGAAGAGATTCCTAAATCCCCATACATGTCTCAGGTTTCACAGATGTTTCCATGGGCCACCATTGTAGGCCTGTGGGCCAATCTTTCATACCTGAATCTCCTTATTCGTTGTACCCTTTGACATCAGGGACTTTTAAAAGTAGTGTTACTTTGAGTTGAGGGTGCAAGATTAGGGGAGAATCTCTTTAATGTTCTTGAGCTGGTGGGGAGCTCCTTGCCATAGTCAGGAATAGCTTTACTCCTTTTGAAAAGCTATGAAACAAGACCCACCCTCTGTTCCTTGAATGAGAAAAATGGACATATTCTTTCTCTTGCTAGGATGTTTGCTTATTGTGGTCAGGATTGAAGAAAAGGGATTCTTTCTGAGGACTACACCTGGATATCAAGGGAGCTTAGACTATGTAATAACTTGGAAGTGGTTGTATATTTTGCAGAACCCAAAGGAGGAAGTGGGGGTTATGGTTCTGGAATAAATGCCCTACAGCCCAAGGGAGGTCTCTTCCAAGGAGGAGTGCCAAAACTCAGACCTGTTGGAACAAAGGACATTTCAGGTATCTGGTCAGTTTTTTTTTTCTTCCCTAAACAAAGCATATGTGGGGAGGGGGCGTTGAAAGTAACAGAAAACAATATTATGCAATAAATTTGTTGATATTTCCAGACTGAATAAGAACCCTAAACTAAAATTTTCTTTCTTATTGTAAGGTCTAACTAATAACTCGCCATGAAACTGTTTTTGCTGATTCCATTATTTCTGGTTTCTTTGCAGAGAACCTAGCTGGCAAGACAGTTTTACAGGTCTCTGGTTCCCGAGCCACTGCCCCAAGGCCCCCAGTGTCCACAGGCAATAGCCGGCCCCAAGATGATTCAGACAGTAGCCGAGCTTCCCTCCCAGAACTGCCACGGATGCAGAGACCCTCTTTACCGGACCTATCCCGGCCCAATTCCACCAGCAGCACGGGCATGAAACATAGTTCTTCGGCTCCCCCACCACCACCCCCTGGGCGCCGTGCCAATGCACCCCCTGCACCTTTGCCTATGCACAGCAACAAAGCCCCATCCTACAACAGAGAGAAGCCTTTGCCGCCAACCCCTGGACAGAGGCCTCTCCCTGGCCGAGAAGGGCCTCCTGCACCACCTCCAATTAAGCCACCTCCTTCCCCTGTGAATATTAGGACAGGATCAACTGGGCATAACCAGTCTTTGGCTCCCCCTCCTCCACCTTACCGTCAGCCCCCTGGTGTCCCCAATGGGCCCTCAAGTCCTACTAAAGAGTCAGCCCCTGAGCTGCCACAGAGACACAATTCTTTACATAGGAAGACACCAGGGCTCGTTAGAGGCCTGGCACCTCCCCCACCCACCTCAGTCTCACCTTCTTTACAGAGTAGTAGACCACCTCCCCCTGCCCGAGAACCTCCCAGTCGGGGAGCAGGTAAGTGCTTTTTAAAGCTTCTTTCTCATTATTTTATTGTTTATACAGAATGTCTTGTCCAGTGCCTGAAAAATTGAGGAAATCTAGCTTAGCTTTTCTTCTTGACAGTTGATTGAGAATACTCTTTGTAGAGATGACTAAAGACAGATCCCCTCTAAGGATACCTCTAAGCAGGTTAGAAGTTGAGGGGTAGACTGGACGAGATGACTATTCCTGGGGCCTCTCTAGTTTAAGCAATTTAAATTCCCACATGTTGCTGTTGGACTTGTGCTTAGAGCTCTCTGTGTACCAGTTTTTAAAGGTATGGCTCATGAAAGTTGGCCAAGTAATTACTGGTCTTGTAAAGCACACCTTACAAAGTTAGAATTATTTTAGCTAGGTTGGGTTAGTAAAAAGAGTAAGATGCTTCCTTTTAGGAGCCTATAATTTCAGATAGGCACACTGTCTTAAAGCATGAAGCAGCCCTGTATGTTCTAGACCCTGTATCTATAGCTTAAATGTAAGTAGGGATTGATTTATATAGAAGACTTACCTACATTTAATCCCATGCTGAAGGGCTGAAATACCTGAGGAAGCCATGATGCATCTTGACCTAGAGCTTAGGTTTTTGTACCCTTTTTTCAGGTATACTTTAAAAAATTGTCTTTTTCATGAACTTAACAAATGTGAACAAAGCAAAAATTTTCATATACAAAGAACAGAAAAGGGAATTGAATATATATAACCATGAATTTCTGTTATGTACAGTTTTTAAAAAATTATATTAAATTTAACACACATTGATACCAACATCGTCCTGCTTGTCTCTGCCCCTTTCTGGATTTTTTTTTTTGCTCTCTTCTGTGTAATTTTTTAATGTTTTGTTAATGTTCTTTTTTTCACCCCAACACTATTGCTACCCCCCAACTTCCCCATCTCTCAAATTCAAGCCTTTTTTTGGAACCAGTAAGTATAGTCAGGCAAAACAGTTCAGTACACTGGCTCTGCCTATAAATGTATGTCTCACATCTAGCCCATGACATCTCTGTTAAGAAATGGAATCATCATCAATCTTGTAAAATCATAATTCAAAAAAAAAAAATAAAGTCATAATTCGTTCCTGCATGGATCAGAGCTTTGAAATCTTTTTATGTGATTTTCCTTACTATTATTGTGGTCATCGTGTTCTTTTTCTGCTTGCTTAACTCTGCATCACTTTATACAGGTCTTCCCAGATTTCTCTCAATCACCTGTAGTCATTGTTTTTTATGGTACAATAATAATCTATTCCCTTCATATCAGTTTTTTAGACATTCCTCAATTGATGAGCATCCCTTTTGCTGCAACAAAGAGTGATGTTATAAATGTTCTTGTACGTCTGGACCCCTTACCTCTGTCTTTGACTTTTAGGAAAGGGTTAGGTGCCTAACTAATGGTATCACTGGGTTAAAGTGACCTGGGGAATAGTTCCACATTGGTTCTAAAATAGGCAAATTCATAGCTCCACCAATAGTGAATTAGTGTGCCTTTCTTTCAGCAGCTCTTTTGATAGTTGTCATTTTCCTTTTCTCATCTTTGGATATGAGTAGAACTTCAGTTTTAATTTACATTTTTATTATTAGTGATTTGCAATATTTTTCATAAAATTTTTTTTCAAATATTTTTTTAAAAACTGCTTTTTAGTTTAGTTTTTTTTTAGTTTTTTTTTTATGAAGTGGCAAGCAGAAAGGTAGAGTTGGTCTGTGGGATCTTTTGTTTTACTATAGAATCTATTAGCTAAGAAGTTTGACAACCATTAATAGTATGAAGAAATCATCCTTTTTGCCAAAATATAATCTCCTTGCAAAACTGTCTACTTAAAGGATTTGTGTTTCCTAAATATTGCCATTGGAATAGGATTCTCTTTATTTAGAAAAGGAAAAACAATCCCAGTCCCACCTATTCTCTATGTCCCCTACTATGGGTAGCTCCTACCAGGCAAACGAGATTCTATTTCCTTCTATTTTCTGTTCTGCCTTTTGAAAAAGTCAGATGATTTTATTTTATTTTGTTTAGTTTTCTTTTGAGGCAGTTTAAAAGTGAGTTGGACAAAGTAGTGGGAAGCTGGGTTCTGTTCCCCTGTCAGTGTTCTAGCCCAGCTCTGCTTGTACTTGTGGGCTTGGGGATTCCATTGCATCTTGGTGATGGCCACAAAGTTCTGTGACATGCAGTTGGCAGTGGGTTTTTAAGTGAATAAGTAGAATATATGAAATGCCTACTGTCTGCCAGACAGTGGACATTGAGGATACAAATGACAAGCGTAAAACACTTCAACTCTCCAGTAGCCTTAGATTTTGGTGAGAAAGATAATGAATAAATCTGTCCTATACAGAATAAATAGAAGGTGACTAAATAAATGCAAAGGAATTAAATTCAGGCTAGTTTGAGATAGAGAGGGGGACTTAGCATTGGGGGGAGATGAAAAAAGGTTTCATGAAGAATGTGATTCTTGAGCTTCATCTTCAAGGAAGAGAGTTCTGTGAAGTGGAGGTGAGCAATGAATACATTCCAGCCTTGGAGGAAGACCAGTGCAACTGCATAGAGACAGGAATAAATGACATTTATCTAGTGCTTTTAAAACTTACAAAGCCTTTCACATACATTCTCATTTGAAAATAATAGTGATAATAACAATAACCTTTTGAGGTAGGTACTACAGGTATTATAATTATAGATGAAGAAACTGAGTTTCTAAAAAGTTGCCCTGGGTCTAGTAAATGTCAAAAGTGAGATTTGAACCAGGTCTATTATTTTATCCTGTGCTGTGCTGCCTTAGGTACTAAAAGAAAGGTGATTTCCCCCCCTTATATTTTTAACTGTTCTTTTTTTATAGTATTTTTTTTTCCAATTACATGTAAAGACAAGTTTTAACATCCATTAAAAAATTTTTTTTGAGTTCCAAATTTTATCCCTCACTTCCCCCCTTCTTAAAATGGTCAGCAATTTGATATAGGTTATATATGTATAATTATGTCAAACATGTTGCCCTATTAGTCATGTTGTAAAAGAAGAAACAGACCAAAGGAAAAAAGCCATGTTAAAAAATTTAAAAAAAAATGAAAATAGTATGCTTTGATTTGTATTCAGACTCTTATCAGTTCTTTCTCTAGATGTGAATAGCATTTTTCATCATGAATCCTTTGGAATTGTCTTGGATCATTGTATTGCTGAGAATAGCTAAGTCATTCATGGTTGATTATTGTACAGTGTTGCTGTGCAATGTTCTCCTGTTTCTGCTCACCTCACTTTGCATCAATTCATGTAAGTCTTTCCAGGTGAAGAAAAGTGATTTTAATTTTATTTATTTATTTTTGGTTAGGCAGTGGGGTTAAGTGACTTGCCCACAGTCACACAGCTAGTAAGTGTTATGTGTCTGAGACCTGATTTGAACTCAGGTCCTCCTGAATCCAGGGCTGGTGCTCTATCCACTTTGCCACCCAGCTGCCCCTAAGAAAGGTGATTTTTAAAGGAGTGCTAGGTATAGGCTGGTTTAGAGGGAAGTGATGCTCAGGTACTTGCTGTTAGAAGATAAAGAAGAGGTTCTTGGTTCATTTGATTGTTATTTAACTGTGAGGAATGGAAATGAAGACTTTTCCTCATTAATACAGTGCCATCTGCCTCTGCTTCTCTTATATTAAGGTTTTTTTTCCCCTGTTAAATCTGCATCCTACAAGTGTTTTTTAAATATCAATTCATGGCATTAAAATTTTTATTGATATGTTTTGGTTTTACATTATCTACATTTCCCAGCGTATTCCTCTCTCCCGTACTCCCAGAGAGCTGTCCCATTTAATAAAGGAAAAAAAGGAGTTCAACAACACTCAGTCAGCACATTAACAAAGTTCAACATTGTAGGTAGTGTTCCACACTACTAGTTCCACACCTCTGCAAAAGCAAGAAGGAAGTGCCTTCTCATAGCAAGATTAGGCATTATCATTTCACAGCATATAGTTTATATGATTTTTTTGCAGTTTTCCCCTCATTTACATTGTTGCTATGTATGTTGTTTTCTTGGTTCTCCTTAACACAGAGTCCTGTCTTGGGCTTTCTTCTTTTCTTCTTCTATATTTCTGTACTTAGTGATCTCATCAGCTCCCATGGACTTAATTACCATCTCTGTGCTGATGATTCTCAGATCTACCTATCTTGCCCTGACCTCTCTGATGACCTTCAGTCTCACATCTTCATGTGTTTTTCAGACATCTTGAACTGGATGGATGTCCAGTAGATATCTTAAACTCAATATGTCTAAAACTGAACTCATCTTTTTCCCTAAAAAAACTTTCCCTGCCTCCTACTTTCCCTATTGTGGTAGAGGGCAGTATCATCCTTTCAGTCCCTCTGGCTCATAACCTAGGTGTCATCTTCAACTCCCTCCCCCTATATCCTACTTATTGCCAAGGCCTATCAATTTTACCTCCAGGACATCTCTTGAATATGTCCCTATTCTCAACTCTGACATTGAATTACTCTGGTATAGGCCTTCATCACTTCATGGACTGTTCAGTAGGCTGCTGCCTTAAGTCTCTCCCCTCTACAGCCCATTCTTTATTTAGCCATCCAAGTGACTTTCCTAAAGCACAAGTCCAAACATGTCACCCCCTACTCTGTAAATTCAGATAACTCCTTATTGCCTTCAGGAGCTAATACAAAATGTTCTACTTGACTTTCTTCTTCTTCTTCTTCTTTTTTTTTTTTTGTTGGTGAGACTATTGGGGCTAAGTGACTTGCCCAGTGTCACACAGCTAGTAAGTGTTATGTGTCTGAGACCAAATTTGAACTCACATGCTCCTGACTCCACTGTGCCACCTAGCTGCCCCCTATTTGACTTTCGAAGCTCTTCATAACCTAACCCCGTCCTACCTTTCTAGTCTTCTTACATCTTACTCTCCAGCACACAGGATCCAGTGACACTGGACTTCTTACTGTTCCACAAAAAAAAAGACATTCCATCTATCTCAACTCCGGGAATTTTCTCTGGCTATCCCTCGTACCTGGAATTTTGTCCTTCCTCCTTTTTGATTAGTGCTTTCCCTGGTTTTCAGTCTCAACTAAAATCCCATCTTCTACAACATTAGTGTCAAACTCAAGTGGAAGTGAGGCCACTAATCCATACATGAAGATCCCTGTGAGCCACATGTTGACTAGATTTTAAAATGTAATCTATTTTATTTTGTTTAATATTTTCCAATTACATCTCAATCTGGTTCTCCACCCTAGGGAGTGTTACACAAACTTACAAACTTAAAAAGTTACAGACTTCTTGTTTGATACCTCTGTTCTATAGAAAGCCTTTCCCAACCCATCTTAATTCTAATGCCTTCCCTCTTTTATTTATTTCCCCTTTATCTTGTATGTGGCTTATTTGTATACAGTTATTTGCTTGTTGTCTCCCCCCTTTGATTGTGAGTTTCTTGAGGGCAGGGACTGTCTTTTGCCTTTTTTTGTATCCCCAATACTGTGTGCTTGGCGTACAGTAGGTGCTTAATAAATTTTTATTGACTGACTGCTTGCTTCACTTTGTATCAGTTTTTATAAATCTTTGCATGCTTCCTTATATTCATCTTCATCTTTTCTTTCATTGTAGTAATATTCCATTACATTTATGTAGCTATTTCCCATTTGGGGAGCTCTACTTTGTTTCCAGTTCTTGGCTGCTACCAAAAAAAAAAGTGCTCCTATAAATATTTTGGTGTATTTGGAAACTTCCTTTTCCCTTTATATTCCCCTTTCCTTTTCTTCTCCTTCTTGGCCTATGGGATCTCTCAGTCACAGGGTATAGATATTTTAAGGACTTTATTCATTTAATTCTAAGTTGCTTTTCCAAAATGGCAATATGAAGTAAGCAGTCACATAGTAAATGTTTATTATGTGCCAGGCTAGTAAGCACTAGGAATACAAAGAAAGGAAGAAACAATCCCTGCCTTCATGATGTTCACATTCTTAATGTATTTTGAATAGTTCACAGCTTCACCAAAATATTAGTGTGCCTTTCTTCCTCAATCCATCCATTATTGATCATTCCTAGTTTTTTTCATATTTGACAACTTACTCAGTATGAGGTGAAACTTAAAAGTTTGAGTTTGGAGCATTTTTCATATTTTTAAAAATTTGTTATCTATTTTGATTTCACATTGCCTAAGTTTCTTCTTTATTCCCCCCCCATCTCCCCAGAGAACCATTCATTATAACAAAGAATTTTTATTTTAAAATGATAAAAAGAGAAAGAGGGGGAAAAATCAATAAAACCAACCCATAACACTGAAAAAACATTACAGTACATGTATTACACACCTGTAGACCCCCTTACATCTGCAAAGAAGTTGAAGCAAGTGTCTTCTTATAACTTTTCTTTGGGGCTAAGTTTGATCTTTGTAACTTTTGCACCATTTGTTTAAATTTTTTTTTCCAATTTATTTTTTTAACATTCTGTTCTTTTTAAATGTTGAGTTCCAAATTCTCTCCCTCCCTCCCACCCTCTTCCTTACCCACTGAACAGGACAAGCAGTATAACATCAATTATACATGTGAAATCATGCAAAACATTTCCATATTAGCCATGTTTTTTTAAAAAGCAAGAAAAATAAAGTGGGAAAATTGTAGTCAGAGTTCATCAGTTCTCTCTCTGGAAATGGATAGCATTTTTTTATGAAGAGTCCTTTGGAATTGTCTTGGATCATTGTATTGATCAGAGTAGCCAAGTCTTTCACAGTTGATCATTGTTACAACATGGCTGTTATTATGCACAATGTTTGCTCAGTTCTTCTCACTTCACTTTGCAATCAGTTCATGTGGAGTCTTGCTATGATTTTCTGAAGCTGTCCTCCTATTTCCCACAGCACAATAGTACTCCATCACAATCATATGCTACAATTTATTCAGCCATTCCCCAATTGATGAACATCCCCTCAATTTCTAATTCTTTGCCACCACATAAAAGATGCTTGGAATATTTTTGCACATATAAGTCCTTCTCCTTTTTCTTTGATCTCTTCGGGGTACAGATGTAGTAGTAGTATTGCTGGATCAAAGTACGTGCACAGTTTTAAAGCCCTTTGGGCCTAGTTTCAGGTTGTTCTCCTAAATGGTTGGACCAGTTGAGTACTGTACCAACAATTCATTAATGTACCTTTTCTCCTTCATCCCCTCCAGCATTTGTCATTTTTGGTAGGTGTGAGGTGGTACTTCAGAGTTCTTTTAATTTGCCATTCTCTAATCAATAGTGATTTAGAGCATTTTTTTTCTGCATGACTATAGATTTAATCTTTCTGAAAACTGCCTGTTCATATCCATTGACCATTTATTTAGGGTATGGCTCTTATTTTTATAAATTTGACTCAGTTCTTTACTCAGTATATATTTGAATAATGAGGCTTTTATCAGAGAAAGTTGCTATAAAAGTTTTTAATATTATTTCATTGTCTATGGTACCTTTTAGCAAAATGTAGTTTCCCTGATTATCCTTTTTAATTAAGTCTGTTTTTGCTTTTGCCTTGTCTGAAATCATGATTGCTACCCCTGCCTTTTTTACTTCAGTGGAAGCATTTTGATTCTGCTTCAGCCCTTTATTTTAATTCTGTGTGTGTCTTTCTGTTTCAAGTATATCTCTGGTAAACAACATTGTTAGATTCTCATTTCTGATCTTTTCTGCTATGTGCTTCTGTTTTATGGGTGAACTCATCCCATTTACATTCACAGTTATGATTATTGTATATTTCCCTTCATCCCATTTTCTTCTGTTTCTTCTTCTTTCTTTTTATCCTGTTCTTTTCAAAAGTCTATTTTGCTTCTAATTACTGCCTCCCTTAATCTGTGCTCCTTTTTATCATCCCCTCCCACCTTTCTCTTATGCCTTTCCTCTCCTTTTTCCCTATTGGGTTAGTTACATTTATATACACAGTTGAGTGTGTGTGTGTACATATGTATGTGTGTATTTGTATTTTTCCCCATCTTTAAACCAATTCTGTGACAGTGAGTTTCAAGCATTGCCTACTTACCCCTTCTCCCATTTTCCCCCTCCTTTGTAAAAACTCTTCCTTGTGAGCCTCTTTTATGTGAGTAAATTTTCCCCACTTTATCTCTCCCTTCCCCCTTTTCCCAATGCATCCCTTTTTCTCCATTTTGTAAAAAGATCATTTCAACATAGTAGACTTATGGCCATGCCCTTTGTGTAATAATGATACAGTTCTTAGGTGTTACTTGTATCGTCTTCCCGTGTAAGAATGTAAACAGTTTAACTTTATTGAGACCGTTATGGTTATGTTTAACTTTTTATATTTCCCTTGGGTCTTGTTTTTGAGTATTAGATTTTCTGTTCAGCTCTGGTCTTTTCATCAGGAATGCTTGAAAGTTCACTATTTCATTAAATGACCATTTTTTTTCTCCTGGAGGATTATACTTCGTTTTGCTAGATAGGTTATTCTTGGTTGTCATCTAGCTGTTCTGCCTTCTTGCCTGTTGTATTCCAAACCTTTTGCTCCTTTAATGTAGAAACTACTAAGTCTTGTATGAATCCTGACTGTGGCTCCACAGTATTTGAATTGTTTCTTTCCAGCTGCTTGAAGTATTTTCTCTTAGATCTGGGAGCTCTGGAATTTGGCTATAATATTCCTGGGAGTTTTCAGTTTGTGTTCTGTTTCAGCAAGTGATTAGTGGATTCTTTCCAATTTTGTATTATCGTCTAGATCTAAGATGTTAGGGCACTTTTCTTTGATAATTCCTTGAAATATGGTGTCTAGGCTTTCAGGTAGTCCACTAATTCTTAAATCATCTCTCCTAGATCCGTTTTCCAGGTCAGTTTTTCCAATAAGGTATTTCAAATACCTTTTCTTCTATTTTTTAATTCTTTTGATTTTGTTTTATTGTTTCTTAGTATCTCATGGAGTCATTAGCTTCTGCCTGCCCAGTTCTGATTTTCAGGAGATTATTTTCTTCAGTGAGATTTTATACCACTTTATCATTTGGCCAATTCTGTTTTTTAATGAGTTCTTTTCTTCAGTAAATTTTTATTTTATTTTATTTTATTTTTTTGCTAGGCAATGGGGTTAAGTGACTTGCCCAGGGTCACACAGCTAGTAATTATTATGTGTCTGAGGCCCAAGTTGAACTCGAGTCCTCCTGACTCCAGGGCCAGTACTCTATCCACTGCGCCACATAGATGCCCCTCTTCAGTAAATTTTTGCATCTCCTTTTCCTGTTCTGCTTTTGAAGTTCTTTTCATCAATGAATTTTTGTGCCTATTTTACCATTAGGCCAGTTTTGTTTTGTAAGATGTTATTTTCCTGTTTTTTTTTTTTGTTTTTTTGTTTTTTTTGGTACCTCTTTTTACTAAGCTGTTAACTTTCTTTTCATAATTTTCTTTCATTCCTCTCATTTCTTCCCCAGTGTTTTTCTCTACCACTCTTATCTCTTTAACATTCCAGGAATTCTTGTTTGGCTTGTGTCCAATCTGCATATTTTTTTTTTGTCCAGTCTGCATTTTTCTTTGAAGCTTGGTTTGTAGCTGTTTTCACATTGTTGTCTTCTTCTAAATTTGTCTTGGTCTTCCCTGCCACCATAATAGTTTTTTTTAATTTTTTTATTTTTAGGGAGTTGGGGTTAAGTATCTTCAGGGTCACACAGGTAGTAAGTGACAAGTGTTTGGTTTGAGGCTGGATTTGAACTCATGTCCTCCTGACTCCAGGGCTAGCTGCCCCCTTTAATAGCTTTTTATGGTCAAATTATTTTTTTGTTGTTTGCTCCTTTTCCCAGCCTATTTCTTTACTTTGAACTTCATATTAAAAGTTGGGCTCTGCTCACCTGGAGGGTGGAGAGGCACTGTCCTAAACTTCAAGCTTTTTTGTGCTGCTGTTTTCAGAGCTACTTCTGAGAGTCTGCAAGTTTTTGGTGCTTAAAAAGTGATATGAAATTGAGAGAAAAAAGTGTGGTTACTACTCTGGTCTGAGCTCTGTTCTTTACCCAGGAAGGGTCCCTGGTCCCCTGAAACCACAAGCACTAGCCTCTCTTTGCCCTGGAACTGTGACCCAGAACTGTGTATGGACAATAGAGTTGCCAATCAGTGCTAGCAGAAGGTCCCCTGTGATCTCAGTCTGACCAGTTGTCCAACTCCCTTACTGTGTCTGGGCTGAGAGCTTCTGAATCTGCTGCAGCCACTGTTGATTCCATTGCATATGTGGGCTCCAGATAGGCTTCTACCCCAGTGGCACAAAGTTTTCCTGTTCACCTCCTAAGTTTTCTTAGGCTATAAAAATGTCTTACCCTGACCCTTTGTTGTCTCTGCCATTCCAAAATTTGATTTGAGGCATTGTTTTAAAGCTGTGTGGAGGGGGATGTTGAGAGAGTTCAACTGGTTTGCCTCTTATCTGCCATCTTGGCTCCTCTTCATCACAACATTAAATTTTTATTGTATTGTGGTGGGTCTTTCCATTTACACTGTTGCAGTCGGGTATGTTTTCTTGGCTCTGCTTCACTTTGATCAGTTCATGTAAGTCTTTTTGTTCTCTGTATTCACATTGTTTTTATTTCTTACAGCACAGTATATTTCTATCCATTCATGTACCACAATTGGTTTAAGCCATTTGGATAGCATCTACTTTGTTTCTGATTCTTTGCTAGCACAAAACATTGTTCTATAAATATTTTTGTGTATGTGCAGTTTTTCTTTTCTTTTTTTTTTTCATCAGTTGCTTCCTTGGGATGTATACCCAACAGTGGAATCTATCTGCATTAGAAGGTGTGAATTCTTTAGCCATTTTATTTGTATGATTTCACATTGCTTTCCAGAATGGTTGAACTAATTTGGAGTTCCACCAATAATTCATTAATGTGCTTGTTTTCTTCAACCCTTCCAACATTGACTGTTGCCATACTTTGTCATCTTCGCTCATTTTCTGGATGTTAGGTGAAACCTCAGGGTTTTTACTAATGATTTGAAGCATTCTTTCATATGATTGTTAATAGTTTTCAATTCTTATTTTGAAAACTTTTTTTATATCCTTTGACCATTTATCTGGTCTTATATTCTTACAAATTCCTTTGAGTCTTATTAGACATATTTGATGCAAAGATTTTTTTCTCCCACTTGATTACTTTTCTTATCCTAATTTCATCAGTTTTGTTCATGGAAAAGTTTTTAATTTCCTATGACAGTTTTTGTGATTGCCTTTATTTTTTTTGGATAAGAATTCAGATTGCTAAAACAGTGAAAGATAACTGATCTGATTCTCTAATTTTTTTATAATTTGGTAACATTTTGTAATATTCAGGTTACAGCCATTTTGAACTTATTGTGGAATGTGGTATAAGGTTAAACCTAATTTCTACCGAAGTGCTTTCCAATTTTCCCAACAATTTTTGTTAAATAGGGAGTTCTTCCTTATATAACTCATGTCTGTGGGTTTATCAAACACTGGAATACCAAGTTCACTTTCTGATCCTTCTCATTGACCTGCTTTTCTGTTTTTTAATCAGTACCAGATGGTTTTGATGATTTTGCTTTTTAGTATAAATTGAGGTCCAAAAGCACTGTTCACTTCATTATTTCATTTGAGATGGTAGATCTTTTAATCCTTTAAATGAATTTTGTTATTATTTTGTTTTGTTCTGTGTTAACTCATTTGGTATAGCACTAAATCTCTAAATTAATTTAGGAAGTAGAGTAATTGTTAATATGTTGGCATGACCTAGCCATGAGCAGTGAATGTTTTTCCAGTTATTTAAGTTTTTTATTTTTTTATTTTTTGCTGCGAGGCAACTGGGGTTAAGTGACTTGCCCGGGGTCATACAGCTAGTGTCAAGTGTCTGGTCTGAGTCCGGATTTGAACTCAGGTCCTCCTGACTCCATGGCTGGTGCTCTATCCACTGTGCCACCTAGCCACCCCACGTTTTTTAATTTTCAAGAAAAGTTTTGTGATTGCATCTGTACAGGTCTTGAGTATGCCTTGGGTGTAGATCAACTCCTACATGTTATATGCATTTTGTAGTTACTCTGAATGGGATTTTTAAACCTTTCTGTTATATCCTTCTGGTTTTTCTGTGTGTCAGAGAGAAGTGTTGATTTTTGCCAATTTATTTTTTATCCTGCTACTATTCTGAAGTTATTGTTCTGATAAGGATTTTGTTACTGTTTTTGTTGATTCAATAGGATTTTCTGAGTAAACTGTCATGTCAGGAAATAGGAATAGTTTTTGTCTCCTCTGCTTCTCTTTGAGCCTACTACAAATATTTATAGAGTATCTACTTTATCCATAGCTCTGTATTAAGCCCTGTAAGAGAAAGTTCTTGCTATGTAGGAATTTACAGTCTACTTGAGGAGGTAAAAGCACTTTTATATGAAATTATGAAGAAAAAAAATGCAATGAAGTATGAAAGTCATGTGACTGATTTGAAAAACAAAAATATATACCAGAGCCTCTTAACATCCCAATGAAGATCTATCTACCTTTAGTCATCTGAGTGGTAGAGCCATTTATTCCAGTAAGTGCCATTTCTTGTTTTGTTTTGTTTTGTTTTGTTTTTGCTTTTTATTGAGGTGATTGGGGTTAAGTGATTTGCTCAGGGTCACACAGCTAGTAAGTGTTAAGTGTCTGAGGCTGGATTTGAACTTAGGTCTTCCTGACTCCAAGGCCAGAGCTCTATTCACTGTGCCACCTACCTGCCCAGTGAGTGCCATTTCTTAAAAAAAAGTATAGGGACAGCTAGGTGGCGCAGTAGATAGAGCTCCAGTCAGGAGGACCTGAGTTCAAATTCGGCCTCAGACACATAACACTTAGTAGCTGTGTGACCTTGGGCAAGTCACTTAACCCCATTGCCTAGCAAAATTAAAAAAAGGGGGGGGG
>NW_020954579.1:1118614-1142475 GCF_900497805.2 Vombatus ursinus | reverse complement strand
GGGGGGGGCACCCAGAGGTCAGGTGGAGGGGAGTAGCAGTCTTCAGATAGAGGCTTTATCTTCCAGGAACACTGACTGATATAGCAGTTCTGGATGAACACTGGGGAATGTACTAGGGGTGTGATCCTAGAATGTTAGAGCTGGAAGCCACTGGAGTTCTACTTTCATTTTGCAGAGGAAGAAACGGAGGCCAAAGACGCCAAGTCACTTGTCCAAGGTCATGAGCAGCTAACTAATGGAAGAAATGTAACCCAGTCCACCTAGGGACTTGGGGCAGGCCCTTAAGTCTGTACTCATTGTAGCAACCAGCTGGTCTAAATAGGGGTGGGATGGAGGCAAAGGGGATTGGAGCCTTAGCTTGGGAAAGGATGTATGTGTTGGGATGGCGGGGAGGGCAAAGAAGGGCTCTGTTTGCTATGTTTCTGGTAAAAAGGGTAGGGAGCAGCAGTACGTGGCCTGGTATCTCGGGCACTCCCAGACTGCCCTAGAACAGGGGCCAGGCTGAGAAGGGCAGGCTCTCTGGTACCGTTCAAGGCCTGCCTGCTGGGGCTGCTCCCTTCTCAGCTGCCGGATGGCAGCAGTGGCCCACCAGCCAGCATCTGTCTTGCCTCTGATATTTTATTCCCTCCCTCTCCCTGGGTGCTGGCCATCCTGAGCTAGCCACTGACTCCCCCCAGACCCTCAAAGCACACTGTCCCCTGCTTTTTCTCCCATCAGTTCCTATTGTCGCCCTGCCTGCCACTCCTCCTCACTTAGGGCAAAGGGCTCAGTTTGTGCCTACTGTACTAGGCCAGAAGGTGAGAGAGCAGATGATTTCCCATTGCTTGTCCTCCCCACCTGAGGTTAGTGTTGGCTTAGGAGAGTCATTCCCCCGCCCCCATCCCTCCCTCAGTTATTCTTCCTCCCTTCCTCTCCCCTCCCCTTCCTGTTTGGACCCTTATCGGCACAGGGCAGCTGGGGAGGGGAGCCCTTTCCTGCTCTGACTGGGTAACCTGATTTTGGTTATGGGTGGGTAGGAGGGCTTGGGATCTGGGTCACACATCATGAACACACACAAGTGGGGACAGATGATAGATTTAGAGCTGGAAAGAACCTTAGAAATCACCTAGCTTAAACCCCTAATTTTGCAGATAAGAAAATTTGAGGGTCAGAGAGGCTAAGGGTCACACAGCTAGTAAGGATCTAAGATAGGACTTGAACCCAGGTTTTCCTGACACCCATGGCCATATTATGCCACACTGCCTCCTGATGCCTGACTCGCCCAAGGTTCACATAGGTAGAAAATTAGTAGAGCTGGGATTTGAACCTAGGTCCTCTGATTCCAGTGGGCAGCTAGGTGGCGCCGTAGTGCACAGAGTGCCGGGTCTGGAGTCCTGAGTTCAAATTTGGCCTCAGACACTTACTAGCTGTGTGACCCTGGGAAAGGCACTCAACCCTGTTTTCCTCAGTTTCTTTATCTGTCAAATGAGCTGGAGGAGGAGATGACAAACCACTTCAACATCTGCCAACAAAACCCCAAATGGGGTCATGAAGAGTCAGGTGTAGCTGAAGCAACTAAACACACCTCTGACTCCAAATATAGCACTCTATTTGCTGTGATAATTCAGAAGGGAGAAGAAAACACACACAGGACAGAGAGACGGACCAACGAATACATTTGCACTGAGAAACAAGTGGGTAGACTGGGGTTGCAGAGAGGAAAAATCATGCTATGAGTTTCTCATCCCCAGTAGGTTGAAGGGAAACTGGGTCATAACGAACATCTTGGGCCATCTTAACAGGGCACCACACAGCCTGGGGTGGGACATGCCCTACCTGCCTTCCAGCTTTGCCTACTTTGCTAATGTGAGAAGAGGATGATTTTGTGTAGAAGAGCCTTGGGTCTTTGGGACTGAGCGAAAGCTGGCAAGCATATCTTTCTGCTCTGCTTGAGGCCCTGAGAGTAACATTAGTAACATAGGCACACCATCACACCATACACCAGACACAAGCCCACACAATAGCCCTAAGGTGGCATAACGTGAAATGCAGAGTCTAGTTAATGCTGACCACAAATCACAATTGTTGTGGTGGTCTACAAGATAACAAGCAGCCTGTTCACCCAGTCTCTCCCCCTTTTCCATACCTCCGGTAGTCCTACAGCACACCCCATAGTCCACAATGCAAGTAGGGTTCTTGTATTCTGTCTGGGGAGTTACCTGGGGGAACCTGGAGGGTGGGAATGCCTCGCCCTAAGCCTTCTCTACCATTGACCTCAAAGGGACAGATAGAACCATAGACTGTTAGAGCTAAGAAGGAACTTTAAATATCCCTCCCCATCATTTTATAGAGCAGCAACCTCAGACCCAGGAGAGGAAGCGAGTGGCTCAAGGCCACACTGCAAATCAGAGGCAAGATCTGGATTAAATGCAGATTTCCTGGCTTTGTATCCAGGATCCTCTTCCCCAAGCCACCAGCTTCCTGCTCTTGACCATCCAGGGCAGAGGTTGGCCTGTTACCACATCTTCATTTCTCCCACCTCACAGATGCCCCCATCTTCGAGCTAGGGGCAGGGTGCCTCTTTAGATGGATAGGTCCTCTCTGACTGTGGACACTGAGGACTTGCTCCTGCTGGTGCTGATCTCACTGCCACTCTGTTTCAGCTTGTGGGCATAGGCAGGTGGGGCGTCCGGAGCAGGACCCAGTGGAGGGGCCCTTCCTGGGGGGGAGAGTGGCAGGAGAAGTTTCTGGGCCTCTTCCTGCTCCTGGTTGCAGTGGTTATCTTTCTCCCCCGTGCCCCCCTTGCCCGGCCACAGGGAATCTTTGTCTCGGCTTCGTTGCCCCTTCCAGAAGAGATGGAGCAGCTCGGCCACACTGAGGAGGGTAGAGAGAAGCCCCACTGCAAAGTAGAAGACCACAAACACTGTCTTTTCCGTGGGCCGGCTGACAAAGCAGTCCACGGTGTGGGGGCACGGGGTCTGAGTGCAGAGAAAGTGCGGTGCCACCTGGAAGCCGTACAGCAGCGTCTGCCCTGCCAGAAAGCCCAGCTCGGCCAGCAGACGCAGTGCCACGCTCAGCAGGTAGCAGTGGCGAGCCCGGGGCCCTGCCCGGTGCTGGCTGTGGTTGCCATCTCCCTCCTCCTGCTCCCTCTCCCCATTCCCTTGGGGGCTGGGGCCCTTGCTGGCCTGGTGCATTGAGTAGATGACAAACAGCACGGGAGGAGCAGAGAGCAGCAGTATGTGGAAGAGCCAGAAGCGGTAATGGGAGATGGGGAAGGCGCGGTCATAGCAGGCCTGGCGACACCCAGGCTGCAGAGTATTACACACGAACTCCTCCTGCTCATCCTCGAACACGGCACCTCCCACCGTGGCCAGCACCAGGATTCGGAAAATCAGCATAACCACCAGCCACAGGCGGCCCACCAGGGGAGACTGCAGCTGCACTGAGTCCAGCAGGGAGCCCAGGAAGGCCCATTCCCCCATGGCAGTACTGGGCACCCTGAGGAGCCAATGGGAGGGAGAGCCTGGTTAGAGTGGCTGGAGAGGGAGGCATACCTCCTAAGTGCCCCCCCCGCCCCCACTCCCAACTCCCACACTACAAAATTCCCAAGCTTTGCCCCGTCCCTGCAGCCCAGAAAGACTAGTCTGAGTTGGATCAGGTGTCTCTAGGCTGAGCTTAGACTTCGGCAAAAGGGTTCAGAGAGTTGTGAACCACGTTGCCCCAGAATCCCTTTCTCCTGATGGTTTGCCTCTTTTTCATTCCTATTCCCCTTTCCCAACCCAACAGGGTTAAGAACAAAAATCCCAGCCCAGGGTTGAGGGGTAGAGGGACAATGACATTGAAGGGTAGTGACGTTGACACTTGTCCCAAACCAGGGTGCCTTCCCATTTCCCCCTCCTCCAGCCATCTTCCCTAATGTTCCCTGTGCTCCAGTTTTATCCAGTCTCCCTCCTTGGAATCTCTTTCCTGGTTATTATGTGTTCTCTCCATCCCCCTATTCTCACTTTCCCCTCTCCCCCGACTCCAGAGTCCCCATCCTTAACTACTTAACTGCCCTACCACCTGACTGGGGAACTCTAGATCACCTACCTTTCTATCCTTCCGTGGGGTCCATCCCACACTTCCAGACTTTATTTAATTAAATTTAATTTCAAACTTTCATCAAGTGTGTCTCCCTTCCCAACTACCCTCCCCCTATATGCCCCACTCCTGCTTACCAGGCAGCTGCAGCTCCCTGGGCTAAGGAGATCAGAGGAGTGGGCTGCAGAAGCCCAGGAGGAGGTAGGGACCTTTTTGCTCTTTCATTTTCTCTTTCAATCTTTCATTTTCCTGTCCGATTGGGATTTGGCCAGCATAAGGGGGAGAGAACAGTAGTCAGGATGGGCTGGAGCGCTCTTCTCTCTTAAAGGGACAGGGGTAGCCTGACCAGTTGGCTCCTCCCCCCCCAGGGGGATGTTTGGGAGGGGGGCAGAGATACAGTCTGACTCCTGCTTGACTTCTCAGAATTCATACTATGCATTATGTCTCTGTTCCCTAAGATCATGTCCCCCGCTTTCAGATCTCTGTTTCCAGATGGGAAATGGAGGAGAGGGTTAGCTGCCCATCTTAATGTGGGGACCAAGGAGCTATAGGGAAGGCAGAAATCCCCTCCCACCCGTCCTGAAAACTAGGAGACAGGATAGTAACTCTCTCCTCCATCACACAAACAAACATTAAGTCTTTCACTTCTCTTCCCCACCCACCCATTTTTGAATGAGAGCATCAGACTCGGAGAGTAGAACCCCTGGAGAAGCCACATTCCCAGACAGACAGCTCTAGGATTGATATTACAGACATAAGAAGATATTCTGAGCTCAGCTCAGGCAGCAAAGTAAAAGACTTACATTTTAAAAAGTTGACATGTTTTGTTTTTACATCACACTCATTTCCACATATGTGCTTACCCCATTCCCTACCCAGTGAGCCCTCCCTTGTAATAAATCAAGAAAGAGGAGTAAAGCCGCTCAGCAAAACTAAACATCCCATCAATGAAGTCTGACAGTGTATGCCATGTTTCATACCCATTGGCTCCTACCTCTGCAAAGAAGGGAGGAAGGTACATTTTCTTGACTCTTTCTAGATAAACATTGAAGATTATAATTGCACAGCATTGTTTCAGTTTCTCTGTTCTTTCCATTTAGTTGGCTGCGGTCATTGGGTATAATGTTTTCCTGGATCTGATCATCTCGTATTATATATAACTCTTACCACTTCCCTCAATTACTTTTTAATTAAATTTTCCTTCTTTATTGTGCAATTAACAATTGACAACAAACACAAACATTTTAATTTACAAAGAATAAGAAGGCTTATATGGGAAACAGAATTTATGGTATATATGGTTTGGTTTTTAAGGAGTATATAGAAAGTATTCATTCATTAAGTGCTCACCACATGCCAAGCAATGTACTATCTGGGGATAAGAACACAAGAGCAAAGGCTATCATTTCTTGCCGTGAAAGAGGTTGCTTCCTACATGGGGAGACAACCCACATAGGGGAATGTTTCCCATAGAGGGACAATCACAATGGTCTGCAAAGTCATAGGGATGTTGAATGGGGCCTTAGGAGCATAGTTTGACATCCTGTTCAAGAATGGTAGTTGCAGATTGGATTTAATTCTGGTTCATGGTTCCAGAATTGCAGGGGATGGGGAAGGGCTCATGAGCAAAGTGATTGTGGAGGAGGATGTTACAGGGAAGATGACTGGAGGGAGTAAAATGAAGCTAATATGATATGATATAATAATGTAATATAATATAATAATGTGTGCATATGTACATATATCCTTGCATATATACACCTAGAGGCAGCTAGGTGGGAATAGAGAGCTGGGCCTAGAATCAGTAAGACTTGAGTTCAAATTCAGCCTCAGACACTTAGTAGCTGTGTGACCTTGGGCAAGTCACTTAACCTCTGTTTGCCTTAATTCACCAGAGAAGAAAATGACAAATCACTCTAGTATCTTTGCTAAGAAAACCCCACAGACAATATTGGTGTGCTATGGTCCATGGGGTCATGAAAAGTTGGATATGACTGAACAACACGTATATACATATGTATACATATATACACACATATACACATATATGCATATGTTTAGAGATATATACACACATTTATGTGTGTATACATATATATATATGCAAAGTAATAACAAAACTGCTTTATCTTGGGGTCCCCTTCTGTACTATTATGTTTTCTCCTATTTATTTAAAATGTTTTATTGATGCTCTTTTGGGGCATATCTATCACTTTCCTGAATTCTTCCTATTCCTCATTTCTTTGAACTCAGTGACATTCCATTACATTCATGTACCGCAATTTATTTAGTTAGTCCCCAGTGGATGGTATCTACTTTGTTCCAAGTTCTCAGTTACCACCAAAAAAAGCACTGCCATGAATGTTTTGACGCACATGGGACCCTTCTTTCTGTCTTCAGTTTCTTTGGGGTATTTGCCTAGCTGTGGGAGTTCTAGGTCAAAGGGGCAAAAGATTCTTAATTGAAGGGTTGTGGGACGAAGCTCCGAGCTGAGTTGCTGATAAGTGGAAAAGAACACAGGATTGGGAGAAGGCTAAGGCCTGGGTTCTAGTCCTGGCTTTACCTGGCTAGGTGAGGCTTGATAAGTCACTTCTGCTGTCTGTGCCTCAGTTTCCCCATTAGTAAAACGGGATAATTAGACTAGATGACCTCTAAGGTCTTTTATACCTTTGAATCTATGAACTCTAAACCCCCATATTTTGTAATCCTGTGGAACGACTCTGTTTTTATTTATTTATTTTTTAAATGTTGCTTGAGCCCATAGGCACTATCCTGTTGCCTAATATCTAGGGCAGGGGTGGCTACCCCAGTGGTTTAGAGTGGGGTGGGGCTGGTATTTCCTTTCAGCTGTTATTCCCCCTTTGGGTGGAAGTTGATTTATCACCCAGCTGTTACTTTCATCCCCTCCTCCTGTCTATCCTTGGTGCTCCTGTCCCCTGTTCAGGGATTCATTTTCTGGGCAGAGTTCCCTAGTCAGAATCCCAGCCTGACCTCCCACAGTATCAAGGAGCAGAGAAAATGTCCTTCACCTCCAATCATGGGCTGGGCTATCTTCTGTCCTACATAAGAGGCACCATGATAACACCTGTGAGTGGAAAGAGGCCTGAGGGGTAGCTAGGTGGTGCAGTGGATAGAACAACGCCCAGGAGTCAGGAAGACAGGAGTTCAACTCCACCTCATGCACTTAACATTTACTATCTGTGTGACCCTGGGCAAGTCACTTAACCCAAATTGCTGCCAGAGGAGGAAAAAAAAAGAGGCCTGGACTTAGTGTCAGAAGACAAAGCTTTGAATCCTGGCCTTGACCCTTAATATCTAGGGAATCTTGGGCAATTCAGTACTATCTGGCTCTCAGTTTCTTCATCTAGAAAGAGAAAAGGTTGGATTAAATCATAAATTTTTGATTCAGAAGTGACTTTAGAGATCATCTAATCTACCAGGGTTTCTTAACTGTTTTTGTATTGTTACCCTCTTTCATAATCTGGTGAAGCCTATGGACCCCTTCTCAGAAGAATGTTTTAAAATGTATACAATAAAATACATAGGAAACCAATTACATTGATACAAGTTATAAAAAAAAAAGTTCATGGACCCCAGGTTAAGAATCCTGGATCTAGCTCACTCCACTTGTTTTATAGATGAGAAACCTAAGCCACAGAGAATAGTGACTTGCCCAAGGTCACACCTGCAGTAGGTAGGAGAGCTAGCATTCGGCCCCAGGTCTTCTGATTCTAACATCTGCCACTGTTTCTACTGCACCATATGATCTCTGAGGTCTCCTTTCCAGCTCTGTCATCCTGTGATCTCCTCTACCTGTCAAATGGCTTGGCTGCTCCAGGCCCCACTCCCTTACCGCCCAGCCTACTATGAACCCTACTGGCTTACAATGGGCTGGTGGGGCCTGAAAGTAACTGCTGGTTGGATCCTTTTGGGACTACCTGTGACCTTTCTGCTGCCCCTGCACAGGGCTAGGGGCCTGGGGCAGGGCTCTGGGGGGAGGGTCTGGACCTGTATAAATTCCAAACATGGAAATCAAGGGCTGGAGCCCTCTAAACAGGAAGGGCCAGGGGTTGCCGTCCCCCAGTGCCCATCAATCTCAGCCTCAATAGACCTGGTCTGTCACACATATTATTTACATGTTTTCAATTTTAAACTGTTCAGAAATGCTCCATGCCCTGCCCCTCTTTCCACCCTAGGACCCAACACCCACCCCCACCCCATTTCCTGCTATGTTGGGTCAGGTTGAACTGGCCCAGCCTGGAAAAACTCCTGACCACACCCCACCCTTGGCTTCAGCTAGAGGGGAGTGGAAAGTGAAATGATATTGGGGGGGAGTGGTGAGTGATGTTGAAGGTATGACTATATAAATGTTTTTATTATTTTAAAAATAGTTTAATTTTATTTTTAATTTATAAAATTTATCTAATAATTTTGAATGTATTAAAAATAATAAAAATTATAAAATAAATTTATAGAAATGATATAATTTATATATTCTTTAATTTTATATAATTACAAGTATAAAAGTTGTATAATTTCCATAAAATTTTGTTTTACACCTTAGTATTTTAAATTATTATTTTCAATTAACAAGCATTTATCTTCTCTTGTTTCTGCCACTAGTCCCCTGTATGTATAGTCAAGCAAAACAAATTCCCAATTTGGCTGTATTCAGAAACGTGTGCCTCATTACGTATCTTGAGCCTATCACCCCTCTGTCAGGAGGTGGATGGCATTCTTCATTGTGTGTGACTGTATGTAGGTATCCTGTCTCCCTCCTCATGCCTTCACACTGCCTTTGCCTGTCCTCCATAATCTCTTTTGTGTAGAGACATCTCTAGGGCAGGAGACACTGCAATCTTTAGGCAGGAGAGAAGCTGGGGCACCCCCAGTATCCCAGATTAGCTCAGACCTGGAGAGTTGGAGAGGTGTTGCTGACATTGGCCAGAGGCAGACTGGAGGTGGGGAGGACCAGCCCAGTCTCTCATCTGGCAAGTACTTGGACTTGGTTGAGAAGTTCCCCATCTGTCTTGGCCCTCTTCCAGCCCCCAACCCCAGACACCTTCCCCCCTTCACCTCCTCCCACAGGCTAAGGAAACTCTTTCCCTCTGACATATTCATAGACACATTTATAGAGATTTAAATATATTTGGTCACAACACTGTAACATTGATTTAACTAACATGATCTTCTGGGTTGGGGGCATACTATAGTACTTCAGTAGGGAGGAGAGAAATAAAGAGAAATTACAATCCTATAATCATACTTGTGACAGTCCCTGGATGGGCCTTCTTCTCTAGGTTCATTTTAAACTGGGGTTTCTGAATCTTTTTTCTGTCATAGTCCCCTCTGGCAGTCTGGCAAAGGCCCCCTCCTCTGAATAATATTTTTAAATACATAAAATAAAATACAATGGATTACAAAGGAAGGCAATCATATTGAAGTACAGTTATAAAAATATTTATGAAAACCAAGGTCGCAGATCCCAGGTTCAGAATGCCTAAAGAGATCGCTCCTCCTAGATTTTCCACTACCACCTGCCTGATTTTGCGGGTCACTATGTGTACAGGCCTTCAGCTCCCTTCTTGGGCTCTCTCTTCCCTTTTAAAGCTGCCAAGACCTGGGCCCGCCTACTTCACTCTGACTATGGCTATCCATTCTTTACTTCTGACCAGGGTTTCTCTCCCCAGTAGCTAACTTCAGGACAGAACTGAAGTCCTGGGGTCAGTGTCTCTGTCTCCATCCATGTGGAGAAAATTCATTCTCATTTGGAGGGTGGGAAGGGTGGGTTGGATGTTTCCATCTGGGAATGCTGCCTGGGTTCACAGACCCAGGGAACTGAGCCTATGTCATTGTGAAGCTCCTTTCTGCATGTCTTTGTGTCACCTCTCTCTCCTCTCACTCTCTCTCCCCTCTCTCCTCTCTCTCTCTCTCCCCTCTCTCCTCTCTCTCTCTCTCTCTCTCTCTCTCTCTCTCTGTCTCTCTCTCTCTCCAATTTTTGGAGTCTGCCAAGCCAGAGCAGATTTGGGTGGGTGTGAGCCTACAAATTGGATCCAGAGCCAGAACAAAACCTCTTCATTGAGGAGACACAGGAGGAAGAGGCTTCTTACCTACTCATGGGGATGCCAAGTTTGGTAGTTCAGAAAAATCAGTTCTGGGGTAGCTAGGCGGCACAGGGGATAGAACACCGGCCCTGGAATCAGGAGGATCTGAGTTCAAATCCAGCCTCACACACATAACACTTACTAGCTGTGTGACCCTGGGCAAGTCACTTAACCCCATTGCCTAGCAAAAAAAAAAAAAAGAAAAGAAAAGAAAAGAAAAATCAGTTGTTTTCAGGACTGGTCTTTCGCTGACTATCTGTGCTAGAGAAAGACTTCTTATTCCTGCCTGGGACCTCCACCTTGCCCTTTCTCTGGACCCCCGTATCTGGAATCTTCTTTACTGCAAACGACCATTTCCCCCTTGTAACCTTGCTGATTGGTGCCTCTGATATCAGGGTTAGGAAACCTCTTTCTATACCTCTTTCTATAATCCACCTGGTCCTCTTCTGCATCACTGCATAATCTTGGTGCTGGGTGTCCTGTGTGTTTTGCTCTGAAGAACTGAAAGTATCACCTTACCTGGGTGCTAGGACAGGAGATTTCCTGCTCTTTGCATCATTGATCCCCTTCCTTCTGCTGCTAAGCTAGAAGGCAATTGTTCCTGAGACCTGGACCCTCTAGAGATCCGGTTATATCCTTGGCATGACCCCATGTTATTATGAATTAATGACAAAATGTGAAGGGTCTATAATTTTATTGGTGTAGGGAATCTCTTGATTATATAGAGCTCAACTCATCTAAAGCTCAGTAGACAGTCTTCAAGAGCTGGTTTGACAAAAAATTTCATCACCTTGTGGGAAGCCTTGTGTGGAGGCACTCTAAACTTAGCCAGTCTGGTCCTTGGATGATAGACACACAGTTCATTTCTGGGCCTTTCCCAATCTATCTTAATTCTAGTAAATTCCCTCTGCTGATTATGCCCTATTTGGCTTGTTTGTATGTAGTTGGTTTTTTAAAAAAATATTTATTTTTAACATTCATTTTTTAACATTTTGAGTTCCAAACTCTCTCCTTCCCTCCTGCTCCTTCCCTACCCATTGAGAAGGCAAACAATATAATGTCAATTATACATGTGAAGTCATGCAAAACATATTTCCATATTAGCCAGTCCATAGTTGTTTGCATGTTGTCTGTCCTGTTAGATTGTGAGCTCTTCAAAGGCAGGGACTTTGCCCATGTTTGTATCCCCAGAACATGCACAATGCCTGGCATATAATGAGTGCTTAATAAATGCTTATTACCTGAATGACTGAGTTTTTCAACTTGGTAGGACCTGCAGGCCCATGCCTTTAAGAATCTAGGGTCATTCCCATGCCATAGTGAGATTCTAGTGAAATAATATTATTATATTAAATAATATTATATAGAATAATATTATTGTGTTAAATAATATTATTCTGTGCAAATTATGGGATGCTATGTTCTCTAAAGAATCAAAATTGTAGGTGATCCAAAGAACAAATAAGAGATGGATGATGGCTGTAAATGGGCTCTTGCCATATTACCAGTGAGCTACATGCGAGTGACATAAAAGATTGTCATTCATTAAATACATGATTGGAAAAAAATGTGGTCCAACCTATGTACCAAATTATAGCTTTGGTACCTATACCATGGTACCTATAGCATCCTACAAGATTTACCAAGGGGAAGGCTCTTAGGGCCTTGGATATACTCCTATGGAGAGGATTGATGGGGATACATGGACAAAAGGGTTAGGAGCACAGGTTAGGGGCAGTTTGGTGGAGCAGTGGATAGAGTGCTGGCCCTGGAGTCAGGAGGACCTGAGTTCAAATTCAGTCTCAGACCAGACACTTGACACTTATTAGGTGTGTGACCCTGGGCAAGTCACTTAACCCCAATTGCCTCGCCAATATAAAAAAAAAAGTTGCACAGGTTGAAGAAGCATGGATGAGTTGTGATCTGCACTGCTGGAGGCATACCTAGAAGAATGAGATTAGGGGGCTATTGAAACATTAATATTGATAGCTTATACTTGTATTCAGCTTTATTTTTTCCCCAAACTCCTTTACACACACTATTCCAGTTTCTCCTTTAGGCAGCTAGGCATTGCAGTGGCTAAAGTGCTGGGCTTGGAGTCAGGACAACTTGAATTCAAATCTGAGAAAGTCACGTAATCTCCATCTGCCTCAGTTTCCTCATCTGTAAAATGGGCATAACAATAGCAGGGTTATTATGAGAATAAAATGAGATGATATTTGTAAAATGCTTTTCAAACCTAAAAGTGCTACATAAATGCTGGCTATTATTATTATTAATTGTGTAATTTATTCTGTAATCAGCTGTTATTATCCCCATAGCATAGATGTAGGACAAGAGAACCCTGAGGGAAGAAGTGACCTGACCAAGGAAACACTATAAATGAATGACTGGGGCTCTCTACCTCCCAGGGTTGTTGTAGTACTTGGTTGCACTTGGTAAACCTTAAAGGCAGAGGAATGGGACGTAGAATTAGAATGGGTTTTGTTAGATAAGGGGGAAGCTCTGGATGGTGATATGGGGAATCAGAATTGTAGAGATAGCTATGGACCTAAGGGTCCAGGGAACACTTTGGAGGGAAGATGGAATTGACGATTATGGAATCATAAGATTTAGAGTCAGAAAGGACCTTGGAGATTGTTCAACTCCCTCATTTTATAGATGGGGAAACTGAGGCCCAGAGAGACTCAAGGTAATGCTGGTAGTATAAGTGCCAGAGCTGAATTTGAACTCCCAACTACTAATTCTAAATCTAGTGCTCTTTCCATTACAAGCATCCCACCATATTTAAAGGATGGATAAGATTTGGATATGGTTTTAATTTCATTATAACATCACTGGGCTTTTAAACCCCACTTTGATTTTAAGCACTTCCTATTTAGTGCCTGGCACATAGTAGGCATTTAATAAATACTTGTTGATTTGGCTTGACTTGTAATGGAATGGTCTGACTTTGGGGACTGGAAGGCAGGTATTTACTAGAATTTACTAATAATGGTATCTAGCTGGGCAAAGACTTCATTTTAAGTTCACAACAAGTTGAGTTCTTGGAAGGAAGAGATGGGAAAGGTGAAGTATGCCTCAGTGTCCATCCAAATACTGGAAATGATTTTGTGGTTCTGGTGCTCAGGTCCCTGTTAGGGAAGGTTGCTCTGGACACAGAAATACAGCCCTAAAGCATAGAAACAAAGAATTTTAGCATCACATAATCTCAGAACTGAAGGGACTTCAGAAGCTGTCTAGTCCAGGGTTGGGGAAGCTGGGGCCTCAAGGCCACATGTGTCCTTCTAGGTCCTCAAGTGTGGCCCTTTGACCGAATCCAAGCTGAATCCAAATCCTTGGGATTTGTTCTGTGAAGTTTGGATTCAGTCAAAGGGCTGCACTTGAGGACCCATAGGGCCACATGTGGCCCCTCAAGGTCACAGGTTCCCCACCCCTGTTCTAGTCCAACTGACCTTGGATCTCTTTTACAACATACTCAACAAGTGGTCATTCAGTCTTCACTTGAGGACTTTCAGTGAGGGGAACTCAGCCCTTCCTAGGCTAACTAATTCCACTTTGTGATAGCTCTTATTGTTAGCATGTTCTCCTTAAATTAAGCCTAAATTTGCCTCTTCCCAGCTTCCAGAAGAACCCAAGTAGTTCTACTCTCAGGCTGAGCAAAGCAAGCCTCATCCTTCTTCTCCATGACAACTTTGCACATACTTGAGATCTGTGATCTTGTTCCCATGTTTCCTCTAAGTATTTTCCTTGCCAAACAGCTTGTATGTTCCACTGTTATCCTAGAGATTGAAAAAAACATTAATTTAATTTTATAATTTTAATTAACAAAAATCTATTTTGTCTCCCTCCCACATCCCCAGGAAAAAATAAAAAGGAAAACAAAACCCGTTTTAACAAATATGCCCAATTGAGCCACATAGATTCCTGCATTGGCCATGTCCCAAAAAAGTATGATTCATTTTGCACCCCGAGTCCATCACCTCTGTCAGGAGATGATTTATCGTCAGTCCTCTGGAATCATTCTCCGAGAGCTGTTAAATGAAATTGAGGAAGGCCCTTAGCAAATTGGATTAACTCCCTTTGACAAACTCATGGGAGGATGTGGGTAAGAGTCATCCAGGATGAGTAGGTGTTTTGGGTTGTGATCAGCATTATTATAAGAAATATCGAACTTGATGAGGTCATGGAATATCAAAATTGATGAGGTCAAGGAATATAGAAATTGGTAAGGTCATAGATTCATTTGAGTATTCTGAGTTTCCAGCCCAGTCTCTTAGCATGATGAAAAACTGCATTTAGTTGGTCTTTGGAGTTTATCATTAAACTAGACCATGTAGTGAAGTAAGAAAAGTGATTTACCAGTAGATCTAAGTTAGATAATTGAGACCACCTCTGTAACGATAAGGAACTTCTCTTAGCCCACAAGAACTGGGGTGCTGTATTATTCTCTTTTTCGCTAAAGGGCCATTCTGTCCGGACCCAAGCATGTAAGGTTTGGATGAGGTTCAGTTCTGGGGCAGCCCGGCCTCTAATGAGAGATGTTAGACTCCCAAATACTTAAACTTTTCAGCTCTTTAACTCCCAGACATTGGTGCTGTGAGGTGATTCGCCTACGCTTAGGTAATGGATCACATCTAGGATTTCCCCAAAAAAGAGGAAGTAGAAAGATATACAGTGCACAATATGTCACTGCAGATATTTATTTCCTACATGCAAAAGAAATGCTAAACATAAAATACTGATAATGCCCATTAACAGAACAATTTAAAACAGAACTCAGTAAATTAACTATTGTTACAATCTGCTGGGAGACTGATACTTAGACCTTGTTGGAACATAAAGCTGTTTGTAAGATTGCTGATTGAACATTTTACAATTCACTTCTGTTCTGTATTAACAACCCTTTGTACATGTCTTCAGGTATAATAGCCAAGAGTAGGCCAATCCCTGATGTCTGTTTTTTCTAAGAGTGATGGAGTAATTGCTGATGACTCTTTGCAGATCTCTCAAATTCACAAAGTTACCTCCAACTGTAGACACCTCTGTCTCAGGATATACACCTATTCACTTAAGGTCAGTAAAGAACAATCACAAAAGATACAGATCAAGCCTACATCCAGGTTCACCTAGGCAGGACATAATTTTTACACACCATATGCTTATGACTGCATGAAGGCCAGGGATGGAGGCAGAAAGGGTAAGTTACTTTTCCTGCCACTCTCTTCATAGAAAGTATCTCAAAACAATCCTGATTCAATTGAAGCAGAAAGGAAGAAAGAACTGAGCTTGGTTGCGGTCACTCACTTTTAAATACCCACTAAGTCATCAGCTCTTCCGGCTTTGTAGCCAATGAAAAGACCTCTTCATCTTCTTGAAATATAAACCCTTCAGCGATGGCCTTTGTTGTTCAGTCATTTCAGTTGGGTCCGACTCTCGGCAACCCCATTCTGGCGTTTTCTTGGCAAAGATATTGGAGTGGTTTGCTCTTTCCTTCTCCAGCTCATTTGACAGATGAGGAAACTGAGGCAAACAGGGTTAAGTGACTTGCCCAGGGTCACACAGCTAGTAAGTATCTGAGGCCAGATTTGAACTCAGGAAGATGAATCTTCCTGGTTCCAAGACCAGTGCATAGTTCAAAGCAAAAAACAATAAATTAAATAGCATAGCAAAATAGAGGGCAAAGAAAAGTCTCTCCACACACAAAGGGATATCTCTTCTCTTAGAGAAAACATATAACCAGGAAACATGAATGAAAGGGATACCCACTAGAGAATTCATATGTCCAGCACAAACATTTAGCCAGAACAGCTCGTGTTCTCAAAGTGGCATCCTTAATGGAAGCTTCAGTCTTTGAAGCTACACCTTGCTCCTCTGCAGGTCATCTCCAGTTGTCCTGACCTATGTCTTGCTGCTGAACTCAGGTGTCCCTGGAGGAGAAAGCGGGGCCAATGACTTTGCACAGCTCTGCCTCGCTGAAATCCAATTCACTTGCAGGTCAAGACATCACTCTCCTGATGTCATTGACGCTCTTTAAGAACCAAGGACAAATAATAAACACCGTGCTCCTCTATAGAGCCACCAGCATCACAGTGGTGTGTTGGTAAATGTTTAATGACTGTTTCTCCTAAAATTAAAAAAAAATTGTATTCAAGACACACGTTTTGGGGGGGGAGAGGGCGAAGCAATTGGGGTTAAATGATTTGCCCAGAGTCACACAGCTAGTATGTATCATGTGTCTGAGGCCAGATTTGTACTCAGTTCCTCCTGACTCCAGGGCTGGTGCCCTATCTACTGTGCCACCTAGCTGCCCCACAGGACACACTTTTAAGTTTAATCTGCATTATTAATATCTCTGCCATCAATTTTCTTAAGTCTAGACGAACAAAAAAGCAATTAATCAAGCTTGATTTGTAGGGTTTATGGCATTTGCAATTTCTGAAGCATAAATATTCATGCTGAAAATTTCACCACAGGCTCTTGCAAGCAGGTTCCTGCTGGCTCCAGCACACCCCTGGTTGCAATCTCTGAATCATCTTCCCTAGTGTGGAGCTTCCTGCCTACCTGCCCTTTCTGATGTGCTGCCATCTGCTGGTTTTCATATTTTATGTGGCCTCTTCCTGTGTAGGGGACTTGTATAGTCCTCGGGTCCATTTCAACTATTTTTGTGATATAGGACCCCCCCCCCCCACTCCAAACAGAGGCACCTAGCCAGCTAGCTCAAGAAAACCTTAGGTATTTTGACCTTTCTTTTAAATTATTCCTCTTCCCTCCCCCTCCAGCCCTCTTTTGTCTCTTGGGCACTCTCAAACATTTTTTTTTTTAACTGAGCTATGGGCCTAAAATTCCTTTAACTCATATCATATTCCTGGATCAGGTGCCTGGGTTTCTTGAAATCATGACAGGGCCTACATTTAGCAAAAATACAAAAGAAGTTGGGTGGAACTATGGTGAGGGGATTCTTTTCAACCCCTTCATGCCCCTACTCACTGGAATTCAATAAGATTAAGAGAAGAGTTGTTAGACTGATGACTTTTGCCAGTGAGTTCTTTTTCTGGATGAGGACAGCATTTTCCATCATGACTCCTTTGGAGTTGTCTTGGATCCTTGCATTGCTGAGAGGAAATGAGTCTGTCAAAGTTACACATTGCACACTGTGGCAGTTACTGTGTACAATGTTCTCCTGGTTCTGCTCACTTCACTTAGCATCAGTTCATTTAAGTCTTTCCAGATTTTTCTGAAGTCTGTCTGCTCATCATTTCTTATAGCACAGTAGTATTCCATTACATTCATATACCACAACCTGTTCAGTCATTCCCCAACTGATGGGCATCCCTTCAATTTACAATTCTTTGCCACCACAAAAAGAGCTGCTATAAATATTTTTTGGACATGTGGGTCCTTTTCCCATTTGTATGATCTCTTCGGGTTACAGACCTAGAAGTGGTACTGCTGGGCCAAAGGGTATGTACATTTTTATAGCCCTTTGGGCATAGTTCCAAATTGCTCTCCAGAATAGTTGGATTAGTTCACAACTCCACCAACAATGCATTAGTGTTCCAATTTTCCCACATCTTCTCCAGCATTTATCTTTTTCCTGTTTTGTCATGTTAGCCAATCTGATATGTGTGATGTGGTAGTGATTTAGAGCATTTTTTCATATGACTGTAGATAGCTTTAATTTCTTCATCTGAAAACTGCCTGTTTATACCCTCTGATCATTTATCAATTGGGAAATGACTTGTATTCTTATAAATTTGACTCAGTTCTCTGTACATTTTAGAAATGAGGCCTTTATCAGAGATATTGGCTGTAAAAATTCTTTCCCAGTTTTCTGCTTCCCTCCTAATCTTGGTTGCATTGACTTTGTGCAAAAACTTTTCAATTTAATGTAATCAAAATTATCCATTTTGCATTTCATAATGTTTCCTATCTCTTGTTTGGTCATAAATTCTTCCCTTCTCCATAAATCTGACAGGTAAACTAATCCTTGCTCTCCCAGTTTGCTTATAGTATCAGCCTTTATATCTAAATCATGAACCCATTTCGACTTTATTTATGTGGTATAAGATATTGGTCTATGCCTAGTTTCTGCCATGCTATTTTCCAATTTTCCCAGAAGTTTTTTTTTTGTAAAATAGTGAGTTCTTATCCCAGAAACTGGAGTCTTTGGGTTTTTCACACAGTAGATTACTATAGTCACTGACTATTGTGTCTTGTGTGTCTAACCTATTCCACTGATCCACCACTCTATTTCTTAGCCAGTACCAAACAGTTTTGTAGATTGCTGCTTTATAATACAATTTAACATCTGGTATGGGTAGGCCACCTTTCCTTGCATTTCTTTTCATTAATTGCCTTGATATTCTAGACCTTTTGTTCTTCCAGATGAATTTTGTTATTATTTTTTCTAGCTCTATAAAATAATTTTTTGTAGTTTGATTGGTATGGCAATGAATAAGTAAATTAATTTAGGTAGAATTGTCATTTTTATTATATTCTGCTCATCATTTCTTATAGCACACACATCATACATCACAATCAACTTGTTCAGTCATTCCTCAACTGATGGGCATCCCCTCAGTTTCCAATCTTTGCCACTACTAAAAGAGCTGCTATAAATCTTTTTATATAGATCCTGTTCCTTTTTAAAAATTTTATTTTAAATCTCTTTGGGATACAGACCTAGTAGTGCTACTGCTGAGTCAAGGTTGCACAGTTTTATAATCCTTTGTGCATAGTTCCAAATTGCTCTCCAGAATTAATTCACAACTCCACCAATAGTACATTAGTGTCCCAACTTTTTCACATCATCTTCAACATTGATCATTTTCCTGTTTTGTCATGTTGGTCAATCTGATACATGAAATCATGAATCTCTATCACACATGTATAATGGAGATTAGCCAATAAGGGCCCACTTCTTACAGCATGTGCTTTTTATGCTCTGCATGATATCAGCTTGCACAGAGGCTTGGTGAGCCTGCTTCTGGATGTGAGAGATGGAGGGGGTCTCTGCTTTAGAGCATATACACAGGTAGTTTGTTTCCTTTTGGTCTACTGCATGGCCATGGAAAGCTTTTAAATTGGCTGCCCCAGAACTGAATGTGCATATAATAGACACAAATGGATGAAACATTTTTCTCCCTGGAGCCTTTTTTTTTTTAAATTTGCTAAGCAGTGGGGTTAAGTGACTTGCCCAGGGTCACACAACTAGTAAGTGTCATGTGTTTGAGGGCGGATTTGAACTCAGGTCTTCCTGAATCCAGAGCTGGTGCTCTCTCCACTGCGCCACCTAGCTGCCCCTTCCCTGGAACCTTTTGAGTGAATATGAGAAATTAAATCAGCCTAAACTGGTTTAAATGTGTGCCTGCAAACTGCTACGTGTCTATACTATGTACCATTGGTATTTCCTCACTCCGAATTAAAGTAGCCTTTTTTTTTTTTTACACTAAATGACCAAGGGAAAGTGTGTTACATGAATGATCCACTACTCAAGGCATGTTGTGGACCTAGAGGTGGAAAGAGGGAGAGGTTCAATAGCAGTGGCAGGTACTGCTATAGCTGCCTTAGCTCCCTTTCCTGGCTGTCATGAGGCCATAAAGACACAACTCCTATGTTTTTTTTTTCTCTTCTTATTGGGTCTATTCTTTCCTGATCTTAGATGAATGAATATCAGAAAGAAAATGGATCAAATGATGACCTTGTAAGTTTTAAAAGTAGAGGATTGACCCAGTAGCCAAATCACCTTGTCCTGAAAGCAAGGGAGTGTCTCAACTCTTGGCTATGCCTCTTAGAAATTTGCTTGGTGGAGGGAATATGGTCAAGAGTTTTGTTTTGAGTCTTCAGGCACCAAGGTGGTAGAAGAGTGTACTTTCTGTCTGGGATGCTTTTGTACTGTGGGTCTTGTGATATTTTCTCAGTAAATATAGCTTTGTAAAAGCTAATCAATGTTAATTGGTTAATTAATATTGGGAAGAAATCAATTAGTCCATTGATTATATGATGTTGGAGTGATATTAATTGGTGAGAACACAATAGATGAGGGATTTTGAACAATAGTACTAGAAAGGAATCTCTAAACCTTCAGAGTTTATTCCTAGAACTTGAAGGGGTTGGGGGGGGGGAGTCTTGCTTTGATAGCCTACTAGATGAAGTGTGTGTTGGGAGAGCTTATAAGTGCTACATAGATTATATGTTTAATGTGTAGTCTTTTTTTTTCCTTGCTTTTTGGTGAGGCAATCAGGGTTAAGTGACTTGCCCAGGGTTGTACAGCTAGTAAGTGTCAAATGTCTGAGACTGAATTCGAACTCAGGTCCTCGTAACTCCAAGGCCAGAGCTCTATCCACTGTGCAAACTAGCTGCCCCTAAAGTGTAGTCTTTAAAATTGTCCTGCTTATCTTTGATTCTTTCCGATCTTCTTTCTCTGTATTTTATTTTATTATCCAGCAATACAATCATTTAAAAATCCAAATGGTGAGCTGAGGAAAGCCCATGCCATGGGAGGTGGGGAGCTGGGGATTTTTGCTTTTTTTTCTTTTTCTTTTTGCCAGAGTGTACCTTAAGGAGGCAGCTTCCTAAAAGAGTAGCCTTGCCCAAGGAGGAGGGGAACAACTTCATCTTTGTGCTGTTGTTTGGATTTAGAGAGAGACTTGATCATGCATTCATCAACTTTGGTTGGTTAGTTGTCATTGTGTTAGGAGTTAGAGAGCTCATAGTTATTCACTCACTCCTGGTATTTAGAACTGTGCAACTCCACATCAACCTTAATATGAGAAATTAAATCAGCCTAAACTGGTTTAAATGTGTACCTGCAAACTGCTACATGTCTATACTATGTACCATTGGGATTTCCTCACTCTGAATTAAAGTAGCCTTTTTTTTTTCACACTAAAAGATCAAGGGAAAGTGTGTTACATGAATGTTCCACTATCCAAGGGGTGCTGGAAAAAGCATAGCAGGATTTAGAGTCGGTTACCTCAGTTTATAAGTTTTAGTCTACATATGTCGATCCCCACTTTCTCAGTGCTATTGATTGAA
Organism: Vombatus ursinus; assembly: GCF_900497805.2. Taxonomy (NCBI): domain Eukaryota; kingdom Metazoa; phylum Chordata; class Mammalia; order Diprotodontia; family Vombatidae; genus Vombatus; species Vombatus ursinus. The sequence continues at coordinate 1,121,272 of NW_020954579.1, read as the reverse complement.
TCTCTTATTATTTCTCATCTCAGATTCAAATGCAATCAAAGGATATGTTCTGATATTCCCTTATAAATTACCAAATGGAAACGTCTCTCATTAATTAATTAGTTCTTAGCTTCCCTTTTAGTTTCTTATATATTATTATTGTTGAATTGTTTCAGTCACGACCAACTCTTGGTGACCCCATTTTGTGGTTTTCTTGGCAAAGGTACTGGAGTGGTTTGCCATTTCCTTCTACAGCTCATGTTACAGAAGAGGAAACCGAGGTAAACAGGGTTAAGTGACTTGTCCAGAGTCACATAGCTAGTAAGTGAGGCCAGATTTGAACTCATAAAGGTTGAGTCTTCCTGATTCCAAGCCCAGTGCTCTACCCTTCGTGCCATCTCGTTGTCCCTTCTTATGTGTTACTTATTAAATAAACCAGGAAAATGTCATTTCCCACAAGCTTTCCTTTCTCTGTCTGTCTCTCTCTCTCTGTCTTTCTCTGTGTCTCTGTCTCTGTCTCTCCCCTTTTCCCTCCCTCCTCTTTCTCACCCATCCCCTAATCTCATAGGCTTAAATAAACATGAAAGTTACTGGTTATACAATTTATTAACGATGTAATAAACAATAAAATAAAGACGTAGATTATTATTTACAATGTATCATCTGTAAAAAAAGATCACAGCCACAGTCACCTCTAACCATCACTCTGGAAACAAGACCTATCATTTAGTTCTCTCAGGATGGCAGCTGAAGTCTTTTCTCAAGAACTTAATGTTTCTTGACAAAAGAGTTAAATTCAGTCCTTTTTTGATAGTTAAACCACTCAGTCTCTCAGGAAAGAAGTTCTCTTAGTCCTTTATCTCTGTCCTCAGTCTTTCTCCAACAATTACAACAGTTAAAAGAGACTTCAAAATGACAGTTTAGTTGTGATGTGGAAAAATTTCATTCCCTCTTAAAGTAACAGTATCCTTAGTCTCTATAGGAGATACTATTGAAACTGGTGTTACAAAAGTAAAAATTTTAAAAGTCTGAAATTCCAAGACCATAATATTTGAAGGGAAACAATGAATCTCTTGGTTTGTGTCAGTAGAAAGTTACCAGAAAGCCTTCTCTTTGCTGGGAAGAGAAGGGAGCTACTCTGAGCTGGGTTTTTTTTTTCCTTGTGGTTGAATAAAATGCTGGGAACCATTGGTGCTAAAGTCTTTAATTGTTTCACTTGAAATAGTTTACAGTGGGTCTTGGGCTTGAAGAAATAGCAGGTTAAGTTGGGGGAATAGGGTAGCAAGGGGATAAAGGAGAAGGGCTAAAAATCAATTTCCAGCTCCACCTCAGAGAGAAGGAGAAATGATTATGTATCTTCCCTAACAAACTTTTACAAAAGTTTTATTGATTCTTTTTTAAAAAAAATCATAGTCATTTCAGGATGTAAGTCTTCCTGCTAACACACACACACACACACACACACACACACACACACACAATTAGACCCTCCTTAATAACCAGGAAAACCAGTTAAGTAAAAAAGATGGACAGTAATTGTATCTGCAAGAGTGGATGCAACATTTTGCTCCCAAATCCCCTACCTTTTTGATGAAGAAGAGATGAATGCTTCATTAACGTCTCATCCCTAGTGTCTTCCAAAGCTTAGCTCAAGCCCCATTTGCTCCATTGGGTCTTTTCTGATCTGATCAACTGCTGGTTGTCCCTTGCAGTCCTGTCTCCCCTCCCCTCCCCAGTGTACTTACTTTTCATATATTTTGTATTTATGTAATGAGTACGTGTTTTTCCAGACAGAATGAAAATTCCCTGAGGGCACAGATTCCTTCACATCTGTGTTTGTATTCCAAGTATCTAGTGCAGTGCTTGGCACATAGGTGTTTTTAATAAATGATTGTTGACTGATGATATTATTCTCAACCAGAGACTTCAAGGACAGAGGGATAGTTTAGAGAAGAGATGTCAAACATATGCCTCTATGGCCAGCAACTCTCCTCGTATGGCAGGAGTAGATTAAAATGTAATTGGAAAATATTTAACAAAATAAATAAAAATACATTAGAACATAGATAAAACTAATATGTGGTTTTCTAAATCAATATTGGCCCATTTGTTGTTGTTATCCAGTTGTGTCTGAGGTGACCCCCCTTTGGGTCTTTCTTGGCAAAGATACTGGAGTGGTTTGCCATTTCCTTCTCCAGCTCATTTTACAGATGAGGAACCTGAGGCAAACAGGATAAAGTGATTTGCCCAGGGTCACACAGGTATTAAATGTCTGGGGCTGGATTTGAATTCAGGTCTTCCTGGCTCCAGGCCTGATCCTGTATCCACTGCACCACCTAGCTGCCCATATGTGGCCCCTAGGGATCTTTATGAATGGTAGTGCCCCTGTTTTAATTAGAGTTTAACACCACAGGCTTAGAGGGATGTCTGTGGGAGGGAGGAGAGACAGAAAAAGAGGGGAGTCTTGGTTTAAAATGAGATCTGGTGTTATTATTTCTCTTCTGTTCCCTCCCTTTTCCAAATCTGGGGCTGTTTAAACAGCTTTATTTTTTCCTTTCTGTTTTCGTGGAAAAAGGGAAGGGAGGATGTGAGAGATGGGGACCAGATGTAGGAGAAAGAGGGGGGGGAGAGAGAGAGAGAGAGAGAGAGAGAGAGAGAGAGAGAGAGAGAGAGAGAGAG
>NW_020954579.1:938118-1118604 GCF_900497805.2 Vombatus ursinus | reverse complement strand
GAGAGAGAGAGAGAGAGAGAGAGAGAGAGAGAGAGAGAGAGAGAGAAAAGGGGAGGAGAGGGAGGTGAGGAAGGAGACAGGGAGGGATGGAGAGAGACACAGAGAGAGAGAGAGAGATCCCTATCCTACTCACAAGTTAGGCACAGAAGGGATCTAAGCAGTCAACTAATAGTCCAACTTACACCCTAAAGCAGGGGTCAGCACACTACCCCTCGCAGGCCAAATTCTGCCTGTGACCTGTTTGTGTATAGCTGTGAATTAAGAATAGTTCTTACATTTTTAAATAAAAAATTGCACACAATGATCCAGCTTTCATCTTTGTCCCTTTGCACTCCCTGGCCTGCCAGTCTGGAATGCTTTTCCTTCACATCTTCCATTTGATTCCAGAGGGCAGAACCCAGAGCGATTGGTGGAAGTTGCAAAGGGGCATATTTAGGCTTGATGTAAGGAAAAGTTTCCTAAAAATTGAAGCTGTCTGCAGGAGGCAGTGGTTCTCTAAGCAGAGGCTGAATGCCGTCTTGTCAGGTATGTTATAATGGGCATTCTTTTAGGGTGAGGGTCAGCAAACTAAGGCCAGCTAATCGTAGTCACCAGCCACCAGTATAGGAAGTGGTTGTGTGTAAGAAACTGCAAGTAGGTATACATAGCCTGGGGAATTCAGGTAGAAAGAGTTGAGAAAAGTAATAGGTAAGACTATTAGAAAGGTAAGATAAGGAAGGAAAGAGCTTTGAAGGCCAAGCTGAAGAGTTTCTATTTGATATTAGGTAAAAGGGAACCATGAGGTTTATTGAGTAGAGGAGCGAAATCTAGGGAATGAGAGAGGAGCTATGTGTCAAAACCTGAAGAGAGAGCAAATAGAATGAGAACAAAGAAATTGATTTTAATAATAATAATAAATAGTATAATGTAATATAATGTAATGTAATATAATACGATATAATATAATATAATATGATGCGATACGGTGTGATATGATGCGATGTGATACGATAACGATATGATGCGATACAATATAATATAATATAACATGATATGATACGATATGATACAATACAATACAATGAAATATAATATAATATAATAATAAATAAAAAATAATGTTGGTAACCTTGGAAAGAGCAGTTTCAATCCTATTGGAGTGAACAGAAGCCAGATTATAAGGGTTTGAGAAGCGAGTGGAGAGACCCTAGTTCCCAGTATCATGTTGGGAAATTGATGGCCCTGGTAGAATGGACCCTTATGGTACCATCAAGAGTAATTTATGGATTGTGGATTGTGGATATCTTTGATGACATGATAGGAACTGTTTCAGAATCTCTCCTTTGTGGTATATATGGTTTGGGGAAGCCACCTGCCACGCAGCAACATGCAATGCTTCCTTATACCAAGGGTTATAAGGTGATTGCTCAAGCCCACACTGGAACCAGGCTTGATGGATAACCTTTGCCATTTCTATTTTGCAACAGATTGAACTGGACTTAAAGGTCCACAAAGACCCCAAAACAGGAGTGATGGCATGGCGAGACTCCATGGGTACCTTATGCCATGCTTGCTTTGGAGGAACAAATAAATGTTCAGACAGATGTTCAGAAGTTGCAGATGGAAGCTCCCCATGTCATTATGGGCACCCCAAGACCATGTCTTTAACCAGTGATCCTATCTCCTAAATAGAGGCAAATAGGGTTAAGTAATTTGCCCAGGTTCACACAGCTAATGTGTGTCTAAGACTGGATTTGAACTCAGGGCTTCCTGACTCCAGGCCCGGTGCTCTATCCACTGTGCCACCTCAGTGGCCCCTGAATGGGGTGTATGGATGTTCAAGGAGGACTAGCAAAGGGCTGTTCATTCACCTTTGATGTCCACTTGGCACTTCACTCTCACCTGTGGCTCTAAGAAGCTGTAGCATGCACAGTGGCCACACCCCAGTAAACCATCCTGGCAGACAGGCAACACTAAGTTGAGGGTAACTGTTGGGCCACAAACCCATTGGTGAATTAGCAGAGTGTCTATCCCAAGCATGTGAAGATTTCCCCTGGTGGAATGGGCAGATGAGAACAATTTGTTTCAGTGGCCTTGAAGCAGGTACTGTGGAGCACTTAGAGCTTGGTCAGACACTGAAGATGCCAAGGTCAGCCACTGCAGCCTGGGCCATTGCCAGTCATACTGACTTTTGTCTTGCCGCTGGACTTGATGATTCTGGAAGAGAGAGTGAGGTTGACAACTTTGTGCAACTCTGCCTCATTAAATCCAATTTATGCAGGAATCAAGACATAACCCTGTGACGTCATTGGTCTTTGAAAATGAAGGACAAACAATAACATCTCCTAAATATATCAAGATGTTAGTCCTGGATGAAGCTGAAGAAAAGTTAAACCATAGTTATAAGGACCAGATCTATGAAATATTCCAGCAACTCAGTGGGCAATACTCAGGTAGTTCTCCTGTTGGCCACCATGCCCTCAGATGAGCTGGAAGTGACCCAGAATTTTATGAGGAAGGCTATCAGGAATCTAGTCAAGAAGGAGGAGCTGACATTGAAAGGATCTTGTCAGTTTTACATAAATGTGGATGAAATGCTATTATCTAAGCTATTCTCTTCCTCAATCAGTGGATTGGCTGACCAAGAGAATTCATATCCATCTTGCTGGCTATGCAATGTGTAGAGATATTGACCATAAGGAACATGATGTAACCATGGGGGAAGCGCCAACTGGATGCTTATTACCATTGACCTACTGTTCAGAGGCACTGATGTGTGACAAGCATCTTTGGTTATTAATGAGATATTACCATCAACTAGGAGAATTATATTCAGAGAATTGGCCATGGGGGTGCTTTGGTTTTAAGAGTGTGGCTATCAGTATAGTGACAGAAGAGGACATGAAGACCCTCCCAAATGATGAGACCTTCTAGAATGCCTCCATTGAAAAGATGCCTCTCAATGTGGCTGACCTCATTTAAGGAGCTTGCTCACCTGATTTTACCCAGAGCTCTGCTCTCCTTGGGAAGCTAGGTGGTATAGTGGATGGACCTGGAGTCAGAAAGACTAATCTTTATTTATTGAATAAAGGATGAATTTAAATCCAGCCTCAGACACTTACTAACTGTATGACCCTAGGCAAGTCACTTAATCCTCATCTGTAATCCTCATCTTAATCCTCAGCAATCCAATCTGGAGAAGGAAATGGCAAACCACTCCAGTATCTTTGCCAAGAAAACCCCAAACTGAGTCATGAAGAGTTGCACAACAACAACCTGCCTGGGATGGTGAGAGGAGGGGGAACTGGAAGGAGAGGAGGGCAAAAATGGGTGGGCACCTTTGTCATCTCCTCCCTCTCCCTATTTTTTTTTTTACTTTGAATAAATGTCACTTTTTGGGCAAAAAAATAATGTAAGTGGGAGGGAATTGGAATAAAGGAGTGTAGACAATTTTGCTTTTTTTTTAAAAATTTTTTTTTTTTAGGCAGTTGGGGTTAAGTGACTCGCCCAGGGTCACACAGCTAGTGAATGTCAAGTATTTGGTCTGAGGTCAGATTTGAACTCAGGTCCTCCTGACTTCAGGGCCGGTGCTCTATCCACTGTACCACCTAGCTGCCCCAGAATTTTGCTTTTCTAAAACAAAGAAAGGAATTGTTTGAAGGACTTAGTGCCTTCCATGCAAAAGCCAAGTTCTTTAGAAATATTGTCTTTATTTTATCCTCACAATAATCCTGGGTGATAGGTGCTATTATTATCTCCTTTTAGGATAAGGAAACTGAGGTAAATAGGGTTAAGTGACTTGCCCGGGGTCACTCAACTAGTACACCTGAGGTCACATTTGAACTCAGGTCTTCTTGACTCCAGGCAGTTCTCCATCCATGAGCCATCTGGCTGCCTCACAAATTTAGAGCTATAAGGAAATTTAGAGACCATATATTCCAGAAATGTAAAAATGCTGCTTGCAGGCCACGTTCAGATGCTTCTGAAACCATATAAAAATGTAATTTGGAAATATTTAACAAAATAAAAAATGCAATAAAACATAGATAATATTAATATGAGGTTTTCTAAGTCAATATGTGCCTTCAGGTACCCTCATATACACTTTAATGGCTCCATTTCTATCTGAGTTTGATGCCACTGATCTAGTGCAATTGCCCCATTTTACAGATGAGAAAAACTGGAAGTGTGGCCAGAGGTGTGAAATTATTGGCTATAAAAGAACTGGGGCTCAGGGCACAACCTTTGGGTCAAAGTGCAGTGTTTTTTATGTTGCACCATCACTACTTTATGAAGTATGTACTTGGCAGAATGCCAACTTGAATTCCCCAAACTGAACTCCTGAAGATTTCAGAAGAACATTGCACAATATCTTTTGTCATTTCCCTTCTCTGGGCCTCATTTTCTGCATCTGTTGAATAAGGGGGGTGGACCATATGACCTTTGAGATACTTTCCAGTTCTAAGTCTGTGATTCTCTACTCCTTTCCAATTTTCAGTCCTAAGTGTATGTCTTGGACTGAAACATACCATCCATCTTATTAGGACTTCTTAATCTTTTGTGTGTCATGGACCCTTTGGGCAGTCTGCTGAAGTCTGTGGACCCCTTTTCAGAAGAATGTTTTTAAACTCACACCAAAAAATATATAGGAGTACAAAGGAAAGCAATTATACTGAAATGTAGGTATCAAAATATAAAACAAAACAAAACAAAACAAGTCACAGACTCCAGGTTAAGAACCCCAAGATAGGACCCACATCCAAGGATAAGCTCTCTGGGAGGAAACAAACATTTATTTATTTATTGGGTGAGGCAATCGGGGTTAAGTGACTTGCCCAGGGTCACACAGCTAGTAAGTATCAAGTGTTTGAGGCCAAATTTGAACTCAGGTCCTCCTGACTCCAAAGTTGAAGTTCTGTCCACTGCGCCATTAAGCTGCCCGAGAGCTGTTTTTTTTTTTTTAAACAGATATTTATTAAGTGCCTACTAGGTGCCAGGCATTGTACTAAGTGCTTCACTAATGTTATCTCATTTGATTTTCACAGCAACCTTGGGAGGTAGGTGCTATTATTTTAGCATTTTATTATTATTATTATTTATTATTTTACCATTTTACAGTTGAGGAAAGTGAGGTAGCTAAACCTAGATCCCCTAACAGGCAATGGTGTGCCCACATCAAAGGAAAGTGCTTTGCAAGCAAAGCAGAATTGCAGTAGCTCAAAAGAAATGTGAGATGTGCATATTTAGAGACAGCTCCACTTCAAATGTTCATATGAATCATTCATGCCCGACCTGTGGTGGTACCTTCCAAGTTCATATTGGTCTGATCAGCCACAGCTGGACACACTGTACCTTGACCCCAACATGGCGATGCCGTTTTGGTCTTCTTCTGAGAATGAAGGACAATAACCAACCATACATAGATAAATCTGTGATCCTGTCCCTATGAGTACTTCCCCATTGGTGTAAATCACAACCCATCCCCTTTTCCAGCTTGTATGACTCTTATCCATGTTCTCCAGAAAGTTTTCTGTAGGAGAGCCACCAAGCACCCTGAGGTGGGGGTGGAGGGGCTTTTCTCTAAATCTCTTGACACTGACTAGTAAACAATGACCCACTAAGGTTCTTCTCCATTAACTATCAGCGTTACCTCCCTTTCAGATCACACCTCTCTCTGATGCTATGTCAACTCCTTCCAGTTGCCAGAAGTTTGAGACAATCATTTCAACAAACATTTAATAAACTCTTGTACGGCCTATAAGGCATTGCTGTAGACCAGGGGTGGGGAACCTGTGACCTTGAGGCCACATATGGACTTCTAGGTCCTCAAGTGTGGCTTTGAGGCCACAGTTTGGATTCAAAGGGCCGTACTTGAAGACCTAGAGGGTCACATGTGGCTTTGAGGCTGCAGGTTCCCCACCCCTGCCCTAGGGTTACAAAGGCAAAAAACAAAACAACTAGCCCTCTATAGGTGATGTTTAGGAGCTAGAAAGAACAACTCTAGGAAAGAAGGGGACCAGCTGGAGCTGGTCAGGGCAGCCAAGCCCCATCCCCCCACTCCTTTTCATGATGTCCCCCTTATTCCTTAATAGCTCCACACCTCAGTTGGGCAGGGGGAGCAGCAGCCTCTGTTCTAGCTACTGTCTGCGTCCACAGTGACACTCGTCAGCGGCTACCATCCTCAAAAGACCTGCAGGATTTCTAGTGGAGAGAGAGAATGACAAGTTGCAGACACCTGGTGCTGTTTCCTCTATAGTTACTCAACTGACTCTTAAGGAATCTGTTTTATGAGGAAGTTACAGAAGGAAGGAGTGACTCCCTGAAGAGAAAGAAGGAAGTGGTCCCCCTCCCCCCTGCCCCCCCCTTTTCTTGACGATTGGTTGTCATGGGCAGAGGAAGGCCGCTAGATGGCACTGTGGAGAGAGTACCATTCAAGTTCCTCAGACACTGAGCTGAGCTCCTGAGCAAGTCACCTAATCTCAGCCTCAGTTTCCTCATCTGTATAATGGGGATAGCATCTACCTCACTGGATCATTATGAGGACCAGTCGAGGTTATATATGTAAAGTGCTTTGCAAACAAATCTTGAAATGCTACGTAAGTGCTAATTGTTATTAATGATGATTATTATTAAGGCAGCTAGCTCAGTGAATAGAGCACTGGGCATTGAGGCAGGGACACTAGTTCAAATACAGGCTGAGACACTCACTACCTTTGTGACCCTGGGAAAATCACTTCACCTGTCTACCTCAGTTTCCTCATCTGTAAAATGGGGATGATAATAGCACCTCCTTCACAGGGTTGTTGTGAAGATGAAATGAAATATTTGTAAAGTGCTTAGCACAGTGCCTGGCACATAGTAAGTACTATATTAAGTGTTTATTCTATTCTCACCCCTACCCCCCCTCCCAATTCTCATTAAGAAGAGATTCTGTGCTCACCACAATCCTGTGAAAACTGTGAGGGAAGATAAGTTTCCAGGTTATCATCTTGCAAATTATTCAGTTCTTTTGCAGGTCCTTGATAGTGCCTGGGAATTGCTCTTCCAAGGAGGAGAGGTGAAGGATCAGATTGCTAATGGCGTTAGTCAAAGCTTCCTGAGGGCTGTAATCTGGAGGCGTCTCTACACAAAGGATGATGGTTGGAGAATTTTATAGACTGCTCACAGCGAGCACCCGAGGGGCTTTCAGGAACTGTGGTTTGGTGATCTTTCTTAGTATCAGGTATTGGGTACCTTAGTGTCCTTGTCAAAGTCATCTGAAACTCACCCAGTGGCACCAGGATCCTTACTCTGCTCCCCACGCTAGCCTTCCTTTTTCTTGCCCTCCAAGCCTTCCAAATCCAGAGAGGAGAGGCGCTCAACACCACCGTCTCAATGCTGAGTACTCTGACGCCCATACCCGCCCCTGACGCAGCAACGGCCAACTCCTGTTTCTGGTGTGGATCTAGGATTCACTCATATAGGGGCATGCTGGGAAGGTGGCTTCCTCTCCTGATGTGAATCAGCCCCTGCTCTGCTGAGAGGTCCAAGCACTTGTTCAGGGTCAGCTAGCTGGTCAACAAGCATTTAATTAGGAGCTTACCATGTGGCAGGTACTGTCCTAAGCACTGGGGATACAAAAGGGAAAAAGTCCCTGGCCTCAAGGAACTGACGTTCGAATGGGGGAGAAAGGTACATCTGTAAGCACGTGATGCATGTATGTATACACACATACACATAATGATATGTAAATCATATGTAAATTATACATATATTCACACATATATAAAATGTATGTGTGTACATATGTTTATATAATAGTAGGTATGGTAGTATTATACAGTAATGATAGTGTGATAATATAGTATAATAGGTGTTATATAGGTAGGTATAGATGTATTATAGTATGTATGTGTATATAAATACATACACACACTATATATATATACTACATATACTATCTATATACTACATATACTACACACATACTATAATATCATTCTAATATGTCTACCTATATAGTATATTTATATATACACACACATATACTATAATACCTACTATATCTACATAAATAATACCTACTATATTGCCATATATAGTATATATAGTATATGTGTATATATAATATATACACATATACTATAATGCCTACCATATCTACCTATATAATGTGTATATGCACATATACACATATATACACATACACATGCATACATGCACACATGCATGCATACCCAGGTTGGCCTTTGAGCATGCCTCATTTGTCTAGCATGGAGCCCACTGCATCTTCTACCATGCAGGTGAAGGTAGCTACACCTGATTGGTTGCCTTTGTCTTCTGGTCCCTGTTACTCTCCGCCATCTTTTTGGCTGTGCTCTTTTCTGTGCCTCCTATCTCCTGTGCCTATCATGGAAGCCGTGAACAGAACAGGGAAGAATTTCTTCCCCTACTCGCTTTTATCTCAACTTCTAGAAATAGGTCTTGGGGTATTCATTTATGTTTTGTGCTGTTTGTCCTCAACTTTAGGTGAGATCCCCATAGGACCTGGGAGTTTAAGCCATGTTGACCTTGAAGCCAGGACTGCAGGCAGGGTGGTGCAGGCCACATGCCCTTATGGAAACCCTGAGAAGCCAGGGTGCCTGGGCCTCAGCCCTGAGGCTGAGGGAGATATTGGACTTAGAACTGGGATCATACTCTGCCAGACTGAACTGAGCTGTGATTAATCCTTTTTCCCTCCACAGAGACTGAAATGGGAAAGAGAATTATGCCTCCTACATGTGGGAGTGAGTAAGTTTGTATGTTATATATGTTATGATTATATCTTTTGAAGTAAACATTGTTTTGTAAAAGCTCCTGTTTACATACACACGTACATATGTACATGTAACTATAACATATAACTATATGTGTATATGGTATATGTCTATATATAGTTGTGGAATGGAGGGGGACTTAGGAAAGGCTTTGTGTAGAAGGTGGCACTTGAATTGAGTCACATAGACCAAACGTATCAGGAAGAATTTGAATACAAGCCTTCCAGTTTCCAAGACCAGCTCTATCTATTATGTCATGCCTGGACTAGGGCTTCATATGACCTTCTTGTTACTCTAATGCAGAATTTTCGTTGTATGGTCTATGGGCCCCTGGGGGTCTCTGAGACCCTTTCAGGGGGTCTGTGAGGTACATACTTTCTTTGCTAATAATAACCAGCCTTCATTTGCCTTTTTCACTCTCATTATCTCCTGATCGCACAGTGGAATTTTCCAGAGGCTACATGACCTGCGAATTAAAGATTTAGATGCAAATATGAAGACTGAGTTAACAGTTTGTCCACATAATTGTATTTTTGCCTTTGTTGTTGTTCAGTTGTGTCCCAGTCTTCATGACCCCATTTGGGGTTTTCCTGGCAGAGATTTTGCCATTTCCTTCTTCTGCTCATTTTACAGATGAGGAACTGAGGTAAACAGGGTTAAGTGACTTGCCCAGGGTCACACAGCCAAGAAGTATCTGAGGCTAAGTTTGAACTCAGGGAGATGAATGTTCTTGAGTCCAGGCCTGACTCTCTATGCACTACACCACCACTGGACTTGCTGTTTTGCTTTTATTCATCCAGTGTTAACATCAACTAAATCTTGAAAAGTGTATTTGTTGGGGCAGCTAGGTGGTGCAGTGCATAGAGCTCTGCTCTTGGAGTCAGGAGGACCTGAGTTCAAATCAGGCCTCAGACCTTTGAAACTCACTAGCTGTGTGACCCTGGGCAAGTCACTTAACCCCAGTTGCCTCACCGATAAAAAAAATAAAAAAATAAATAAAATTGTATTCGTTTATGTGAGTATTTGGCAACAAACATAAATGATGCTGTAATACTCAAAGTATTGAATAACCTTTTGAATCTCACCGTTTATCCTGGAACTCTGTGGACATTTGCACAGAAGCCATGGTGGGTAAAACCACTAGCATCTTAGCACAAATCAAGGAAGTGACTCCAAAACATACTAGTGGTCATTGTGTCCTTCACACTCATAGTAAAAATAAAAATGGTAGGTTCATTTAAGAATGTTCTTCATGAAGCAGGAAAATTAATTTGTGGAAAAATGTTGACTCTGAGTATGTGCTTTTTTATATTCTGTGTGCATATGCAGTGGTTAAGAGTGCTGAGCCTGGAGTCAGGAAGACCTGAGTTCAGATGTGGCTTCAGATACTTCCTAGCTATGTGACCCTGCGCAAGTCACTTAACCCTGATTGCCTCAGTTTCCTCATCTATAAAATGAGCTGGAGAAGGAAATGGCCAACCACTCCAGTATCTTTACCAAGAAAACCCCAAATGGGATCATGAAGAATCAGACATGACTGAAACAACTGAACAAGGACAAAATACATAAAGTCCTCCTGCTCGCCACCAAAGTATGATGATTATCAATAGGAAAAAAGCACTTGTGTGACTGAGTTATGAGCCGAACTGTTTTCCCCCACGATGGAACACTATTTTTACTTGAAAAAACTGACAAGTTATGGTTATTCAGAAGAATATTTGGCAGATATTTTCTAAAAAATGAATGAAGTGAGCTTGTCATTTCAAGGAAAAACAACTGACGATATTTGCTGCCAATGAGAAAATTTGACCTTCCGAGTAAAAATGGGAATTTTGGAAAATGTGTATCCATCATTGTGAGCTTGACAGCTTCCTGAGACTTAACAACTCTTCTGATGAGATTGGTGGTGAAAGTAACAAATGTGATTTTCTGAGATTGCATAAGGAAATGTGCCAACATTTGAAAGATCTGCCTACCTCAGTGAAATGATATTTCCCAAGTGACCAATTCATGATGTTACAAAATCATGCATAGGTAAAAGATACTTCAAATGCATCAGTTCATTTAAGTCCTCTTATGCTTCTGAATTCTTCATATTCATCATTCCTTATGGCAGAATGATACTCTATTATATTTATGTACTTCAACATGTTTAACCAATTTTTTTTTTCACTTTTTGGTGAGGCAATCGGGATTAAGTGATTTGCCCAAGGTCACACAGCTAGTGTCAAGTATCTGAGGCTGGATTTGAACTCAGGTCCTACTGACTCCAAGGCTAGAACTCTATCCACTGCGCCACCTACCTGCCCCCGTTTAACTATTTCTTAATCAATTGGGCATCTACCTTGTTTCCAGTTTATTACTACCACAAAAAAGTGTGACTGTAAATACTTTGGTATGTATGGGGCCTTTCTTTTTGTCACTGACTTCCTTGAGGACATACCTAGTGGGGGAATATTTAGGTCAAAGGGTAGGGACATTTTAGTCACTTTGAATAATTCCAAATTGCCTTTCAAAGTGATAGAATTGGGGGCAAGTAGGTTGTGCAGTGGATAGAAGATTGGCCCTGGAGTCAGGAGGACCTGAGTTCAAATCCAGCCTCAGACACTTGACACTTACTAGCCGTGTGACCCTGGGCAAGTGACTTAACCCTGACTGCCTTGCCAAAAAAAAAAAGTAGAACAAATTTCCAGCTCCCCCAATAATGCATTACTGTTTCTGTTTTTCTATAACCCCTCCCATCTTTTTTTATCTTTGCCAGTTTGCTGGATCTGGGGGTAAAACCTCAGAGTAGTTTGGATTTGCATTTTTCTCATTATTAGTGATATGGAGCATTCTTTTATACGGTTGCTAATAGTTTGTAATTCTTTTGAGAACTGCTTTTCTTGGACAGGCAATTTTCTTTTTTTCTTTCTTTCTTTTTTTTTTAAAGGCAATTGGGGTTAAGTGACTTGCCCAGGGTCACGCAGCTAGCAAGTGTCAAGTGTTTTGTCTGAGGCCAGATTTGAACTCAGGTCCTCCTGACTTCAGGGCGGGTGCTCTATCCACTGCTCCACCTAGCTGCCCCTGGATAGGCAATTTTCAAAAGAAGAAATGCAGACTATTAACTACCATATTAAAGAATGCCCTTGATATCACCAATTAAGAAAAATGCACATTTTACAAAACAAATGTAAATTGTTTTACAACTCTAAGGTTTTTACCTCAAATATCAACCAGAGCAGCAAAAGAGATAAAACATAAAAATGATCAATATTAGAAATGCTATGGGAAGACAGGTGTGCTAATGTTGATGTAGCTGTGAATTAATCTAATTATCCTGGAAAACAATTTGCAACTGAACTAAAAAAAGCCACTAATCACATACCATAGCAATGCTACTATTAGGCATAGACCCCAAGGAGGTCAACGACAAAGGGAAAGGTTACACATTTATAAAATTATTTACACAGCATCTTTTTTATAGTAGTAGAACACTGGAAGGAAAGTGGGTGCCCATCAAGTAGGGGTGGGGAACCTCCAGGCCACGTGTGGCCCTCTAGGTCCTTGAGTGTGGCTTTTTGATTGAGTTCCAGTTTTACAGAATAAATCCTCTTATTATGGGAATTTGTTCTGTGAAGTTTGGATTCAGTCAAAGGGCCATACTTGAGAACCTAGAAGTTCCCCACCCCTGGACTAGGGGAAATCATGGTGTTTGAACGAATGTAACAGACCATTATTACACCTTAAGACTTGTTTGAATTGATGCAGATCAAAGTAAGTAAAATCAAGAGAACAATTTATATGATTACCACAATAATGTAAAAGAAAAAACAATCATTGAAAGGCTTCAGAACTTTGAGCAATGCAGTGACCAATCATGACTTCAAAAGCTTTGATGTTTTTGGTGAGACAACTGGGGTTAAGTGACTCACCCAAGTCAAGCGTCTGAGGCCAGATTTGAACTCAGGTCCTCCTGGCTCCAAGGCCAGAGCTCTATCCACTGTGCCACCCAGCTGGCCCTGTTTAGCCATTTCTTAATCATTTAGGCACCCACCTTGTTTCCAGTTTGTTGCTACCACAAAAAAGTGTGACTATATAACATTTACACTAATAAGTAAATACTGCCTCTTGGTACAGAGGTCATGAGGAATGGTAAGGAACAAGATATACATTTTCAGACAGAGCCAATATATTGATTTGTTTTGCTTGATTGTACTTGCTATAAGTGAGGGTTCTAGAGAGAGAGGGAAGTCATTGGGAAGTTAGAGTGATGTAAAAAAAGATCATTATTAAAATTATTATTTTATTAATTATTATTATTAAAACCTAAAAAGGAAAAAAAAAGAAGAAAATGAAGAGGATCTCAGAGACAAATTTGGCTTGAAACCCCAACTAGACATTTCTTTAAATACAGAAGTATCACTGTAGGGAAATCATTCTTCTGGGCACAAACTAGAGGTATCAGCCTCATTTGAACAGAGGAGAATTGCTCAGATGGATGTGAAGTCTTAGCCTTAGGCTGTTCAAGAGAGATTCAGACCTTTGGCCCTTGTCATTCTACTTTCCTGCTTCTGCGGATATTAATGTAATAAGATAACTTAATCATGGGGTGCTTGCATTATAGATGGGAAGGTTAGGAAAAAGAGAATGGAGCTTTGAGCTTGCTTTAAAAAGCAAAGACCCTTCAATGTCATTCTTTCCCTTCAGCTCAGTCTTTCAAATCATCCCTTAGCAAGATACCTTGTGCAGATCTAGGAATTAGGAAGAAAGATAGCTGTGATGTGTTTGACGTCCTTCTCCATTCCCCTACTGGGTTTTAAGACATTTCACTTTTAATTTACCCAAAGAAGTCCGTGTCAGCTTTAGGCCTACAGGCTTAAACCCTGTGATCTCCTTCCTCTGAAGCTCCATTCCAGTTTGTCTAATGGTGTATAAAGACCTTGATGCTGAGAACTGTCTTAAGCAATATTTTGTGTCTTAGTGGGATGTATGGAAAAAGCACTCGATAAATGAACTCCTATCAGTATTCTTAATAAAATCCCAATACATTTAGCCGACTGTGGTAGTCTAATTGATCTCTGCTTCTGATCTTTGCTTTGTCCAATCTATCCTTCATGCAATTGCCAAAGATCTCCTAAAGCACAGAGCTGATTCTATCACTCCGATTCTTGAGGCTTTGCAATGGTCCCCTAATGCTTCTTAGTTAAGATACAAGCTCCTCACCAATGGCATTTGATAGCTTTCACAATCCAGCTCGAATCCACCTTTCCAGTCTTCCCGTTACTTCCCTTCATGCATTCTACATCCCAGCGAAATTAGTTTACTTGGTGTTCCATATCCTGTCTCCCTACTTTTCCAAAGCAGAGTGCCTTGAATATACTCTCTGCTCACCGATGCCTTAGGAACCCTGGATTCTTCAAGGCTTTGCTCGGGTATCATCTCCAATGTGAACCTTTCTTGATCCCACAAGTTGCTAGCTGCTCCTTCCTCACATTATATTTACTTATTAGTGAAAATGTTTTTTCTTCAGTAGATTAGAAATTCCTTGAGGGCTGGGACTATTCATTTTGTCTGCCTCCCCAGTGCCTGGTAAGATGTCTGGCACATAGTAAGCAATTAAAAAATGCTTCTGGAACTATAATCCTGTAGACCATTTACCCCGAAGAGCTAATGGCTTAACAACCTAATTTTGCACCTGGTTTCACTTTTATCCCCACACCACCGTTAAAGAAATGGAGAGGGCAGAGTTGGACTTCACTCATACCCTGAACATCATTAACCTTAAGGCAAACAACCTATTGCCTGATCAGGATCACAGAATCAGGGTTGGAAATAAAATCAGAGACCATCCAGTTCAATTCATAGTTAAAAAAGAATCCCTTTCTCTTAGCACCACTCCAAAATTAATTCTTATGTTCATCTAAAAACTCCTATTTCCTCAGTCTAGCTTACTAAGTATTGGGAAATAATTCATACCAAGGGGTCAGTGACTGATATGTTTTAACAAGGATGATTTATAAGCTCATACTTACCTACAAAGTGCTTTCCTCACAATAACCCTGAAGTAATCATTATCCCCATTTTATGGTTGCTCTTTTCATAATTTTCTTGCATAGCTCTTGTTTTTTCCTGCCAATTTATCCTTGAATTATCTTATTTTAAAAAATACTTTGCTCTTAAAACTTTTGGTTTTAGGAATTCTTGTTGGACTTGTGTCTAATCCATATTTTTCTTTGCGCTTTGCTTATGGATGTTTTCGAGTCATTGTCTTCTTTTGCATTTTTGTCTTGAGTTTCCCTGCTCCCATAGTAAACTTTTTATGGTTTTTTTTTTTGTTGTTGTTGTTGTTTGCACATTCTCCAGCCCATTTTGTTTTTACTTTGGACTTTGTTAGTATTGGCCTCTGTTCACTTCTTGGATGGGGGAAGGGGGAATGTAAGGCTTGAGCTTCTTTTATGTCTTGCTGCTTTCACAGCTTGGTTTGGTTTCAGGGCTCCCAAAAGTGATGTGATCCAGGGAGAAGTCTGTCCACTGTTCCCCTAGTCTGGACTCTGTAAATTCCTGACCTGGCTTGGGTGTGTTTGGTTCAGTTTTTGTAAACTGTTGCTCGTATTAATCACTGTTAGCCTGCTGGGAGGTTCTGCAGGTTCACAATGACTTAAATGTTGCTCCCCATTGGTTTTGGTCTCCTGCTCTGGTTTATTTCACTGCAGGCTTCAGTGTGGGGATAAAGGTTAGAACTGAGTCTCAACTCTGTTCTTGAGTTCACAATCACACAGCCATGTTTCTGGTACTTGTTTCTAGCTTCTCACAAGTAGAGACCCCTGCTCCCTCAGTACTGTGACCATTCTTCTCTGCCTTGAAACTGTATAAATGGACAACAGAGCTGTTAGATGGCACCTGCTCCTGTGCTAGGACAGGGGTACCTTGGGAACTCTGTCCAAATGTTCACTTTCCTTACTTGGTGCTTGACTGCACACCACTGCTGCCATGTTGCTGGCTATGGGGCTCTCCTGGCTAGCTCCCACTTGTGTCTGCAGACCTCTATTTCTGCTTGAGACTGGAAAAATCACTCATGGTGACATTCTCTTGATCAGAATTCACAATGCTTTGCGCATTTGGTTTGGTGCCTTTCCAGGTTGTTGGTATGTGTGTGTGTGTGTGCATGGGTGTTGGAAGAACTAGGCAAAAAATACTAACTCCCCCTTCCCTCCATTCTATGGATGAAAGAAAACCAAAGAACTGAATAATTGAATGACTTGCCCATAGTCACTTAACAAGTAGTCAATTCGACATTTATTAAGCACCTATTGTGTGCAAAGCATATTGGAAACCAAGACACAAAGTCTACTATACCAGGCTGCCCCATAGTGCAGCTTTTAAAGAGGAGAACTTCCCATAGTGTTAGGGAAGATACTTTTTGGGTGGGGAGATTGTAGGACTGGCGGCACCCCCAATCCAATGAGAATGACATTAACAAATACCTGTAAAGAAGGAGAGATACTTTGGCATCACTTTTGAAAGACCGTCTGCCCTTTTCTGACATGTGTAGTTCCCTGAGAATGTATGGTAATGGATGAAACATATTGAACACTTTTTTTAAGTACAAAAATTATTTTAATTCAACTACATAGAAAACATAGTAAATATTTACAAATACACTTAGAGAACACCACTCACACATCACATAAACAGATGCAACACTTATATACAGCAAGCTAAAGGGCTTCAACAGCTTAAAGAAACTGATATGGTTAATTCCAAACTTGTCACCAAATTTGAGGATCCTCTCTATATTACTAAGACACTAACATCCAACTGCCCTCCAAAATAAATGCCCATGCCACCTTGGAACCTTATCCTAGAAAAATCTGATACTGAGGCAGCCAATATCTATTTCTATAGGGTAGCAATGTGTAACATTGTAACAATGCAATTGCAATGCGAAAATTTTGGCCAATCAATAGTTTTGTACAAAATACGCTATCTCTATGACCAATCTGACTAATCTTTCTTCACTATACTGACTTGTTAGAGGTATGAAGACATCTATTCACAAAGGTACTTTGGGAAGGGGAATATTTTAGCTAGAAGATATATAAAATCAAAGGGTTATTTGGTAAAGCATTGCCCACCTCTAAAACTAACGAGATTAACACTGAATGAACAAATTATTCCAGTCTCACTAAATCTATACTTTGTAAGCCAAAGTACCTCTTCTCTCTCTTTCTCTCTCTCTCTCTCCCTCATATTGTATAGGTCAATGATAGGCAAATTTACTACTTTACATGACTGGTACTTTTTAGCTGACAAAAACAAAACTAACAGACCAAGAGAGAGAATTTACACCCAGGGCTCAAAACTATAATCAGATTTAAAAAGAGAAAAATAATAAACATGAAGACTCAAAATACAAAGGCAATGATGACATAATGTTGGTGACTGCTCAATTATACAGTATTGAGTTCTTAGAAGAAGGAAAGGCTAAAAGTCAGGAGTAGTCGAGCTTTAATGCTACCAAAAATTCTAACGTGGCAAAATATTTCAGCAGCTTTTGATCGAAAATACTCCTAGAGCTAGACTTATTCTCAGAGAAAGAAACTAAAGGGTTTCAGAGAAAAATTACTTCAAAAGCAGTTTTGATATCATTAAGATTAAAAATAATTCCACATTTTAAAACATATCATCTTCATCTGATTCTTCCAGGTACTTAATAGGCTTCTTTGCTCGGCCAGGTCTTGCCCGAGGTGCCACAGGAGCTGAGCTTGAATTTGAGTCAATCTGGAAGTCATCATCTACCTTCTTGGATTTCTAAAAGTAAAAAACAGTTTACAGAACTTGAAGTTAATGAAGGAACTATATTGTATAACTATAATAATAAGCATGCCACAATTTAAGAGGCTCTAATTTGTTATAAATTATAACACTGGTTTCTCAGGCCAGCACCAATATTAAGTGAGATGGTGGCAAATTAAGTAAAGGAGGTCTCTTTCCTGACTACATATACACAAGTATGTTCAAAGTCAAGGGGAGATGAAATTTTAAAAGCAGAATATGTCATAGGGTTGTGAGGCTTAAATGAAGTAAGTGCTTTGAAAAATTTAAAGTGATAAATGCCAGAAGCATTTATTGCTACATTTCCCTTTAAAACCTCAAGCCACCCAGTAACAAATCAGGCCCACGTCTACTTCAAAAGACCCACCTTCCCTGCCTTGGCTGTTGATATGCCTTTTCCAAAATCTGAATCAGAGTCATCAGAGTTGGAAGGCTTCCTTTTGTGAGGTTTCTTGCTTTTGGCTGGCACAATCTTTTCAGAGGCTTCAGAGACGGAGTCTGGAGACATTTTGGAGGCAAGGACCTTTTTGCTTGTTTTTGGTGCTGCCCTTTTCTTTGTTACGGCAGTAGAAGTGGAAGACTGACCTGAAACAGTCAACACTTGGATTCGGAATGAGTCTCTGGATGTAGCTCCTCACTCTGTAAACTAGTTTTTGTTTGTCCTATTTTTTCAAGTAATGTACTAACTACTCTTTTTATTTAGCTGAGGAAAAGCCATTGCAACAAAGCTAAACATACACTGGAGAATCCGACTAGCTTTAATTTTTTAAATTTATTTTCTCAAGTACCTTAAGTATATAAACAGTTTACATTAAAGCCCTTATGTGAGCCACAGTTTGCTATTCTTGCTTCCTTTACACCAATCAGATGTTTAAATGTTTGTTGATTTTAACATGCATCTGTCTCCTAGTGGAAAAAGCACTGGACTGGAAGTCAAAAGACCTGGGTTAAAATATTGACTTTACGAGTAGTACAAACCTTGGAAAAATTACCTAATCTGTTCCAAACTCAGTTCTTCTATCTGTAAAATGGGCAATAGCATTAAGATTGTTTTAAAGATCAAACAGATAGTGTATATCAAGTGTTCTGGAAATGTTGCAGCAATGTGTAAAGGATTAGAAACACAGAAGAACAAAAGCTTGAATTTTTGCAGATCTCTAAGGTCTTTACAAAATGTTTCTTTCAAAACAACCTTCATGAGATAGAGAGTGCTTGATTTCATTTTTAAAATTTTTTTTAAATTTTTTTTTTTTTTGGCTAGGCAATGGAGTTAAGTGACTTGCCCAGGGTCACACAGCTAGTCAGTGTTTTGTGTCTGAGGCCGGATTTGAACTCAGGTCCTCCTGAATCCAGGGCCGGTGCTGGCAGTGCTTGATTTTATAGATTAGAAAACTGGGGCTCAAGTGAAATGACTTTTTAAAGACTCTACTCCAGTACTCTTTCCATCATCTGGTTCCTAGTTTAACACACTAAAATCAATCATTTAAGTGACAAATTATTTTTTACATTATGATCAAAAACAATGGTTGTTACTTCTGAAAGACTTAATTCCAGTAGCCATCCTACATGAATTCTGGGCATGATTTTAAAAACTGATTTATAGTAGCTAACGTACTAGGAATTCTTAGCATGAGTTATTTAAAATATTTGGACTCACTCTTTGCTGCAGTCTTTTTCACTGCGGTGCTTTTTTTGGGGACTGGATCTGTAATCTCAGGTTCAACTGGAAAATCGAAAGTAGAAGAGCTTGAAGAAGCCAGAGCCATGTTCTTAGTATACTCAGGTTCCAGGTCCTCAACTTCATCTTGAGAAGACAGAAATATTAGATGAGTGAATTGAAAGTTCTTCTATTACTTTTAGTTCTCTAAATGCCAGCATAATACACATACACAAAATTATTAACTTTATTATTTACCAAAGGGAATAAAAGCAAATCAGCTAAATTTACCTAGTTTTTAAAAGTTTTTTTTTTTAGCATAAGCATAAGCAAACATTTCAATAATTTTAATATATATACATACTTGATGAAGAACTTTTCTGTGGCTCCTCTTCTTTGCTAGTAGCTTGTCCTTTAGGTGCTCTAGAATAAAATTGTTTGTAGCAATTAATAACTATCTCTAACCTACATATTAAGTAAATTATTATTATTTAACATTATATGTTATGTTCAGTGTATTATTAATACCTCAGCTAATATAATCAATTTGGTCTGTGAAAATGTGATGTTAAGCAAAATGTTACAGGGGGCAATGAACTCAACGTGATTAATGAGATGGTAGGCTGGATTAGGTCTTGGAACTAACTTCCCAAATGAACTCTGGCTGGGCTGATCACTGACCATTTGATTTGTAGCCAGGGCAATTGGTAAAAGATATGTCAGTAGGATTGATATTTTTGTTATGATGCATTAATGACATAATTGCATGAAGTTGGCTGGGGCAATGTTAAATGGAGTATGTCTGTACCAGTCACAGTCTTTCCAGAGACATTAACACAAGGGAACATTCAAATGAGTTCATATACTCACTTTGGTGCACTTTTAACCTGAGATGAACTTCCATCTGATGGGATAAAATCCTCATCTTCATCTTGAAATTCCTCTTTAGAATCTGAAATATCGCTGTCTGAATCTAAATCAACTGTGTATTTGGTATTTGCTGTTATAAAACCCAAACAAAAAGTCAAAATGAGTAACATTCAGACATCAATTCTACAAAGAAAGGTGATTAAAAAAAACTTTCTACGAGCATTAAAAGACTACTAACTTAACTTTTTTTTTTTAGGCAATTGGAGTTAAGTGACTTGCCCAGGGTCACACAGCTAGTAAGTGTCAAGTGTTTGGTCTGAGGCCGAATTTGAACTCAGGTCCTCCTTTCTTTAGGGCCGGTGCTCTATCCACTGTGCCACCTAGCTGCTCCATACTAACTTCATTTTTAATGCAATAGTATTTCAACTTCCTCCAATCTCTTCTTCTAAAATTTTTATAGTTACTCCTCTACAACAAAACTATTCCTGGGTTTCAGTGCTGCCAACCATAATATATTGCCCATCTAAAGCTTTAAGATAAAGGTCACATTCCAACTAGAATAGTTAGTACCTTACTTTTTTGGTAGTTTTTCTTACCTGCTGCTGTCCTGCGTAATTTAATTTCTCTAGGGGGGACATAAAAGGCACTTTCATTACAACTCATATCAGATTCTGAATCAGACCAAGGATTTTTCTTATTTTCTTTTTTGATTGGTTTGAATGGCAATTTGGTCTGCTTCCTCTGTTTGGCACCTGAAAGGGTAGAAAAGTAGAAAAGAATTAATTACCTTTACTCATTCCTTAGAAACATGTGTGAATCATTTTTTCCTTCATTTTCCATATCCAGTTAGTCACCAAGTTTTGTTGATTCCTCTCTTATATGCCTTTCTTTCTACTCTGATTAGTACCACTCTAACCCAAACCCTTACCAACTACAGAAGAATTACTCCAATAACTTCAATTTAACCTCTTCTTATACTAATCTAGACAGCATATGCTGCTGTGCCAGGATAAATTTCCTAAATGGTGGGCTTTAAAGGTCCTATGGCACCTTTCGAAACTTTATTTCCCAATAACTACTCTCCAAAACCTAAACACTCAACACCTTAAATTAACTCATGGTGTTTGCATAGATTGTGCCCAAATTCCCATTGGTATATACCTAATGCAAGGCTCAAATCCTACATTTTTCATTCAGCTTTCTTGAACTTCCTTAGTCTTTAGTGTTTAATCTGTCTCCTTTTTTTTAATTTTATTTTTTGGTGAGGCAATTAGGGTTAAGTGACTTGCCCAAAGTCACATAGCTAGTGAGTGTTACGTGTCTGAGGCCGCATTTGAACTTAGGTCCTCCTAACTTCAGGGCCGGTGCTCCGTCTGTTGCACCACTTAGCTGCCTGTATGTGACACTCAATTAAGCACCTTCTTATACGGCCTTATACTAATTGTGTATACTAGTCTTATCTTAATTTCTGTTTTTGACTGAAATATATTTAGAGTAGAGACAACAAGTTATATTTCTTTTGTTTTACCCATGGTGACCACTCTGTTCTGGGAATTTAATAAGTGCTTAAGAGATAAGAATTTACATTTTATAGTTCTTTGAGAGTTACAACACTTACCAACATAATGGATATACTACTTTAATTTTTTTTTTGACAAATAACTTGTAAATTCAAAATGTCATATGGTGTGCTATTAATAAAGTCTATCTATAGCCTCATCCAAAAAGTCCAAAGTCTTGAATTATCAAATGTCTTTATAAGATGATTATTGCCCAGGAAGATAGCCCTTGTACCATGAACTCCAAAAGTTTCAATGTACTTCATGTAAGATTATATTATTTATTTCCTTTAAATTACCTGGTTCTGTCTTAATCTTTTTGTTCAGTCTTTGTGTCAGAGTTTCTGGTTCTATACTGTCGTCTTGAGAACTTTCTTCGATATTTTCAGTCTAAAGACGTAAAAAGAAAGAAATTAAAAGTTCTGCCAACTCCATATAGCTAAGCACTGGCAATATGTAGGTACAGTGTGACTTTAGTAAGGCTTATTAGCATGACACTGCAGAGGAATCATACCTGTTCATCAATGTTATATAAAATACCCTGAGAACAAATTATTTAATGGAATGGTCTCTACGAATAGGAAGAGACATAATTAGACAAAGGACAAATCCAAGAATGTAGAATTAAAAAGAAAAATGACAAAATACATTCTCATAGCTTGTTCCTGGAGGTCAAGAATGGTACAAGGCCAAGAGCAACAGAATGGGCGCCAAAGGATCTAAGGTCAAATCCCAGCTGTGCTCTTTACTGTTTGGCCAACTGGGGCAAATCACTTGCCCTCTCTTGGTCTCATATTTCTCGTCTGTAAATGAAAGAAAGAGTTGAACTAGATGGCCTCTAAGCTTCCCTTCCAGTTCTAAATCTACGAACTTACAAAATAAACCCACGATAATCGTGTACATCCTCAAAATCTAGAACAAAATGTTAAGGTAGGCCTTCAACAAATGTTTCTTGAGGGGCAGCTAGGTGCCGCAGTGGATAGAGCACCAGCACTAGAGTCAGGAGGACCTGAGTTCAAATCCAGCCTCAGACACTTAACAGTTACTAGCTGTGTGACCTTAGGCAAGTCACTTAACCCACTGCCTAGCCAAAAAAAAAGAATTAACAAAAACAAACAAAAAAAACCCCAAATGTTTGTTGAAATGGTGTCTTAACTAGATGTTAGCTGTTGCTCAAAGCAATTTATTAGAAAGAAATCTTTTGGTAGCTAATACTTTTTGATTTTTTATTCCATTTTAAAAATTTTTATTTATTTTTAGTTTTCAACATTCGCTTTTATAAGATTTTGAGTTAATAAATTTTTCTCCTCTCCCTCCATTCCCTCCTCCCCAAGACAGTATGCAATCTGATATAGGCTATACATGCATGATCATATTAAACATTTCCACAACTAAATACTTTTTAAAAAGCTTTGCTTTAAGGAAGAATATCTCCAAAAATTATGTATTAATATTGTTCAATTAAGTAAGCATTTTCAAACTAAATGAAAGCCAATTTAGAAAAACTTAAGGGCATACACCCATAACAAAGTTGCCTTAACCAATGTTGTTTCACAATATTTTAACACGTTAATAAACTCCATCACAGTATCACATCCATTCTATATAACATTGTTCTTGTGAAATTAACTTTCTCTGTAATGCTATTTTGATTAACATGTACATCCCTAAAATCAATTATCACTAGGTGAAGCATGCCTGTATGGGTCTTTCTTTAGGGATAAAGAATGTTGTAATATCAATCAATTCTCAGCTATTTCCAAAGCAAGTAGTATCATAATTATATTTATTGAATTTGGGAAAGAAAGTAGCATTTGAAAAGCTATTGATTGACACATTTTTTGTGGGGGTGGAGAGGTAGGGATGATTAGACCTATGATTTCATTGGGATGGTAAACTCTCTTAGAGAACACCTTCTGGCAATGCAGATTGGCACCTGTTCTGCAACTTAGTCTCAGAGTTGCCTGCGGGCACTGAGAGGCTAAGTGACTTTCCCAAGGTCACATGAGCAATGTTTGTTGGAAGTGGGACTTGAACCTAACCTTTCCTAACTTGGAGGCCAGCTCTTATTCCATGCTGCCAATTTTTTCAAAATTTCAAAATTCATTACCTTAATTTTCTTTCTGACTTTCTTTTCTGCTTCTGCTTTCATTTCTACAGTTACTCGAGGGACGACTCGTCTGCCACAAGGAGAAGGCAAAACTTCCGCCAGTTGACCTTTCTTTGCCTTTGGTTTCGCACCAGCTTTACCTTTACCAACAACACCCACTTGTTCATCTCGTTTTTCCTTGGCTTCAACAACCTAAAGAAAGATTATGAAAAAGAAATCTTATGATGTAACAGATATTGTGTAACACCCAAAAGATAAATGATAAGCTTCTCTATCTAGTAGGCCAATTCTTGTAACAAATAACAAGGGATAAAAGAATCCAACAAAACCAACACCTTAATGGGTTTGACAATAGACAGAGTCACAGTGCTAGACTTGCACATGTAATCCTTGACCTTTCAAATTTCCTCATCTGGCTGACCTCTGAGGTCTTTTTCAGCTCTAAATCTGTGATCCTCCATAAAATGAGGAAGTTGGATTAGATTGGCTATTTAAGCCAATTTGTATTTTAAGCCCTTTGTCACTAAACATGGAAAGATAATTTTTTCTTTTGTTAAAGGAAATTTCAGGTCATCGAGTAAGATGATCTTTTTTTTTGGGTGATGGTGGGGTATGTGTGAAGGGAAGCTAGAGGAACTCCTGAAATTATACTAGGACTAGTTAACTCTATAAGCAAATTTGATTTAATCCTTTTTTGGGGGGTGTGGGTGACATGGATAGTCCTCATAAATGAAAAGAGTATGGGTTTCTTTATGTCCTAAAGTTCATCTTACAAAGGTCTGCTGGCAATTCTCTTCATCCCAGACCTTTGTGCTAGCTCCATTCTGTGTTTTTGTTGTTCAGTCATTTTCATTGTGTCCAATTCTTTGTGACCCTATTTGGGGTTTTCTTGGCAAGAGATACTGGAATGGTTTGCCATTTCCTTCTCCAGCTCAGATGAAGATGGAGGAAACTGATGAGGAAAAACTCAAGGGCATACACCCATAACAGATGAGGAAACTGAGGCAAACAGGGTTAAGTGATTTGCCCAGGGTCACACAGGTCCTACGTGTCTGAGGCCAGATGTGAACTCAGGAAGATCAGTTTTCCTGATTTCAGGCCCACCATGCTTATCCACTGTGCCACCTAGCTGTCTTCCATTCTATGTAGGCACATGAAACCCCATCACCTTCAAACTTTAAAAATCAGAGTCCTGTCCTGTCCTCCTTTCTTGTCCCAAGTATACATTTTATGTTTTATATTTATGTTATTTATATTTGTTTTTATATTACTTAATGATTTCTTTGCATGGTAGGACTCTATCTAATATCCTATGTATCTTCATATTTCTTCCATTATTTCTACCTCTAGTTATAATAATGCTTGTGAAAATGACACATCTTCTTCTACTGCTACTTAAAACACCCAAACACACCCTCACCTAACCCAACCCACACACCTCAAGTTCTTCAATAAAAGCAGCAAGGTCTTCTCTCCATAAATCCGAAGGACTTTTTCGTTTTAAGGTCTCCAATTCTTGCTCCTAAATTACATAATCAGATAAAAATCAATGATATGCCAACCTGCAAAAACAGCAATATAGAGGGTGTCCTTAAAGTCTTAGAGTAGTTTTAAGCTACTGAAGCTCAAAATTGCAGTAAGACTTTTGGAACACTCCATATAGGTAATATGTATTTTATAACATCCAAACTCAACAATTAAAGCGAAACACCTACTTTTGCAGTTCTCTGCCTGCACAGTTCATCTTTCTTCTCTTTGGTCAGATACCAGAGAGGCATATCAAGAAGGTAATTAAAAGTTGGTCCAGAATCAGTGGTAGAATCACTTTTTTCAGTTTCTTTTTCATTTTCACTTTCTTCATTTTCCTCTTCATTGTCTCCTGGACTCTGAAAAGGGATTTAAAAATGATAACTTTCACAGGGAATGCCAGTACCCAGATATTATGATTCTTTGAGTTTTAACAAAAGATAAAGGAAGCTGATCAAGAAATTACCTTTTGCTGAGCCTCCTTCCAGGCCTTGACAGGATCTGAATCATATCCCCTCTGGATCAGAACCTTAATTAACTCTTTCTTCGGCTTATTTTCTAGGGGAAAAAAAATTAAAATTATGATACTCAATTTTAAGTTTAATAAACTACATAGTAAAAACAAGTATTAGGAATAGGATAAGTTTTCCCTTATTGTGTAACATAAAACAAAAATTGGAAATCATCTTATACAATCTATGGTGTAGCAGCTGAACACAGTCAACAGAGTTGGTCTTTGCAAGGCACTGGAGCAAATCATTTACTATCCTAGCAGCCCAGGCACCTCTCTCCTGAAGGGCTGTCATCAATAGTAGAGGGGATTCTCCTCTTTAGGGGTTTTTTTCACCAATAAAATTACAGGTCAGGACAACCTTCCCACCTTCCCTCCAAAAATATTTACTAAAAACCGATAAATTCAAGTATGAGTCTTATACAAGCTGGTGTGAGAAAACTCCTCTTTGCAAATTCAGGTTGCCACAAGGGGGCAATGAAACCATACCTGAATATCCTCTAAATCTTTTTATTGAGGCAGGCAAACAGAAGATAGGCTGCTGCCCTTAGGTCAACTCTAAGAGCCACAACCCCATTATTAGGTAGATTCTCTTCCAAAGACTTCACTGTACCCCCGCTATTATTAATTTCTCCTTTACTATGTGCACTTCAATCCTTTTTTAATGCATACAAATTATTTAACTATGTGTACGGAAATCTTGGGGCACAAACTATACACAGAATAACTTTTAAGTATAGTAATTTCACCTTACCCAATTAGCTTGATTTTGGCTTGGAGTATCACTCAAATGTTTTTTGTCCTTCCTATACTCCCCTATCCCTTTACGCCTAATATTTTAGTCTCTTTGCTAACTCTTAGGGATCCTTTTCTCTCTGGTGTCAGAAATAGTCCCTTCTCAGCCTCTGGTTAGTTACTTGAACCTTGTCCTATGGGAATTTCCATTGAATTACCATATCCTTTCCTCTGTCCCAGGCACACAGCCAGTTTCCACCATTTCATGTCTATATATATTTCCCTTTATCCTTGTGTATTTTTATTTTCAATTATTTTCCATTAGGCTAACTATTAGCCCACCCACATTTAAGTTAGGTGGCAGAATGTAGTGTTTTGACCTTGGGGTCAGGAAGATCAGAATTAAAATCCTGCCTTAAGATATCAACTGTATGACCTTGTGCAAGTCATTTAGCCTCATTTCTCTATTTGTAAAATGGGGATAACAATAGCACCTACCTTACAAGGTTTTGTGATCAAATGAGATTACTACCTTATAGACAAGTGACTTCCACTTTGTGATTCAGTTTTTTATCTTTAAAATGGGGATAATAGTTGCACTGTCTAGACCACGGGGATATTGTGGATATTAAAAAAAGAAAGCATATAAAGTGCTTAATAAACCATAAATTATACTGATGTGAGCTTCATCATGCTTCAATTACTTTGGTCACAGTCACACAGATCAGCAAATCCACATATAAATTTTAGAATTTAATCAATAACAAAAGTAATACACTTTCAGTTATTTCTGTCAAAGCCATACTAGATAAACTATCAAACTGAACACAATTAATAGGAGGATTAGGTTTGGTGCCAATCCATAATATCTGGCCGTCAATCCAGGCAACTCTCCTCACAAAAATGCCTAATGGAAACTAACCTTGAACGTTCAGTACTGTCTTGTATTTTAACATGGTACCTGTCGTTCTAGTAACATACCAATGACTATTTTCCCCTCTATCTTCTCTAGGATAAACCGAGCCTGGTTGTTCAGTCTGGCAGATTCGGCACCAAGCATTCCAGTAAGCCATTCTTTTCTCAGTCCATAATATTTAAGCCTCAGATCAAAGAAGTCTTTTAGGATATCCAGGGCAGTATCATACTTCTTTAGACAGCCAACATGATCAAAAAGCACCTTAAATGAGACAACATAGATTGGAATCAAGATAGAAGAAATGCTTTAAAGTAACTGTTATTTATATAGAATACTGTCTATTTCAATCAGATTTAACCTAAATATCAAAGAAATAGTTTATTCCTTTACATAGATATGTTAGTATGCTAATGTAGCTTTGCTTAATCGATATCTTTCAAGTCTAATATTAATCCATAAAATAAATAGGCAACATACATCTTTCAAAATACTAAGTTGTGTGAATACTTTTCAGACATACCATGGAATTACATGTTAGATTAGTCTGAAGTTTGAAGACTTTGTGCAATCCTGCATGCTCTGCTTGGGCCAGCTTTTCTTCAGTCATCTTCACTATGAACTTCACTGTGGTATCAGTGTGGTACTCCCTATAGTCTGTTATGAGAGGGGGTGTCTTGTCAGTACCATTCAACATGGGCTCCAGAACCTGCTCTTTATATACCTGAAAAAAGAACCCATTCTTAGGTAAGTCAAATGATTCAACAAGTGATAAAGGTCACAAGAATTAACTTATTTTTATCACAACCAAAAAACATAAAAAATATTTTACCTGGGTCCAAGTTCTGACTGGAAGCTCAGAGATTTCAATGGTTGTTGAATTTAGAATAGACACTTCACCACTGATAACATATTGATTTGGAGCCAGCTCATCAATTGTACCCTTGAAATTTTTGTAACTAGGTAGCTAAAGAATAGGAAAACAAAAACAAAAACAAAAACCCAAACAGGTTGGTTTGTATCTTAAGGGTTTGAGGCCAAAATAAAGACTTTGGAAATGCTTAATTCAAAGTTTTGATAAAAGATTTTATAATCAATTAGCTTATTACTTTTATTAAATAACAAATTAAAATGAATGATAAAGTTAGAATTAGATTCTAAATCATCTAGAATCATTACCATTGGTAAAGGTTCTTCTCCATCCATGAGACGTCTGATATTATTCACAACTTCTCGGACATCAAAGTTGGGGATCTTACAGGACCACCCAGTTCCAATCCCTTCTGCACCATTTATCAATACCATGGGAATAATAGGAATGTACCATTCTGGCTCTACACGTTGGTTGTCATCATATAAGAACTTCAAAGTCTGATCATCTTGTGCTGGGAAAAGCAAGCGAGCCAATGGGCTAGGAAGAAAATTGACAAATGTTGATATTTTATAAAATTCTGATTTTGTCCAGTTGTTGTAAAAAGAATGTTTTGTCTCATCTTCTTATTTGTGTAATTAACTTGGCAGCTTGTCCCCAAAGAAGAAATTAGAAAATATACTTCCCTCTCTCTTTATAAAAGCAGGGACTATGGGTATGCAATGTTGTATATGCTGCCTAACTCAGGATATGTTGCATAGTTTTGCTGGAGCTTCTATACATACCCTTGTTTTTATTTTTATTATGAGGGACACCCCCCCCACAAGTGACAATAAAAAAAGAGATTACTATGATCAATATAATGGCCATTCCAGACTCTAGAGTACAGATGATGAAACCAGCTATCCATTACAGAGAGCTGATGAATTTGGGTTACAGAATGAGATAAATATACTTTTGCATACAGCCATTGAGGGGATTTGTTTTGTTTAACTATGCATATTTGCTATAAGAAATTAATCTTTTTTTTTTCTTTTTTCAAAGGATTGGGGGTAGGAGATAGAGATTTATTTTTTCTGTTAACTAAAAAAATAGAGATGGGCGGTGCTATAGATGTGGAATGATGCATGTACTTTCAGATGAAACCACTGTATTATTAGTTTTATTTAACTGTTTTACTGTTATAAGAGATATCTTACGAAATGGGAGTAATCTGTAAATGTTTGTAATGTAAACACAAAATACATCAATAAAACATTAAAAAACCAACATATTTTAAGTATTTGCTGATTCATGTTAGAGCTGTCACAGAAATGTAAATGAAATAACTAGAATCATGGTTATTTGGTAAGAAGTGCTATTTTAAAAAATTATACAGGACTAACCCTATGTAATGTAGAAATTGAGCCATCAAAACTACCTGTAACAAGAAAGCAGGGGAAAACTGATAAATATACCAGTAAAAGGATTGTTTGGGAAGGAGATTGTGCTTATTAAAAGGAGGCAAAGTTGTAGAAAAATCCATGGTATTGAATTCAAATGGCTGAAAATCAGTTTTAAATTTTCTCTGCTGTTTACAGAATAACCCTGGTATGTCCTGCTACTTGCAGAGTACCAAACTTTCAAGAAACCACATTTTTGGCATGTTTATTCAAGCATCTGAGTCATAAACACAAACTCTGACTAATTAAGATTTCTGAATTTCTAATTGACAAAATATGACACTTGAAGTTACCAAAGTTCCACTGAAACCAAAAGTAGACTTTACCTGAGCATTGTGAAGATGTATCGAGGGCTAGCAGAGTCCTTGCCCCCATGCAGCCTGGTACCAAACTGACCAATGGGCTGCAAGAGGTTGAGATTGTTGCTGCCCACAAAATTTTGAGCCAAATTAATAATGGTCATCATTAGTGACATCTGAAATTGAAAAAAAAACAAACAAACCCACAAACTTTTAATTATCAAGTCTTTTTCTGTAAAAGAAACGAGCTGTATTAATAATCACAGATGGTGAAGCTTTTATCATTCAAAATTTATTGTTGAGTATTTCAGATGTTAGGAAATGGGCCTAATATTCTGTATATCAGAGGTGTTTTTAAACATGTGGCCCAGGGGGTCTAAACCAGACTAAAATGGAATTGAGAAAGATTAAATACAATAGAACATAGATAATGTTGATATGTGGTTTTCTAAGTCAATATGTAGCATGTAGGGATCCTTAGTTTAGTGGCCCCCATTTCTATCTGAGGTTGACACCACTGCTACATACTACTCCTTTTCTTAGGAAATTATATTACTCCCACACTATCCATCAAAGTTATCACTATTATTAACAAGGACATCAAAGTGGTAATGGCACGAACCACCATCACTGAGCTTCTACTTTGTGTCACGTCTAATGCAGCCTCTCAAAGCAAAAAGCTTAACAAGCAATAATAAGCAATCAATTAATTAAAATCTAGATGTAGTATTAGACTCTTTCTGGTACTTCTTTCCATTGAACACAAGCTAATTTCAAACAAAAAGTAGCATTTTGTGAGTTTGTTCTTACTTCACCATGATGATAAGAGGACATCTCAGCTACTGAACCAGCTAATTGGGCAACTTTTACTTCTCGCTTATCATTTCTTTTGAAACATGTGAACAGGACTTTTCTCTGACCTGGTTTCAAACCTTCAAAATGAGAAGAATGGTAAATGTCAATTTGAACAAGCTATTTCTCTTGTTAGTTTAATAATAAAGCAGGTCAACTTACCATCTACCATTGATGGGATGGACCTCTCATTATCAGAGTTTGAGAATAAGATTAGTTCTTTATTTATGAAGTCATTATATGTTAGATGCTTAGTAGCTTTCCCATATAAATAATCCTGAGGAATCAAAAAGAAGATGATATTCAACACAGATATTCTACAACACGACTGTTTAGAGCAAAACAAAATAACCCTTTTCTACTACTATTGAGAATACTAAGTGAAGTGGGAGAGTATAGTTTTTCACTTTCAATGTAACCCATTAGAAAATTACTATGAGTAAAAAGCCACTCTGTGTGAATGGTATGTATTAAGGAAAAAATAATCAACCAGACACTGGATAATAATGTGCAGCTGCTTTGCAGTTTCTTATGCTCAACCCAGCCATTTCAGTGACCTTCATACATCCAGCTAAATCACAATTGATTTCCCCACACGGAGTGGTGTTGGATCTAACAAACAGCTCAATGACTCAAAGTTGCTATTATCAACTGATTCAAGACCCATGAAAACGACAAAAATGAAAATGATGAACTTTACAGGACATGATTAAAGATATTTTACCTCAGGGAGGCCAAGTAACTTCCTCTGTCTTCTATCTTCCATGAAATGAGTTAGCCATTCTTTTCGATCATCAATCTGCTTTTTGCTAAAGGCCTATAAATTAAGAAATAAAAAGATGAAGTTGGTTTGGATGGCCTCTAAGGTCTCTTTTAGTTCTAAATGTATGATCCTATGAATTATAAAAAGTTTCAGTAACAATTCTGTTTTAATCTTTCTCTGAAGCACATCAGAAGCTTATTTTTAGGATTTTGGTTGTTTCTTGAAGAACAGAAAAAAAAAGGTTCCTATAAAATAAGCAAGTAAATGTTTAGACTGACCTTATCTGAAACTTTCGTGATTTTTAGAATTAGAAACCCACTCAATATATCTAACTTACTAGGCTGATTGCAGCATCATCTTCAGGGCCAGAATATTTGAATTGGATTCGATGTCTGGACATATCTGAAAAGTATTCTTTAGCCTCTTTTGATGTACTGGTGCCCAATCCTACAAAACCAAGGAAGTACTGATTAACCTTTGAATCTAATATAAGAGGATTTACAGGAATGGGAGAAAAACATCACACAAAATGTATGTTTTAAGGCATATTTTGCTTCAAGTGTAAAATGGGTAACATCTGATAATTTAAAATTAGGATAAAATAACAAGGAGCAAATACAATGTTCTGTATTCTCTCTTAGTTTATTGAGCACTACACCAGAGGATTCATTACACACCTTTGTAATACTTGACTTTCCATTTTTTATGATTTTCAGTAGAACTTTTCCATTCTTCAAATTCAGGAAGGCTATAAAATGATAATTCCTGCTTATTTCTTGAAACCTGTGGTAAATACCATAGATTGTAAAGATTTTAAAATATATCTTGTTGCATCAAATTTGTTGAGGTACCTTAGAAACTGGATATACCTTTACAATAGGAGTGATAAATTCCTCCAGAAAACAATGTTTCAGAAGAGAGGGCCAATTGTGATGGATGAAATTAATCAACAAGCCTTTGATGTGTGAACCATCTTGATCCTAAAAAAGAGTTAAAACATAGAACAAGGATTCTTTGGAACCATTTAAGGTAGAATCTACTTTATAAATAAAAACACTTAAAATACCAACACTAATTCACAAAAAAAAATTAATGTGAAGTGTTTGAAAGCCTAAATATTTACCATCACATTAAAATTTAGTGTATGTTTTTAATTTACTTATATGTGTATGTATTTTTCCCCGGGACAGAAGGTAAGCCCCACAGAGACAGGGAAGCTTCATTTTTGTCTCTGTACCTCCAATTCCTAGCACAGTTACTTGGTACATAATAGGCAAAGTGTGACTATGGTAAAAAGATTTAAATTATGATTGTTCTACTAACAACCTCCCTCTCTTGCCATTTTCTAGAACAAAACAAGGTGTCTCAATCCATGAGAGGCAGTGTAATGTAGCAGATGCAGAGGTTCAGTCTGAAATACATGGAAGATCTAGATTCAAGTCACACCTCTGGTATATACTGGGTTTGTGACCCTGGGCAAGTCATTTAACCCTTTCAGTGTTTTTAAAGTTTCAGAGAAAGTTCCAGCCTTTACTAGTAGAGGTAGATCCCTCACCTGGGAATTCAGTGTATCATTGAAATCACAGGTTCAATCACTACCCTTCTAGTCCACACACATTTAAAACTATGCACCTAAGGTTCTTAAGAGTAGAAACACAATGCTTCATCCTATAAATCCTCAACAAAATCTGATGAACCATGATGGTGACAATGATATTAGCTAGACATGCAAAAATGAGGCTCATTCAGCTTACTTTAATCATCTTAAATATTTTATATTGACTCTAACCTGATCTGTCATAATCATGATTTTTCCGTAGCGGAGACTCTTCAATGAATCTGCATCTTCATAGTTTTTTTTATATTGAAGACCCACAATCTTAATGATATTGTTAATTTCAGCATTTTCCATGATCTGGAAAAGACACACACAAATGACAAAAAAACAGTTTTAATTTTAGTTACAGCTTACTCAGTATAAGTAACACGATGTTTATGTCTCACTGTCTTTTAAAATTATTTTATCATAGTATTCTTTTTCTTTGTCAAGTGATCAGTCTGTGCTTAGTTATTATAAGATTTTTCTCCCCTTACAATGAAAGCAATAGCTAGGACATTAATGTTTTTTGATTCTACATATTAATGAACCAGAAGGCTAACTATGAAGTTGATTTATAACAACAATTTATAACATATTTTGAAATGCCTAAAGCAGAAATATTAAACCAACAATAAATCCTGAATTAAGAGTTCCTAGATCTTAAAGGTATTTGTACTTACTTGTTTATGAGAGGCTTCTCGTACGTTGAGTATTTTTCCTCGAAGGGGGAAAACGCCATACTTGTCTCTCCCAACCACACCAAGGCCAGAAACAGCTAAAGTTTTGGCTGAGTCTCCCTCAGTCAAGATAAGTGTACAATCTGTAGAGTTCTTACTGCCTACAATGCCAAATTTCACAAGAAATCAATTCCAGTAGCTGACACCAGTGTTGCAAGCCTTCCTAATCATATGCCTACACATTTGGTATTCTTTTCAATTTATAACAGAGATATCATTAAATTATTATTTAATCAGATAGCTTGGGATGGGGAGCAGATAATTTTTTTTAAAACCTTAAAGATAGTTCTATAAAAAGATGGCTATTCACAAAGTTGATAATATTCAATGATGAGCTATTGCTTGCTAGCTAAAACAAAACAGTCAAGAACTAGGCTTACACATCTCATATGTGAAAGCTTTTAAAGTGTGTTCTCTTTTACATTAAAGGAGTTTTTTGTTTTCTTTTACAATTTTTTTTTTACAAATAATTTTTATGAACATTAGCTAGCACCTGCTGTTGAATATTACATTACTATATAATTTATCTTAAGAAACTCTTAATGTTCAACATTCATCTTTGTCATTTTTTTTCCCTTTCCTTTTTGTTGAGGCAATCAGGGATAAGTGACTTGCCCAGGGTCACACAGCTAGTAAGTGTCAAGTGTCTGAGGCCAAATTTGAACTCAGGTCCTCCTGACTCCAAGGCCGGAGCTCTATCTACTGCACCACCTAGTTGCCCAACTCTGGCATTTTTACAAGATTCCAGTTCTAAGTTAGTGATAAGACACTGATTGCTAAAACAAGATCTATTCTCAGAAATCTATGTTATAATTCATAAGCTGAACAATGAGATCTAAAGTTCCAAATGATCTAATGTTATCAAATGTTTACCCGCATCATTGGCATCATCAAGTTTAGGAATTCCTTTGATTCTATTGTGTTTAACAGCTGAACACTTTTTATTCAACTGGACTTGGGCCTTAAACTTCACCCAATTTAGTATGCTTTCTACAATTCCACAGCCAATTGCCTGAAATAGAAAAGATACACAAGAATTTTTAAAACAGTGGGTAACATATATACCATAATTTTTTCAATTGAGATATGGTTATCAAAAGGTCTATTATAGTCTCTGTAATGGTATCAACTCACAGCTTTGATGAATTTTTCACTTAATTCACATTTGGAACCAAAGCTCTTGGCCTGCAGAGTCATATTTTCCTTAGTCTGGGAGTCAAAGGTCGGGTTTTCAATTAAGGCATTCACAAAAATCCACATGTGGTTTTTCACCTGCAGTAAAATTTACTCAATTAAAAACTTGTCTATAACTATAGAATAAAGTACAATAAACACATGCCTGTTTAGGTTATCCCTCAGTTTCTTATCATCATGAGTCCATTGGAAAGAAAACTTAAAAGAGCCTGTCCACTGTATACGTATTTGAAACATGAAGGACAAATGGACACACTGGATCTATAATTAAATTGGAGAAAAAGTAGGCTGGATTGTCTTCAGGAAACTCTATTTCTTTAATGATTCCAACCTTCTCTTAGAAACCAAAGCCCTTCTTTCAAATGCCAATATTCTACTAGTGGTGTTGCAGGTTGACAGGACAAGGATCCCAAGTTTCCAAAGAAATGAAATCTAGTACAACCCAGAAAATAGAGAGGACATAGGGCAGGTGAGTGTTGATTAAGATTGATGAATTTTAAAAATATGAGTAAAAGATGTCATAACACAAAGGCCGAAAGGTGAACAGACTGAGTGCTCCACTAATATTCTCATGATGTAAGGAGAAATTAGGAACAAATCTCTTGCACATTAAATGGACTTCCTTGTGACAAAGTTAGGTGAGGACATGGGCAACTCATACAGGATGCACATGTATGTATATATGGGTTAGGGTTTATGTAAATATTGAGTATCTTTGTCAGTAGCACAATTACATGACTTTAGGAGAGGAAATTTACTTATACTATTCTCTCATTTTTCCCACAGTAATACCAAGTGTTCATACCTGATGTGCTTTTACTGCAACACCCCCTTTGTTCTTTTTCTTCACAACA
Organism: Vombatus ursinus; assembly: GCF_900497805.2. NCBI lineage: Eukaryota > Metazoa > Chordata > Mammalia > Diprotodontia > Vombatidae > Vombatus > Vombatus ursinus. The sequence goes on along the minus strand of NW_020954579.1, from coordinate 1,082,519 downwards.
TCAATAAGTCTACTTACAATTTGATCAGCTACATAATCAACATGTCTGCCACCCTAAGGAGAAAAACAGTAAAATGTAGAAGCCAATAGTCTCAGACCATTACTACATTAAAAACTCTTGGTTATTATGCTGTTAGCTTAATAAATGCTAAAATGTCCATATATTAATATAAACCAATTTTAAAAACAGATAATAGCAAAAATGCTTTGACAAAAATAAGTTTCATGAATGACCAACTTAAATAAAAGAAATTACCTTGGAAGTGGCAATGCTGTTGACAAAGCTAATTTGCTGGAAGCCTTTTTCACTCATAGTTAAACACACTTCCCACCTGTTGTTTACTTCTTCATGGATAATTTTCAGTGGATTGCCAGTTTCATCCAATTTGTCCTTCACATACAAATCCACATAGCTACGGAATCCTTTCACCTGTACCAAAATAATAGTAATTACTTTGTTTCTTCCTATAAAGTGCATGTTTAAATGGGTACAATTATGAGGATTCCTTAAAATTCAGTGATATGGGGTGATGGATGAAAAATGTTCTGGGAACAGCCAATATACAAAACTCCAACACTTAAAAGGAGATAATTTAGGGGGTGAGGTAGTGGTGAAGGAAGAGATATTTAAAAACAAACAAACAAAACTCACAGGCAGCCTATTTCCATTAAGAAAGACTTTGACATCTTTGGTGGAACCAGCAATATCATATGCTCTTCTAGACATCAAGGCAACAATATCCTTGTCTAGATTTGTCATTTTAAATTTAGACAGATCAGGCTGGAAGGTGATACATGTATAGTCTTCTCCACTAAAGGGCTTGAGAGTCATTTCACCTGCTTTTCCCATGTTATTCATCCAGGTCTGCAGAAGTTAATAGAAAAAACAGAAAGTTAGTAAAAGAAACTTTCAAATCGCCTTATAAATAAATCGGGATAAAAAGATGCCAAAATGATGTGTTAACCTCAGCACATATTAAATTTAAGGAAGTATTTTAATGGACTAATTTCACACAATCTCAGGAATTGTTTAAATGTTTTGAATTACATAACATCCACAACAAAGACAATGGTACAATCTTATGCTGTTTATGTCATAAAAATCAGGGCCTGATACATACCTGCTTGAACAATTTCTTATATTCTTTACAGGCAGTTTCCACTGTAAATTTGATACTGAATATATTGCATAATTTGGCTCCGTATCCATTTCGACCACCTATATTTTTTAAAAAGACAAGTAAAGGCATAAATTGCACTTTAACCCCCTTCAATACTCATTCCTCAATTAAATCACTTCATAGCCTGTGAATATAGGTGTACATCTATTTTAACTACAGATTAATTGGTATAGTATCAACATCACATTTTTAGCTAGTTAAAAATCCTTCTCTCCTTAAACCAATCATTCAAAGATTGATAAATGATTGAGTTTCAAAGATATAATTTTTAGGTACAGTTTAGTGGTTTTCAGATATCTTACCTGTGACCTTCTTCTCATCATCATCATAGTTGCTGGAAGTCAAGAGCTGTCCAAAGATAAGAGCTGGCACATAGACCTTCTCAACCTTATGCTCTACAACAGGAATACCTTTCCCATTATTCCAGATACTAATTGTATTGTTTTCCCTGGGGAAAAAGAAATTTAAATTTTATTTAAGATTATAAAAGTCTGAAGACATACTTATATGTGTATTTTAAGTTTAAATATTTTAATGGATTGAAAATTTTGTTAGTTTAAATAAACATTCTCATATCTCTCCTAGAATTGAACATCATAATTGCTTTCTTACAAAACCCAGTAAACTATTTGGAAAGGAAAACTGGTGAGACATGAGCATTCTCAATGCTATGCAGGCAGGAAAAGGCACCAAAAAACTCGACTCTTTCCAACACCTGTGCTGACAATGATAATGTTACATAAATATGTGACACTGTCATACTTTAGGGTAAACAGGGAAAGGGGATATGATCCATGCCAAATGGAAAAAAATGACAAACCTGGAAAAATATTATTTTGTAGCTTTAAAAAAAGGGTCACCTATATATATGCATGCATCCTTCCTGCTAGTTTCCCCTTATATCCTTTCTCTGCTCCACTACCCAAGGACAGCTATTGAGACACAAATAGAATAACTAATCCATTCCCACTTTCCACTAATAATAATATTACATGGAATTTTTTGTTGCTTCTATTGCATTATTCTAAGCAAAATTTTAAGAGAACAGAAAACGTATTTTAGTTGCAGTTAGGTACCCAATGCTGTTCTGATTATAAATATTGTATATTGTAGGGAACAAAAGAAAAGAGTATCTCGTATAAATTTATGGAAAGATTATAAGGTAGGATAATTTAAAAAGTTCACAACAATTGGTCATTACAGCTCCTTTCCTTACTGGAAAAATACAAAAAGCAGACCTTAGCACAAGTCAGTAGGCTCGTGGCCTATGTACCCTCTTTGTGGTAAGCCCTGCTCTGGAGAGGATCATTTATTAATTTGGGAAGCCAGACTATTTAATAACACCACCTGCTCTGGCCTCAATATACTACGGACTTTTTCAATAAGCTAACCAAAAGAGACTTACGAATCTATTGTGACTTTAATACAATTCATTTTCGGGTCCCTTTGCTTGTTGTCTGCGGCATTTACTGAAAGAGTAAGAGAATGATACTTTTTATAAGACACTCAAGTCTATTTTCAAAAAGATACACTTATATTTCAAAGAAAGACCTCAACTCAATTGAGAAAGCATTGATTATAGGCAATAAAGACTGGCTCTGGACCCAGAAATCTCCATTTGAACTCCAGCTTGGCCACCTTCCTCACTGTCTATAAAAATGGAACTATGACTACTACTACTGCTCATATCCATTTATGTCACAGGTTATTGAAAAACACTAAAAATAAAATATAAAAATAATAACTAAAAAGGTGAGCTATTATTAGAATAAGTGAAGTTTTTATATTTTTTATACATATTAGAAAGCTTAAAGCAAGGTCAAATACTATTCATATTTTTGAGCTATTTGTGAGCTATAACTGGAGTTTAGAAATCTTTTACTATGTAAAACTTTCAGTTGGACGTATGAGTTATAATATGTCTTATCCTTTACTTGAATTTACTTACCTAAAATTTCATCAAAAATCTTGTATAATCCAGGAACAAAAGTTACATCTCTGTAGTTAAGTCCAACTTCTTCATCATAAACCCACATTTGCTAGAATAAGGCCAAGACATTTTAAAGGTCAGTTTATTATTTTCCAAATAATAAACAGGTCATCACAGATTTTCTAAGTTTTCTAAGTTGAAGACTAACAAAATATACTTTAATTGAAAGCATTTTATGACTAAAGTTTTTGAGATTTGGCTAACTATAGCAAGTACAGGTGAGATGAAGAAAACCCCCCAGAAAGAACAAAGGCCTAGAAAAACAAACATCAAACTTCACTTGATCAGTTTTGTTTACCTGGGTCACAACCTCCACAGAGCCAATATAGGTATCAGGGCGGAGCAAAATATGCTCCAATTGGGTTTTCTTTTGATAGATTCTCTCAACAGACAATCTTTTCTTTGCGTCTTCATTTTTCTTTATTTTATTAATTTGTAGATTTTCATTTACGGGCTAGAATTTTTAAAAAAAGAGAGAGAAAAGAAAACCTTTTAAATAATAGTCTTGAAAGGAAAACAGAAAAAACCAAAATAACATTTTAATAGTTAAGGGTACAGTTTACAAAGTTGAATATAGTACTAGTACACTTTAGATGATCACTGAATCCTAGCAGCTAAAAACCTCAAGAACAATTCCTAAAACACCCTGAGTATAAGGAGATTGCAAAGACTGTGTTTATCTACAATTAACGAGTACGTTATGCCCTACATCCATTTTCCTTTGAAAACAGTGATATTCACCTTACAGAAAGGAAAACCTACACAGGTATGGGCATTATATACATGGAAAGTCCTAATATAACACAGATAACTATTGCATGGTTTTAGATACATTCAAACTATGAATCAAATCATGTCCCTGGGAAACATACAGAAAAGGTCTACATACTATACAGGTGGTCTAGAATAACTGGAACTATTATATTGTTTATGATCCATCAGAAAGCTTAAAGCACAAACACATCAAATATTATTCATGCACACATTAAATTGTATGAACTATTTATTGGGCTTGGAGTCAGGAAGACCTTCGGGCAAACCCAATCTGTCATTTGTTAGAAATTATTGTACTCTGAGCAAGCCACTTAACCCTTACAGGAATCAAGCAGCTCCCTAGGACTCACCTACATAGAAAGGTTTTGTTTTGCCTTGGCAGAGGTAGTTCCTGACCCTGGCAAATGGGTATACGGCTCAAATCTCAAAAATCTACATAAAATTTTTTTCTTTTTATCTTTAGATACTGGTACATGAGTGCCAAGAGGGCAGTTTCAATATAATTTGTTGAGCTCTCTTCCTGTTATAAGAAAAATATGTGTGCTACTACCAGCCAGGACTCAAGGTTCCCTGGTCCTATTCCTTGATTGAGTTAGAACCATATTAAAGACTAAATAAAAATGGAATCGAAGTTAGATCACATCGAAAGTATCTGATAAAGAGCCAGAAAAAGGGACTTGGGAACGGTAGTGGTGGACAGGCTTTGTATCAAAGTCCCTAGTTCCTCAATGATGTAAACAAAAGAACCCTAGGGCCTGTGAGAGGTGTTGTGCACAGGAAAAAAAAAAAGGGGAGATTTGGGTTAAAAACAAAACTCGGCTCCCAGGGACCTGACAGCTAGCCACCAAGGGCTAAGCAGGGAAAGCAGGGGAGCGGGGGCATTCTTCTCTCTGGCCGCCCCCTGTGCCCTCGCCCTAGCTTCCTTCAAGTCCTAACCAAAACCCTTTCCAACCTCTCTTATCTCCCAGGGCCTTCTCTCTGTTAATTATTTCCTATTTATCCTATATACAGTTCACTTTGTAGGTATGTGATTGCATGTTTCCTCCCCATTAGACTGTAAGACGCTTGAGAACAGGCCTGTCTTTTGCTTTTTTTTTTTTGAATCCCCAGTTTGGCGAAGAGCCTGGCACACAGCAGGTGCTGACTAAATGTTCATGGATTGGCTGACTAATCCCGTCTTCTCGCCCTCTGACATCGATCGTCCCTGTCACGGGGCCTCCGCACACCACGGGCCAGGCCCCTGCTCCCCGTCCCCCTTTTCACCTACGCGTCCCGGGCGCTTCACCCTTTAAAGGGGCAGTTTCCGAGATTAGGCGCAACCCGGGGCCCCAACGAGGCCTGCGATGACCCCTGACTGAGCCGGGGTCGGAGGTCGGGGGTCATTTTCCGGGGGCCTCTGTCAGGAACGTGGGGGAGGGCTCCCGGCAAGGCCAAGGTCCCGGCGACTAAGTAACCCAGCCGAGGCCATGGCCCTGTGAAGAGCGGCCGCCGAAGCCCAAAGCCGCGCTCCGGCCTCCCGTGCTCACCTGCAGCGGCGACAGATCCTCCATGCCGGGGGCTGTGAGGAGAGAGAGGCAGCGGAAGCTACTGAAGAGACCCGACCAGCGAACGCCTAAGTGAAAACGACCGCACAACCCGCCGAGGACGACGGTCCGTTACGCGGGCTCCTTTCAAAACTACACTTTCCCCGCCCTCCCGAGCCAGACTGACCAATCACGGCCCGGCTCTCGTCGCCCGGGCGACCACGAGCGACCAATTACCGCGGGGGTCTCAAGTAACCCAATAAGCGACTGAGGAGTCCTATTCGAATAGGCCAGTCAAGACGGAGAAGGCGGGACCCTGGGAACTTTCAAATGGGACCAATTGGAGTCGGGATCGAGAAGACGGGCAGGAGGTTGTACCAATGAGAAGGAAGCAGCGGTTTGCCTGCTGGGAGGCTTGGAGAAGCCACTTGGGCGGGCGTTTGAAATAAGGAAGGAGCCTGGGAATGAAAGAGGGGAAAGGGTTGGGGGGAAGGCTGGGGTACGGAATGGGGAGAAGTGTCTCAAGCTGTACAGGTCCTCCAGGGATCCCTAGATCCCAAGCCTAACAGCGCTGCCGAGGATCCTATAGGATTTAGAGCTGGAAAGGGATTGCCCCGTCCATCCTTCTCATTGACACAGAAGAGAAAAAAAAAGGCAGTAAAAAAAAAGAAGTTAAGCGATTTACGCGAGGTCGCACAGCAGATTCAGGATTCAAATTCAAACACAACTCCACACTTAATGCTCTTTCTAAACTCTGTGTTTTTTGATTAACCTTTTATTGTTATTTCCACAATGCTTTATATTCAACAGTCCCAGAGTGAAAAATAAAAATAACTGGCAAGTAATTTTTACATTAATAATAGCTACAGCTGAGAATCCATGAAGATTTTTGCAGCACAGCAGGGTCCTGTTTGAAGGCACTACTCTAAAGAGCTTAATTCCTATATAACTTTATTCAAATTGAAGACTTTTCCTTTTTCTATTGGAATTATGAAAGGAGTTTGTTGGTATAAATACAAATACACAAAAATGGGAGCTACAAGGGAGTGGGGGAGGAGAGGAGATGCACCCTGGATCTGATCTCCGGCTATCTCCAACAAATTCCCCCTCTACCTTCCCCATTCTCTTTTATCGTGTCTTTACTGCCTCCTTTCCAAATGACTATGAAACAAGCCTGTCTCCCCAAACCTTCTAAAACCCTTACATGATCTGGCCATTCCTTCTGCTATTGATCTATGAATGTCTCCTCCCCTTCACCATTAAACTTGAGAAAGTCCTCTACACTTGGGTGCCTCTGCTTCCTGTCTTCTGATCTCTTCTCTCCTAAACTCTCCACAATCTGACTTCTGACATTATTATTCATCTGAAACTGTTTCCTCCAAATTAACCAACAATCTTGATCTCCAGATTACCATAGCCTTTTCTTATTCCTTGACCTTCTTGATTGACCTCTTGGACACACTGTTGATCACTTTCTGTTCCTAGACCTAGATCCTCTTTCCCTTAATGGGTTTTGCTGAAGCTGCTCTCTCCTGAATTTCCCCTCCTCTGTCTGGCTAAATTGCCCTCTGTATCCCTTCTCCCTCTCTACTCCTAGCTAGCCATCAAATAAAACTATAAAGTTTTTTTAAGAAAAAAGAAAAAGGAAAAAAAAGTCAGCAAAACCAATTGATATCCTGAAAAAAAGCTGAAAATATATACAATGTTCTATATCATTTGACTTCCCATCTTTGTTGTGTAGTTTATCCTCTGTTCTCGAAGAGGACCATGACATGGAGGATAATGATGACATGACTTGCAGTTGACTTGGATTTGAGTGAGGGAACGCTGTGCAAAGTCACCAGCCTCACTTTCTCCTCCAGAGTCGTGTGGGTCCAGGGGCCAGATACTGAACAGGAAGACTTGGAAATAGCCCAGGATGCAATGGGAGACCTTGGACCTTTTAAGCTAAGGTCTTTTCAGGTTCTCACTTTGAGTGAGGCAATGCCTATTCAGTGAATAGCCCTCTTTAAGAAGTGAGTCAAGGGATGGCCTCTTTAATAAAAGAAAAAAAAAATCAAACTGGGAGGGGAATACCCTCAGGGTTGCTGGCCAAAAGAAAAACTTACTATTTACATTCACTCTGAGCCAGGAAGGCCCAAAAAATAACCATTAAGTGGTGCTTGGGCAGGGACCTTTTGTTGTCCAATCCACGAGATCCAGAATGAATTGGATTTAAGGTTTGGTCTTTGAGAAAGAAATTGAGCCAGTAAACCCCAAGTTAACTAGGTAGCTTTTGGCCATCAAAATTTACCTTCCTTTGGGCAGAACACCCTCAGGTAAGGGATGGAATGAGGGAAGCTATCTTCTCATATCTATTCCAAAAGTAATTTTTTTTCTTTTTTGGTGAGGTAATCCAGGTTAAGTGACTTAAGTCACACAGCTAGTAAATATCAAGTGCCTGAGGCTAGATTTGAGCTCAGCGAAAGTAATTTTTAAAAATCATATATCTGACCATATTACCTCTCTAGTCAATAAACTTCAATGGCTCCCTATTATCTCTAGGATCCGATAAAAAGTCAGCTTGACATTTAAAGCTTTTCACAACTTGGGCCCTTCCTACCTTTCTCATCTTTTTACCTTTTCTTCTTCCTTCAAGTAGGTAGGTAGGTGGCACACTGGATAAAGCACTGGACCTGGACTCAGGAAAATCTGACTGAACATTTGACCACAGATACTTCCTAGCTATGTGATCTTGGAGACAAGTCACTTAACCTCTGTCTGCCTCAGTTTCTTCAGCTGTGAAATGGGGATAATACAAATTGCTTACTGTCTTAGGGAGGGGGAGGGGAGAGGAGGGAGAAAATTTGGAACTCAAAATTTTATATAAAAATGAATGTTAAAAAACAAGAATTTTGTAATTAAGTAATTTGAGTTTGCCTATAAAAAATAAAAACAAAACAAAAATAAATAAATAAAATGGGAATGATAGTAGCGCCTATCTCCCAAGATTCTTGTGAGGATCAAATGGGATAAAATTTGCAAAGTGCTTAACACAGCATCTTTCAGTTGTGTCTGACTCTTTGTGACCCCATTTGGGGTTTTCTTGGCAAAGATACTGGAGTGGTTTGTCATTTCCTCCTCTAACTCATTTTGGAGATGAGGAATCTGAGGCAAGCAGGGTTAAGTGACTTGCCCAGGGTCACACAGCTGGTCAGTGTCTGAGCCCGGCATTCTATCCACTGTGCCACCTAGCAGCCGGCATTGGTGCACTTGCTATTCCTCAGACAGACACTGCATCTCTCATCTCTGTCTTTAGCTCTGCCCTGCTACCTTCCCTGGTTTCTTTCAAGACCCTTTCTGCAGAAGACCTCTCCTGCTCCCTCCAGCTGCTGGTGCTAGCTCTTTCCCCTCAGTGATTGCCTTCCATATAACTGTACACATCTTGCATGTATCTATTTATATGCTCTCTCTTCCCCGTTAGAATGTGAACTCCTTGAGGGCAGAGTTTTTGGTCTTCGTTTTCCCAGTGTAAGCACTGTACATCTGCTTCATACTGGTGCTTAAGAAATGTTGGCTGCTTGCCTGATCCTGTTCTAAGAACCCAGGCAGAGTTCAGAGGTCTCCTGAGACCTATCAAAGCAACACTTAGAAAAACAGACTCACTGGGGGGTTGGAGTAGGGGGAGGGAAGCTTTCTTTTGTGTTGTATCCTACCCTTAGAGTATGAGCCCCTTGAGGGCAGGAATTGTCTCAATTTTTCTATTCCCCCCCCCCCATTTCCCCTGCCTTTGCAAGGTGCTTGGCACATAGTATAGGCTTAATACAGGTTTCCTCCTCTCATTGGTGAGTATCTTCCCAGAACCTCATTTGAGGAAGTTCCCAGGGCCAATCACGACTCACTTCTCCCAGAGCTCTGCTCCTTACTCTTGAGTTTTCCACCTCTGGTCATGTACCTTCCTGGTACCTTCTCCCATCTTTACTTCTGTCCATCCCAACTTTGTGTTTTCCTTTTGTGTGTGTGTGCGTGTGTGTGTGTGTGTGTGTGTGTGTGTGTGTGTGTGTTTTCATTAGAATGTAAGCACCTTGAGGATAGGCACTGCCCTCATATATCCTGAAGACATCTTAAACTCAACATGTCCAAAAGTGAACTCATTATTTTACCCCCAAATCATCCCTTCTTCCTAATTTCCCTGTTACTGTTGAGGGCACCACCATCCTCCCAGTCTTCCAGTCTTGAAATCTAGGTACCTTAATTCCTCACTATCTCCCTCCCCTCCCCCTTCCTCCCAACTAAATTTTTTTTTTTTTTTTTTTAGGCAGTTGGGGTTAAGCTCCTCTCCCAGGGTCACAGCTAGTAAGTGTCTGAGGCTGGATTTGAACTCAAATTCTCTTGACTCCGGTACTCTGTCCACTTCGTTCCCTCCCCGCTCATCTAATCTGTTGCCAAAGCCCATCAGTTTTCCATTTGTGACATCTCTACTATGTGCCTCCTTCTGTCCTCTGATACTGTCACTACCCTGGAACAGGCCCTCACCTCGTATTTAGACTATCACAATAGCTGCTGGTTGGTATTCCTGCCACAAGTCTCTCCTGGCTCTCGTCCATCCTTCAATCATCTGTCAAAGTGATTGCAGGTCTGACCATGTCACCCCCAACCCCACCCCTATTCATTAAACTCCAGTGCGCCCCTCTCTCCTCCAGGATCAAATACAAAATCTGTGGTTCAAAGCTCTTCATAACCCAAATTACCTCCCTTTCTCTTTCAGTCTTCTCACACCTTACACCCACTCCCACCCTGATCCACTGGTTCTCTTCTCCTTGTTGTTCCTTGATTAAAACATTCTGTCTCCTAACTCTGGACGTTTTCACTGCTGTCCTCTTTACCCAGAAAGCTTTTCCTCCTTCTCTCTGCCTCCTGGCTTTCTTCAAGTCCCAGCAAAAATCCTGCCTTCTATAGGCAGTCTTTCCTGATCCCTTTGAATTGAAGTACTTTTCCTTTGTTAATTATTACAATTTATCCTGTATGTATCTTGCCTGTACATAGCTATTTTCATTTTGTTTCACACAATGAGGGGAAAGAGTGGGGACTTTTTTTTTTTTTAGCTTTCTTTGTATCCTCAGTGTTTAACACAGTGCCTGGAATATAAGTGCTTAATAAATTCTCTATTTTCTGTCTTAACAAATGCTTTTCTATTTATTCACGCTTATTTTTCCTTAGGGAAATATTTTATAGAGGATTGCCCTACACACATCCTGTGGGGTTTACAAGGTCCATGAGCACTTTGCTCACTCTTTATTACCACCCCTCCCTGTATCAAGTAATGTCATATGGAGAAAACTGGAAAGCTAAGAGACCTGGGCAATTAAGTAACTTTGGATGCTTAAGCCCATTGTCACAGAGGAGGAAACAGCACCTGAAAGGTTGTGGGAGGGTTGATTTCAAACACAACTCTCTGAACTTCCCTAGTGTTTTTCAACAACTCAACTTTAGGCCACCCCTGCTTACAGGTGGTCCCTCTCCTTTCCCATGCTAATTTTTTGTTCAGAGTTGAGCAAAACTGAAGGAAACTAGTCTCCAGAGTTCCCTCCTCATCACTTGCTGGGGAGGGAAAGAAAGACATAATAGAATTATTTTAAAGCCACATTAAAATAAAAAACAAAAACCTACCACCCTTCCTTTCTATTGAAGCAGATTTAACAAGTAAATATTAAGTACTTAAGATGTGAAAAGTCTTATGCTAAGTTCCTGCAGAGATGTGGCAAAATTCTTGGTTCTTCTAGAGTTCACAACCTAGTTGGGGAGACGTGACTAACACTGTGAGTCCTTAGGTGACATTTGGTCTGATTGAAGAGATAGAGTAGATTTGAACAAGTGGGAGGGAGAGGGAATCCTCCCAATTCTTCCACCACTCTTAATTTCTACTTCCTGACGATCAGAGCCTCAAACGAGAACCTCTAAAAAATGAGTGACTAACATAATTCACTTGCCTTAGTCTTATCAGGATTAGAATTCCTCTTCTGCCAATCACCACAGTTATAGGCCATCTCTTCCCTCGAGATGAATGTGAGAATGGAACTGTGGTGTGTCACTTTTGAGGTTGTATTTTCACTGATGTCATAAAGGGCTAGTTGGGGTGGGGATAGGAAAAGATCACACAGTAACTCTATTCCAGTTTAAAGAAAGTGTAGTACAACAGTTTGGGATTAGTTAACTCCATTTCTTTTCTGTAACATTAATGATGCTAAGGTGTCTTGTGAATACCATTTCCTCTAAGTGGGCCAGTCAATTTCATCATTCATTCATTCATTCATTCTTTATTCCATAAGTATTTGCTAAATACCATAGGTCCCAAACATTTTTGAGCCCTTTGCTATCCCATATTCAGTATGGGGTATTTTGGGTAATGACAATTTTGTAAATATGACAACCATCCAACCAACAGACCAGGCACGAATAATAAATTAGATGGCACAGTATTTAATTATGATAGAATAAAAGGTAAACAAGGGAAAATTAAGTAGTAGAATCATTGTCAGCACGTCAGCATGGTTCCTCCTTGCTAGTCTCCCATGCCAGCAGGAAAGGCAATATCCTCTGAAAGAAGCATATTCCCAGGACAGGAAAGCTTGCATCTCTGTTGGAATGCCTCTCCTTTACTCTTGTTCCCAAACTAATGTTCATTTTCTCTGCTAAGCTACTGCTGACATCTGCTGGAACTGTCATCTGCTGCTGCTTTTTTTCTTTTTTTTTGCGAGGCAATTGGGGTTACGTGACTTACCCAGGGTCACACAGCTAGTAAGCATCAAGTGTCTGGTCTGAGGTTGAATTTGAACTCAGGTCCTCCTGACTCCAGGGCTGGTGCTCTATCCACTGTGCCACCTAGATGCCCCTGCTTCTTCTTCTTAAGAAGACAGAGGAGTCTTAAGGTGCTTTGGTTTTTTGGAGGGGAGACTTCTCAAGCCAACATGCCTCAGGGCTAATCAACACTTATTCAGTTTGGCTGGAATGTTGAGTACTTGAAAGGGGAGCATATAAAATAATGTAGGTGGGGGGCAGCTAGGTGGCACAATGAATAGAGCACTGGCCCTGGAGTCAGGAGGACCTGAGTTCAAATCCTACCTTAGACACATAACACTCACTAGCTGTGTGACTCTGGGCAAGTCACTTGACTCTAAAGCCTCACCAAAAAAAAAATAATAATAATGTTAAGTGGAAGTCAGATTTTGGAGGGTTATAAATGCCAATCTGAGAAGTCTGTGTTTTTCTTAGATATAATAGAACATCACTGAAGATGCTTGGTTGGTGACCTGGTCAGACTTGTCCTTTAGAAATGCTAATCTGGCACTTGTGTGGAGAATGGAATGCAGAGGGACGAACAATTAGGAATCTATTGCTATAGGGCATGAGAGGTGAGGGGAGTTTGAATAAGGTGGAGAGGAGTACTAATTCTAGATATGTTACAGGAGTAGAATCAGCAAGACTTGGCAACTGCTTGGATATGGGGGATGGTGAGGCAAAGGGAGAGTCAAGGATGACTTTGACTTTGAAAATATGGGTCATGGAAAGGATGGTGGTGCCTTCAACAGGGATGTTTGGAGGAGGAATGGGAATATAATGAGTTTTATTTTGGTAATAATGGGTTTGAGATGTCCAACAGACAATGGGCTATGAAGGACTCCAGAAGAGGAGATTACAACTGATTAAGAATCATCTTCATGGAGGTGATACATGAAGCTAAGGGAACCGGTGAAAATGAACAGAGAAGGGAAGAGGTCTCAGGGCAAAATCTTGTGCTTGTATCCACTCATACACAATGTGTGTAGGAGTAAAGAAGACTGAGAAGAAGCAGGCAGATAGGTAGGGAATGAAGACAGAACAGAGCAATGACATGAGAGGTAGAGGAGACAATATTTATAGGATCACAGAACTTGAGAGTCGAAAGGTACCTTGGTCTTATCTAGTCCAACATATACACAGAAGGAATCCCCACCATAACACCTCAGATAACTGTTCATCCAACTTCTTGCTTGAAGACCTCCAAGTAGGAGGAACCCATCACTTCTGGAAGCAGTGCACTCCCTTTTTGGACAGCTCTAATTGCTGGAAGTTTTCCCTGATATCCCAGGATAAATCTTTGCAACTTCTATCCATTGCTTTGCTCTGGGGCCAAACAGAACAATACCTGATTCTCTACATGACAATTCCTTCAAATACTTGAAGACTTCTATCATGCACCCACTGAGTCTTTTCTTCTCCAGGCTAAATATTCCTAATTCCTTTAACTGATCTTCATATGACAAATACTGAAGGCCCTTCACCATCCTGACTTCCCTCTACTGGACATTTTCCAACTTACCAATGTTCTTCTTAAATCATAGTGCCCAGAACTGAACATAGCAATGAATATAATGAACAATGCAATGAATAGAGCACTGGGACTGGGGTCAAGAAGACTTATCTTCCTGAGTTCAAATCTGACCTCAGAGACTTACTAGCTGTATGACCCTAGGTAAGTCATTTAACTCTGTCTGTCTCAATTTCCTCATCTATAAAATGAACTAGAGAAGGAAATGGCAACTCACCCCAGTATCTTTGCCAAGAAAACCCCAAATGGGGTCACAAAGAGTTGAACATGACTGAAACAACTGAACAACAACATGATGTCTGACAAAGGCAGAGTGCAGTGGGACTATCATCTCCCTATTTTCCTGGAAGCTCCGTCCCTGTCAATGGAGCCTAAAATTACATTTGCCTTTTAGAAGTCTTCCATGTCCCACTATAGCCTCATATTTAACTTGTAGTCTACTAAAAAATCCAGAACTTTTTTTTTAAAGATCAACTACTATCTTAATAACATAACTCCCCCATTTTCTACTTGTGAAGTTGATTTATGGTACCCAAATGTGAGACTTTACATTTATCCCTATGGAGTTTTTTCTTTTGAATTCTGTTTCTGCCACCCATTGTATTAACCGTCCTTCTTGGCTTTGTGCTATCTTTCAATTTAATAAGTGCACTATCAAAAATATTAAATGACACAACACCAAGCCCAGATCTTTGGAGTACTTCTCTGGAGTACCTTTGCCATATCCACATAGAACCATTAGCAATTACTTTTTAAGTTGGGCCATCTGACCAGTTCTGAACAGATGTGATGATATTATCATCTAATCCATATTTCTTCACTCTAGCCACATGAATAGTATGAGATACTTGATCAAAAGCTTTGCTAAAATCAAGGTAAACTATATTTACAGCATTCCTCTCATCTATTAGGTTAGTAATCCTGTCAATAAAGGAAATGAGGTTAGTTTGGCATGATCTGTTCTAGATGAAGCCATGTTGGCTCTTTATAAGGGGAAGGGAACAAGCTTTCAGTAAATGCCCTACTATATGTGAGGCATTGTGTTAAGAGCTTTACACATATGCCATTTGATCCTTACAATAACCCTGTGATGTTGCTATTATCACCCTCATTTTACAGTTGAGGGACTGAGGCAGACAGCAGTTAGTGACTTGCACAGGGCAACACTGCTTATAAATGTTTGAAACTGGATTTGAATTCAGACCTTCCTGACTACAGGCCCAGTGTTCTATCTACTGCACTATCACCAGTTTTCCTTTTCTAGATGTTTTTCAACCATCACTTTAATGATTGGTTCTAGAATTTCTCCAGGAATCAAAGTCAAACTCCCTGGCCTATAGACTCTATTCTCTTGCCCTCTTCTGAAACTCAAGATGACATATTCCTTCTCCAACCTCTCTCATTTCCTATCACCTTTCAAGTATCACCAACAGTGGCCCAGCAATCATATTGGCCAGTTCTTCCAGGACTCAAGGATATAGTTTATCTGGGCCAAGTGACTTGAATTCCATCTTTTTGCTGTGACAGAAACTTGGATTCATCAAACTGCTTCCTTTCCCATTCACCCTCTTGAGTACCAGGTTCTCCTGGTGTTCTCCCATTGACGTTCCTTTTATTTGAACAATGAGAAGATCCATTAGTCCAAAAAAAGGCATTTAATTAAACAGCAGAGCGTAATGAATTACAAGAAAACTCTTCCCTTCTCCTCCTCCCACATCCACCATACATAGGTTCACTCTGTTGGATATTACAGAGTATATGCTCTCCCACAGATTTCCATACCACTGGCTCCATACATACCTGGGAGAGGCCACATACTTTGGGGTATTCAGGGTTGAGGAGCAACCTGACTGTCTAGACTTTGTATTCCATCATGTCCCTGCAGTCCTTCTAACCCTGAAAGATCCCTCTGCTCCTATAACCCTTTCTCTGATTGGTCAACTCTTCTCAGAACCCCCATTTTAAGGAAGGGCCAAGGTCTGCCATGTTCCCTCTTTCATTCTTCCCTGGTCTCTCTCCTCCTGACTCTCTAGACTTCTTTCTCCACCATCCCCCTGCTCGGGTACCTTCTCTCCCCTCCTCTGAATTTTCAGCTTCCTTTTATGTGTTATCTTCCTCTATTAGAAAGTAAGCTCTTTGAGGGCAGGAACTGTCTTTATTTTTGCTTTTGTTTATATTCCCAGAGCTTAGCACAGCGCCTGGCGCACAGTAAGTGCTTGATAAACTTGTTGACTGACTGATTGAACAAATCTGAGAGGGACACACAGTCCTTAGGACTATGTGCTAGCTGGAACACCTCTTTTAATGTTGTCACTTGTTTTCCCACAGAGTTGCTGATGTCATCTGATACCATCTGGTCTGGTGATACCATCGAGCTTCCAGTCATGCTGGTGTCCTCTGCTGGGCTGTTTTCTCTGCTGCACTACATTTACTGCACTGCCATCATCTGTTGGTTCTCCCTTGAATTGTAGCTGCTATGTGGCCATTTCACTGAAGGGGAGTGGTCATAACTCTTTCTAGTTTTTTAGTCCATAACCTCAGGGTTTTTTTCAGCTCTTAAATTATTTTTTACTATAAACTATAAAATCATCTATAAACATGAACCTTTCCAAATACAAATAAAGCCAGAAAAAGAGGACTGTATATGAATCTATTACATAGTTTATTTTAAAAATATAAATTAAATTTAATGCAATTGTATTAACATTGCTCTGCTTGTTTATGGCCCCTCGTGAACTTCCTTCTGCTCTCTTTTGTCTATTTTAAAAATGTTTCATTGACCTTTTTTCATTCTTCTCTCCTTTTTTTGCATCACTATCACTCATACCTTTTTCCCCCTTTCTAAATGAAAGCTTTCTCATAAAAAAAGTATAGTATTGCAAAACAAATTTGTATTGTAATGATCATGTCTGAAAATGTATGTCTATTTCTGTACCTATATTCCATTACCTCTGCACCAAGAAGTGATAGCATACTTTAGTCATCAGATAAACTAGGTAGTGCAGAGATGCCTAGAATCAGGAAGACCTAAATTCAAATTCTGTCTCAAACACTTATAAGTTGTATGACTGAACAAGTCACTTAACCTCACATAGCCTCAATTACATTACCTGTAAAATGGAGATAATGATAGCATCTAACTCACAGGGTTGTTGTGAGGATCAAATGAGATAACATATATAAAATTTTTTTAAACATTAAAATGCTATTTAAATGCTAATTATATTGTTATAATTCACTCAGTCTTTTGGAGTCATGATTGGTCATTGCACTGATTAGAATTATTAAGTCTTTCTTTTATAATGCTGTGATTATTATATACATAATTCTCCTGTTTCTGTTCACTTTACTCTGCATCATTACATCCATCCAATTTTTTTCTGAAGCCACGTCTTTTGTAATTTCTTACAGCACAATAACATTCTATTGAATCTATGTACCATAATTTGTTAAGCCATTTTTCAATTGATTGTCACTCACTTTGTTTCTAGTTCTTTGTTACAACAAAAAGTGTTGGTATAAATAAATTTTGCTTGTATGGGTTTTTTCATTCTTTCTTTTTTTGGAGGAGGGGTATATGCCTAGTAATGGTATCAATGGGTCAAGGGGTTTGCACAGTTTAGTGACTTTCTGGGTATAGTTCCAAATTGCTTTCCAGATGGATAGACCAATTCACATTCTACTGAGAGTCTATTAATGTGGCTGTCCTTCCACAGGCCTTCCAACAAGCATAATTTCTCTCTCTCTCTCATTTTTGCCAATCTGGTGGGTATGAGGTAGAACCTCAGAGTTGTTTTAATTTTCATACTTCTAATTAGTGATTTTATGTAAATGTTAATAGTTGGTATTTCATCTTTGGAGAACTGTCTGTTCATATCCTTTGCCTATTTATCTACTGGTGTATGGTTCTTGTTCTTATGTATTTGTATCAATTCCTTATATATCTTAGATATCAGACCTTTATTTGGAAGTTTTCTCAATAACTTTTCTCCCCAGTGAACTTTCTCTTCTACTTCTAACTATTACTTTTGTTTGTGTTTAATTTTTGTTTGTTTTAATTTTAAACAGTCAAAATTATCCATTTTATTTCTTGTGATCTTGTCTGTACCTTGTTTGGTCAAGAACTCTTCCCTTATTTATAGTTGTAAAAAGTATGTCCTTCCCTGTTCCTATAATTTGTTTGTGATATGACTTTTTATATGTAGGTCATGTATCCATTTGGAATTTATTATGGTATATGGTCTGAGATAGTGATCTAAGGTAATATTCCCAGAACTATATCAAATAATAAGGGTGACAGTGAGTGGTTTTGCTTTACCCTTGATCTTATTGGAAAGGTCTCTAATGTTTTTCTATTACAGATGGACATTACAATGCTAAAGTATATATTTTATATAATATATGGATTTATTGGTATATCTTGATAATGCAACACCTGATTATTTTACTTTATGATATTCTTGATCATGTAAAATGTTTGATGTGTGTGATAAGTGGGAGGTAGAATTATTTGAAGTGAGATTTCCCTTCTCCCCCCTCCACTCCCTGCCAATAGTTTCCCTTCCCTTTTCCCCCACCCTCTTTCACGTATGCTGGGTGTGAGTTTGAAATTAGTATGAGGCTGTGCAAGAGTTTTGTTTTGTTTTTTGCCTCTGCAAGATCTTGCTGTAGTTATTACTTGATTACCAAAAAAAAAAAAAAAAGATGCAGTAGTAGAACAATATGTAGCCTTAAAGGCTTTATCCAATCAGATGTCTTTCATACATGTGTTTTTATTTTATTTTGTTATGTTATGTCATTTTATTTATTTAAAAATATTTATTTTTAGCTTCAAATTCTCTCCCTTCCTGCATCCCTTCCCCATTACACCTATGAAGTCATGCACAACATATTTTTAAATTTCTTTTATTAATTTATTAATTTTTAATTTTTAACATTCACTTCCATAAGACTTGGAGTTCCAAATTTTCTCCCCATCTCGTCACTCCTCCCACCCTAAGATGGCATGCATTCTGAATACCCCTTCCCCTAATATGCCCTCCCTTCTATCTACCCCCCTTCTCTTATCCCCTTCCCCTTCTATTTTCCTATAGGGCAGGATAGATTTCTATATTCCATTGACTGTATATTTTATTTCTCAGTTGCATGTGAAAACAATTTTTAACATTTGTTTTTAAAACTTTGGGTTTCAAATTTTCTCCCTTCCACCCTCCCCACCCACCTTCATTGAGAAGGCAACCACCTCGATACATGTGTAGTCATGAAAAACACTTTCATAATAGTCATGTTGTGAAAACTAACTATATTTCTCTTCATCCTATCCTGCCCCCCATTTATTCTATTCTTTCTTTTGACCCTGTCCCTCCTCAGAAGTGTTTGCTTCTGATTACCCCCTCATCCAATCTGCCCTGCCCTTTATCATCCCTCTGCTCTCTTATCCCCTTCCCCTCTATTTTCATGTAGGGTAAGATAGATTTCCATACCCAATTGAGTGTGTATGGTATTCTCTCCTTAAGCCAAATCTGATGAGAATAAGATTCACTCATTCCCTCTCACCTTCCCCCACTTACCCTCCACTGTAAAAGCCTTTTCTTGTCTGTTTTATGTGAGATAATTTACCCCATTCTACCTCTCCCTTTCTCCTTTTCCCAGTACAATCTTCTCTCACCCCTTAATTTTATTCTCCAGATGTCACCCATTCATCTTCAACTCACCTTGTGCCCTCTACCTACATACCTACCTACCTACCTATCTATCCTATCTATCTATCTATCTATCTATCTATCTATCCATAAAATTTTTTCCCCTCCAACTACCCTAATACTGACAAAGGTCTCATGAGTTACAAATATCATCTTTCCATGTAGGAATGTAAACAGTTCAACCTTAATAAGTCCCTTTTGATTTCTCTTTCCTGTTTACCTCTTCATGCTTCTCTTGAGTCTTGTATTTGAAAGTCAAATTTTCTATTCACCTCTGGTCTTTTCATTAAGAATGCTTGAAAGTCCTCTATTTCACTGAATGTCCATTTCCCCCCCAAAGGATTATACCCAGTTTTGCTGGGTAGGTGATTCCTGGCTGTAATCTTATCTCCTTTGCCCTCTGGAATATCATATTCCAAGCCCTCCGGTCCCTTAATGTAGAAGCTGCTAAATCTTGTGTTATCTTGATTGTGTTTCCACAATACTTGAATTGTTTCTTTCTGGTTGCTTGCAATATTTTCTCCTTGACTTGGGAACTCTGGAATTTGGCTACAAAATTCCTAGGAGTTTTCCTTTGGGGATCTCTTTCAGCAGATGATTGGTGGATTCTTTCCATTTCTATTTTACCCTCTGGTTCTAGAATATCAGAGCAGTTTTCCTTGATAATTTCTTGAAAGATGATATCTAGACTCTATTTTTGATCATGGCTTTCAGATAGTCCAATAATTTTAAAATTATCTCACCTGGATCTATTTTCCAGGCCAGTTGTTTTTCCAATGAGATATTTCACATTGTCTTCTATTTTTTCATTATTTTGTTTTTGTTTTACGATGTCTTGATTTCTCATAAAGTCACTAGCTTCCATTTGTTCCATTCTAATTTTTAAGGAAATATTTTCTTCAGTGAGCTTTTGGACTTCCTTTTCCATCTGGCCAACTCTGCTTTTTAAGCCATTCTTCTCCTTATTGGCTTTCTGGGCCTCTTTTGCCATTTGGATTAGGCTACTTTTTAAGGTGTTATTTTCTTTTTTCTTTTCTTTTCTTTTCTTTCTTTTTTTTTTTTGGTTAGGTAATGGGGTTAAGTGACTTGCTCAGGGTCACACAGCTAGTAAGTGTTATGTGTGTGAGGCCGGATTTGAACTTAGGTGCTCCTGAATCCAGGGCCGGTGCTAAGGTGTTATTTTCTTCAGTATTTTTTTGGGTCTGCTTTAGCAAGCTGTTGACTTATTTTTCATGATTTTCTTGCATCACTCTCATTTCTCTTCCCAGTTTTTCCTCTACTTCTCTTACTTGTTTCTCAAAATCCTTTTTGAGCCCTTCCATGGCCTGGGACTGATTCATATTTTTCTTGGAGGCTTTGGATGTAGGAGTTTTGACTTTTTTGTCTTCTTCTGGTTGTATGTTTTGATCTTCTTTGTCACCAAAGAAAGATTCTATGGTTTGATTATTTTTTGTGCAGTTTGCTCATGTTCCCAGTCAATTGCTTGAGTTTTAAACTCTTTGTTAAGGTAGGAGTCTGCTTCCAGTGTGGAGAATGTACTGTCCTAAGCTTCAGGAGTTTTGTGTAGCTATTTTCAGAGATACTTCTAGGGACCTTTAAATTTTCAGTTCTTCCAAGGTGGTACAATCAAGGGCAAGGTGTTTACTCCTTTCCTGGGCTATACTCTGGTCTATGAGTGACCACAAGCACTCTTTTCTGCCTTGGAACTGTGAGGAAAATTCCTTTACAAGCTCCAACACACCAGTGCTCCTCCTTGCCCCAGGATCACCACCTAGAACTGCAACCTAGATCCAAGCACGGGCAAAGCAAGAGATTCCTGCAATCTCCCTCTGATCAGTCACTCAATTCTCCCTGTGTCTGTGGGCCGAGCTCAGGAAGCAGCCGCTTGTGCTGGGACTCGGGCTAGGACCGAGCTTCTCTCTCACCACAATCACAGACTTGTCCTACTGACCTTCTAAGTTGTCTTTGGCATTTGTGGGTTGAGAAGTCTGGAAACTGCCACAGCTGCCTGTGATTCAGTCCTCTGAGGCCTGCTCCAGGTTTGCTGAGGCCTGGTCTTTGCCTGCATGCCCACACTGAACTGTGTTCCTCCCCCAGCCTGGTGCAATAGACCTTACTAATCAACCATCCAGGTTGTCATGGGCTGGAAATTTGTTTTGCTCTGTCTTTTTGTGGGTTCTGCTGATCTAGAATTTGTTTAGAGCCATTTTTTACAGATATTTGGAGGGCTTTGGGGGAAAGCTCAAGCAAGTCACTGCTTTCACTCTGCCACCTTGGCTCCACCCCCTCAAAACATATTTTCACATTAACCATGATGCAAAAAAAAAAAAAAAGCTCCAAAAAAGAAACAGAAAGTGAAAAAAATATGCTTCAATCTGTACTCAGAATTCATCAGTTCTCTTCCAGGGAATGGATAGCATTTTTCATCATGAGTCCATTGGAATTGTTGTGAATCATTATATTGATCATAGTAGCTAAGTCTTTCTCAGTTGATTATCATTAAAATATTACTGATACTATGTACAATGTTTTCCTGGTTCTGTTTACTTCACTTTGCATCAGCTCATGCAAGTCTTCCCAGGTTTTTCTGAAACCATCCCCTTTGTCACTTCTTAGAGCACAATAGTATTCCATCACAATCATATACGATGATTTATTCAGCCATTTCCCATTTGATGGGTATCCCCTCAATTTCTGTTCTTTGACACAACAAAAAGAGCTGCTATAAATATTTTTGTATATATAGGGCCTTTTCCTTTTCCTTTGAGATACAAACTTAATAGTGGTATTGCTGGGTCAAAGAGTATGCACAGTTTTATAGTCCTCTGGGCATAGTTTTGAATTGTTTTGCAAAATGGTAGGACCAGTTCATAGCTCTACCAGCAGTGAATTAATGTACCTATCTTTCCACATCCCCTCTAGCATTTCTCATTTTCCCTTTCTGTTATGTTAGTCAATCTGATAGGTGTGAAATGGTACTTCAGAGTTGTTTTAATTTACATTTATCTAATTATTAGTGATTTAAAACATTTTTCCATATGACTATTGATAGCTTTGATTTCTTCTTCTAAAAACTGCCTTTTCATACCCTTTGACCATTTGTCAATTGACAAATGGCTCTTGTTTTTATAAATTTGGCTGGGTTTTCTATATATTTGAGAAATGAGGCCTTTATCAGAGAAACTTGTTGTAACCCCTCCACCCTACAGTTTCCTGCTTTCCTTCTAATTTTGACTGCATTAGTTTTGTTTGTGCAAAAACTTTTTGATTTTATGTGACCAAAATCATCCATTTTACCTCCTGTGATCCTCTCTATCTCTTGTTGAATCACAAACTCTTCTTTTATCCATAGATTGGACAGGTAATTTTTCTATGCTCTCTTAATTTACTTATGATATCATCCTAGATGTTTATAATGTGAGCATATCTCTGTCCCTCATATTATGTTTGTAAGTTATGCCCTGAAAAAGATGCCCTGACTGCCATTTCATGAGAAATTTCCTTCATGTGACTGGGAACAGAGTCATGACACCCCAGGTGGCCATTTGATGCCTTTCCCTCCATCTAGACATGATGGGAGGAGAGGCTTTTGAAAGACTGGGAACCCACATAGAAGAGCAATGCTAAAGTCAGAGTGAGGCAGAGTGGAGGAAAAGGGGGCTGATCCTGGCAGTAGTGGCTATGGCAAGTGTCTGAAGATGAGGATAAAAGATAAGAATATAGATTGGATTAGAGAAAACTGCTAAGACTGACAACTGCAATGAAAACTGCACAGATGGCGTGAGACCAAGCAGTGGACCATGCCATCTTTAGGTATATTCTCTCCCCACTCTCTCCAACCTGCCCCCATCTCCTTCTAAGAGCTTGCTGAGACAATCTCAGTGAGTTTTGAAATACACAATCCCTTCTCTTATAATTTTCCTCGTTCCCTAGACATGTAGAAAGTGGAAAGTGGGGGGATAAGTGGGAAGCCTACATTAATTTATGATTGCCTTATTACAAGGAATTTGTGTGTGTGTGTATGTGTGTGTGTGTGTGTGTGTGTGTGATAGACCCCTTTAGAAGTCTGGTGAAACCTATGGACCTTTTCTCAGAGTAACATTTTCAAACACATGAAAAAACTAATAAATGTTAAAAAAATAAAATTTATAAACATTGAAGTAAAAATGTTAAAAATAAGATAAAAAGTTTCCTATTTTATTGTACCTCAATAAATCATATGGACATTTAAAATTAAATTGGCTAATTCCTATGAGTAATTTACAGTTGTCTGTGAATGAGAAGGGGAGACCTTAACATGGGTATGGGGGCTTGGAACTGAGAAGGGAGATTTTCTTGTTTTGGTAATTTTTGAGAACATCCCAGGTCATATCCTTAAAACTACATAGAACCTAAATCAACCACATGGCCCTTGAGGTCAGAAAACCTCTATCAGGTTGATGATATGAGAGAGAAGTTTCTTTTCTAGAATAAAAACACCCTTTTGTGAGCACTGGAAGAAAATGTAATGTTCAGGAAGCTTGCATCATCACACTGACTGATGGAGCCACTGGGCTGATGGCCTGAGGGCAGCATCATATGGTGGCCAAAATATATACTGCACTCCCTTGTCGGTTAATCAATTAATTAATTACTTGACAACTTGATTCTCTGTAAGTTACAGAAAACAGAGGATGCATTAGGTGTGAATAGGTATAGCTCTGAAAGCTTTACAAAATATATACATACCATATACAATGCCTATCAATATTAAGTAGAAAAACTAAAAGGGTTTTTAATCCTTGATATTTATCACATACATTTTCTTGCCGCTGCATTTGTGACATTAAAATATTCAATTTCACCAGCAAGGACTTCTACCCAGACAGTTACTCTCAATTTTGATTGTTTGGCACCTATTACCCAGAGTTTACTTAGCCCCTAGCCAGTGTTGGCTTAATAATCATTCAGTTGGCAAGCATTTATTAAATGCCTACTGTGGCACAGACTGTGTCAATGAATGGGCATAAAATATGAAGATTTAATGGGATTCACCACTGCCTTTGGGAAGACCATGAGAATTTAACTTCCCAATAGCCCAGCAAAGCCAGTTAGACAGATTGCACCAGCCACAATGGCCTCTGGCCTTGAAACTCAAAGACTATGAAGCCAGGTGCACCCCCAGAGAGAAGGAGAATGGTTCCTGGAGTGGTTTGGTGGGAATCTCAGCTGAGAACCCTCCAAGAAAGCACCCACAGTACAACTCCATATGACATATATTTCCAATGCCATATGAGCTTTTCAACATTGGCTTCGCAAAGGACATATGGGCAGTAACCTTGTTACTTTGACATGGCCTATTCTTGTTTTAAAGGGCAGCTAGGTGGTGTGGTGGATAGAGTGTCAGGCCTGGAGTCAGGAAGACTCGTATCTCTCTGAGTTCAAATCTGGCCTCAGACACTTACTAGTTGTGTGACCCTGGGCAAGTCATTTCCCCTGTCTGCCTCAGTTTCTTCATCTGTAGAATGATCTGGAGAAGGAAATGGCAAATCAGTCCAGTATCTTTGCCAAGAAAATCCTAAATGGGGTCATGAAGAGTGAGACATGATTAAAACAACTGAACAACAACAAACTCTTATTTTATTGACAGGCTTTAGAGCCATGTAAGCAATACTAATATGTAAATGATATCCTACACGGAGTTCCTGATAAATGCCTTTGGTGGCTACTAAATTATTTTAAGATTTAAAGATGAGTCTGCTTACCTTCTATATCAGAAATCTAAATAAGAGTTCTTCAGTAATGTCCATAGCTGTGCAAAAAAGATTAACCTACTGGTCTACACAGGAAAAGACAAGTGGATGGATGAAGAATAAATGTTGCTTAGACAACTTGCAATTGGACTCCCATTGAGACAGCCTATCTATATAAATATGTTAGAAGGGAACTACAGGTGGACAGAGAATTGAATGAAAAGGATAGAGCAGACTCTGGAACTTGGGAAACTGCATAGTCCCCTTATGAAATTATAATCTGACCCCAGGCATGAAATCCCCAGTGCTTTTAAATACCAGTTTCTCTACGTGATGATACTGTAGCTGTGAGTCATGGAACAACATAATCTCCGAAGAATCAAAATTTTGGAAGATCTGGGAAAGTTGATGATGAAGTCATGGAATGAATTTTAGGGTTGGCGAATCTTGGCTTCTAAGCCCAAAGCCAGGAGAGAGGCTCTTTAAGAGCCAGCTTCTCTCATCTCCTTTCGTGTTTTTAGCCCCCTGCCCAGTTGCATCCTCCCAACCTCCACATCTCTCCTCCATGACACTTACCAGAGGGGATCCCGCAGAATGACTTGGTCATGAAATAATAGATGGGAACTTGGGACACATGGACTTGAGTTGCATTTCCTTCAAATAGGGGATTCTAGGTACTGGTCAACAGCTGCCTCTGGGACAGGGAAAAGGGAAGAAAAGGTTAATAGAAAGGTTAAATAAAGAGGCTTGGGGATCTTTTGAAGAGACTGTGGACTGCCCACAGGCGCTAATGATCATTGCTGTTTGTTTTCCCCTCTCCCTCTCTCTCTCTCCCTCTCCTTTAATACAGACCCTCCTCTGCAACTGAAGGGGTATACCTAGTTGCCATTGTCACCTTTATGCTGTCCTATATATCATTATATATTTTTTGTTTACTGGGAAATGGGGTTAAGTGACTTACCTAGAGTCACACAGTTAGTAAGTGTCAAGTGTCTGAGGCCAGATTTGAACTCAGGTTCTTCTGATTCCAGGGCCAGTGCTTTATCCACTGCACCACCTAGCTGCCCCCAGAGGATCTATTTTCAAATCCTACCTCTCTCTTTTACTATCTGTGTGACCTTGGAAGAGTTATTTAACTTTTCAGGGCTCACTTCCCCACCTGTAAAATGAGGAGGTTGGACAGAATAGCCTCTGGGGTCCCTTTTTATAGCTTTCTCTCTCTCTCTGTTTATATATATCGTGTCCTACTCTTTCCCACCCCATTTGTTTTCTTGGCAAAGACACTAGAGTGGGTTGCCATTTCCTTCTCCAGCTCATTTTACAGATGAGGAATTGAGGCAAACAAGGTTAAGTGATTTGCCCAGGGTCACACAGCTAGGAAGTGTCTGAGGCCAGATTTAAACTCAGGGAGATGAATCTCCCTGACTTCAGGCCTGGCGCTCTGTGCACTATGGAGCCACCTAGCTGCCGTATGTGTGTATAAGCATGTGTATACACATATATATGTACGTGTGTATAACATATATATATATATATAATATGTATCTATTTATATATTGCACCCCACCCCAGTAGAAAGCAAGCTTCTTGAGGGCAAGGGATTGTCTTGGCTTTGTATTCCTAGACCTCGTACAGTTACTTTCCTATACTGGGTGCTTAATAAATGATTGAATTGGCCTGGATTGGAGAACATTCAGATAAGGGAAACCAAGATGATGAAGGCCCTCAAAGTCAGGCCATACAAAGACTGGTTGAAGGAATTCCTATTTCCCTGGAGAAGAGAACACGGTGGAGACAGAAGAGCTTTTTTTCAGGTATTTAAGGGGAAGACATGTGGAAGAGGGAACATACTTGTTCTGTTTGGCTCCAGAAGGCAGAACTAGGTAGGAATGACAGACAGAAGAGGCAAAGGGGAAAAACTTAGGCTTGGTGCTAGAAGAAACTTCCTAACATTTGGAGCTGTGTAAATGGAGAATGGGCTTGCCTTGGGACGTATTGGGTTCCTCCTCTCAGGAGTTTCTTCCAACAAAGGCATGATGACCACTTTTTGGATATCATAAGATCACAGCTTTAGGGTTGGGAGAGATCTTAGAGGCCAGTGAAAAGGAAACAGAGACACAGAAATGTAAGTGGCCTGCTCAGGGTCACAAAGTAAGTGTTTAAGGTAGGATTTATACCCAAGTCTTCCTGATTCCTAGTTCAGTTTCCCATCCATTAATCTGTGTCTTTGAATATGTTGTAGGGAGTACTTTTTTTCATCTATCTATCTGTCTGTCTGTCTGTTTGTCCATCTATCTTCTGCCCAGTGTTTTATTTTATTTTTAAAAGTATTTTTATTTCATTTGATATTTCCTAATTATATGTAAAAATTTTAACATTCATTTTTAAAAATTTTGAATTCCATATTCTTTCTACCCACTCCTCCCCCATTCATTGAAAAGGCAAGCAAATATGATATCATTATCCATGTGAAATCATGTAAAACCTATTTTCATATTACTCATTTTGGAAAAAAAAACAAGAAACAGAAAGAAAGTGACCTGTATTCTGAGTTCATCAGTTCTTTCTCTAGAGGTAGATAGCATTTTCATGAGTCATTTGGAATTGTCTTGGATCACTGTATTTATCAGAGTTTTCTTTCACAGTTGATTATCGTTAAAATATTGCTTATACTTTGTACAATGTTCTTCTAATTCTGTTCACTTCATTTTGCATCAGTTCATATAAGTCTTCCCTGGTTTGTCTGAAACCATCCTGATTGTCATTTCTTATAGTACAATAGTATTCCATCACAGTATATATTATAACTTGTTCAGTCTTTCCCCAATTGATAGGTATCCTCTCAATGTTCAATTCTTTGCCACCACAAAAAGAGCTGCTAAATATTTTTGTACATATAGATCCTTTTCCCTTTTCTTTTATCTCTTTGGGATACAGACCCAGTAGTGGTATTGCTGGGTCAAAGGTCCCAGTTTTATAGCCCTTTGGGCATATTTCCAAATTGTTCAGGGAGGACTGTCTTTAAGGGTATAAATTAATCTGGATGGTCTCTGAGGTGCCTTCCAAGGCTGAAACTCTATGATTCTGGTCTGGCAAGAGGCTCTGTTTGCCTTGAGGTTAATGATGGGCACAATGTAATAATTTCTTTTCACCAGGGATTCCAGCATCTGGTGGAAGGAGGAAAGGAAAGTTTGAAATGTCTCTTGGATCTCAACTTCTTTAGAATGCCAGCAGCACTTGCCAAATCAATCTTTTGTGCTCCGCTCATATCCCTAGGGAGGGGGTTGTTTCAAGGCTACCAGATGGAGCTGGAGGAGAAAGAGGAAGGTCCCAGACTGCCAGAAGGGAGGGTGAAAGGAGAACAAAAGAACTGTCTCCCATTGGGTCCATCACCCAGATGCTGGGATACACCTATGGACTCAGTTTGTACCCTACTCATTAGCTACCTTGGAGGGAGCTTTTGAAGTCTTCATTTCCCTGCCTTTGTGGCCTGTCTTCTCCTAGATGAAGAGTTTACTGAGGACAAAGACTCTTTCCCAACGTGTTCAGATGAGTTTTTGGAAGTTAGGCTAGTAGGGGTGTTTCCTGAAAAATTGTATGTAAATTTAATTCTTATAGATTGAATCCTATTCTAAATGCACTAAGAGAACTTAATTACTTAAAGGAACCTAATGGCAAATCCTCTTGTTAAGTGAAGAAACATCTTGGTTTGGTATAGCGTAAAGTGAAATAGATTTGGAATTATAAGACCTCAGTTTGAATCTGTCTTCCTCTACTTATTACCTTTCTGCCAAATACAAGACACTCAACCTTTCTCAGCCCCATCTGTAAAATGAGGGGATTAGACTGGATAATCTCTACGATCCTTCCAGCTCTGAATCTATAGCCTTTAATTACTCTTCCCCCCCCCTTAAATCTGAGTATCTTGGGTTTATTCAAAATGGAGGCATCCCGGTTTCCTCTTTCTACCTCTCATTCTATGTTCTACCTGGTACCGGCCGCTGGGCTCTATCACAGATACTCAGGAAATACTATGGGACTGTCTCTTGGCTAAGCAATAGCAGGGAGCCTGGGACACAATGCCCAGAGATGCATTTACTTCAAACAGGGAGTTGCAGGGGCTCTTCACCCTTTATCTACCCCATATCCTTCTTCTGGCTGCCTTGGCATGAGAATTGAATGCAGATCCCTTGGAACGTGCATCTCCTTAGCATCCTCAGTCTAATTATGGAGTAAGCAAGAAGGGGTTGGAACTAATTACTACCTGAGGGTGACTACTGGAGCCTGTCTGTTGGTTTGGCCTTTGGATCTGGCTGAGGCTTCACTGACTGGACCTTGATGAACAGCCAATGAACTCTTCCTTGGTCCTCAGGCATGTGCCTTGCTCCCACCTCTGTGCATTTGTACCCATTTCCCACCCTGTGTCCTCCTCTCTCTTTGTGCCCATTGTAAGACCACTCACTCCTCCTCTTCTCCTCTTTCCAGGGTTTTTAAGAATCCTGGGAGAGGGGCAGCTAAGTGGCACAGTGGATAGAGTGCCGGCCCTGGAGTCAGGAGGACCTGAGTTTGAATTCGGCCTCAGACACATAACACTCACTAACTGTGTGACTCTGGGCAAGTCACTTAACCCCAATTGCCTCACCTAAAAAAAAAAAAAAGAATCCTGGGACAGAAGGAGGTAACAAAGGGGATAGGACCTAGGGAGGGGAGCAGCTCAAGCTTTATTCCTTCCTATCCCAACAGCCTGGCAACCCTATTAGCCTCAATCTCCTCCACCCTCACCCCAATCACACCAAACCTTCCTCTCACAGAAATTCTATATATACTTAATGCCAAGGGAAGAGAAAGGAGAGGTAGTAATGGACCCCAAAGCTTCTCAGGCCCTGACTAGTTGCTAATGCCTCATGCTCCATTTGGAAAGGTGGTTTTTTTTTAAACCTGATTATTTTGAGATGCAGAGGGGTCATCACTGAGGAGTTCAGAGTCAAAGTCTTTCAGTTATAATTAGATAGATTCTGAGGTTTCTTCTTTTGGTAATCCTTTACACTACTCTCGTTCCCATGCATTTATTTCATCAGTGTTCTCTACCAGGGCACATAGGTGGTGCCCTGCTGGTGTGATATGAAGCACCAGGCTGCTCAGAGAGCAAAGATAAGGGGTGTTTGGAGCAACACAGTTAGGTGAAGAAGAAGAAAATGAGTCACTCAATAAACATTTAAGAGTCAGACACTGTGCTAAGTGCTGTGGATACAAAAGGAGGCAAAAGACAGTCCCTGCCCTCAAGGAGCTTATAGTTTAATAGTTTTCATAATGGTCAGCAGCAAACATGATCACAACATTTTAAGCAGCCAGTTGGTATTCTTCTGCTGGGATGGAAGGAAGGACAAAAATTTATTCTGGGATGTTAGAGCTGGCAGGGAACTTAGAAATCAGCTAGTCTAAATGCTCATTTGTATTTTTAAAATTCTGATATCTGCTATTTTAAATATCATTTACATTTCTGAATATATACCTCCTCAATTCTCTATCCAGCAAGCCATCCCTTGTAACAAAGCATAAAAAAGAAAGTGAAAAAATGCAATTCTGCCAAACTACACATCAAATCAAGTCTGACAATATATGCAATCTTCTGTACCTGTAATTCTCCACCTCTTCAAAGAGGGAGGAAGATATATTTTCTCATCTCTTCTCTATGGACAAGTTTGGTTAATATAATTACACAGTATTCAGGGTTTTTTTTTTGTTTTTGTTTTTTATGTTTTTGGTTCTTTCTATTTTCATTGTTGTAGTCATTGTCTATGTTGTTTTCTTGTTTCTGCTTATGTCACTCTCTATCAATTCACGCCAGTCTTACCACACTTCTCTGAATTCTTCATATTCATCTCTACTCCTAATTTTTTTTTTTTTTTGCTAGGCAATGGGGTTAAGTGACTTGCCCAGGGTCATACAGCTAGTAAGTGTCAAGTGTCTGAGGCTGGATTTGAACTCAGGTTCTCCTGACTCCAGGGCCAGTGCTCTATCCACTGTGCAACCTAGTTGTCCCTACTCCTCATTTTATAAAAGAGAAATATGAGATCTAGAGAGGAAATTGACTTGGTAAATTTTCCAAAGGGCCAATAAAAAACTGAGTTCTCTTATAATAGAATACAAGGTCTTTGGAAGTCTGACTTTCAAGTCCTAAAGCACTGTAAAAATCTTGGAAGGGCTTTTGATTAGAATTATAAAGCTTCAGAGTGAGTTGGATAAAGCATACAACCTCTTACTCAAGTCTAGGGGGGAAACTAGAGTGGGAAAATATCTTCCATCTCCAATAGACAAATAGTCAAAGGATATGAACAGTTCTCAAAAGGAACATTGCCAACTAATAACTGTAATCTAAAAGATTGCTCCAGCAGTTTTTGCCAAACAATGAGTTCTTATCTCAGAAGCTGGAGTCTTTGGATTAATCAAATAGTAGATTACTATAGTCATTGACTATTGTGTCTTGTATACCTAACCTATTCCACTGAACCGCCACTCTATTTCTTAGCCAGTACCAAGTAATTTTGATTATTGCTGTTTTATAACACAATTTAAGATCAGGTACAGCTAGGCCACCTTCCCTTGCATTTCTTTTCTTTTTCTTTTCTTTCTTTCTTTTTTTTTGTGTGAGGCAATTGGTATTAAGTGACTTGCCCAGGGTCACACAGCTAGTGAGTATCCTGTGTCTGAGCCCATATTTGAACTCAGGTCCTCTTGACTCCACGGCTGGTGCTCTATCCACTGCACCATCTAGCTGCCGCCCTTGCATTTCTTTTCATTAGTTCCTTTGATATTCTGGGCTTTTTGTTCTTCTAGATAAATTTTGTTATTGTTTTTTTCTAGCTCTATAAAATAATTTTTTGGTAGTTTGATTGGTATGGCATTGAATAAGTAAATTAATTTAGGTAGAATTGTCATTTTTATTATATTAGCTCTGCCTACCCTTGTGGAACTGATATTTTCCCAATTATTTAGATCTGACTTTATTTGTGTGAAAAGTGTTTTGTAATTGGGTTCATATAGTTCCTGATTTTGTTTTGGCAGGTAGACTCCTGAATATTTTATAGTGTCTACAGTAACTTTTAATGGAATTTCTCTTTCTATCTCTTGCTGCTGGACTTTGTTAGTAATATATAGAAATGCCGATGATTTGTGTGGGTTTATTTTATACTCTGAAACTTTTGCTAAATTTGTTTATTATTTTAAGTATTTTTTTACTTGATTCTCTAGGATTCTCCAAATATCCCATCATATCATCTGCAAAGAGTGATAGCTTTGTTTCTTCTTTGCCTATTCTAATTCCTTCAGTTTCTTTTTCTTTAGTAATTTTCTTTAATAATTTTTTTTTAGTAATTGCTACAGCTAACATTTCTAGTACAATATTGAATAATAGTGGTGATAATGGACATCCTTGTTTCACCCCTGATTTTTGATAGATGTTATCTATCATTTTAAGGAAGACTCCATTTATTCCTATGCTCTCTAGTGTTTATAATAGGAATGGGTGTTGTGTTTTCTTAAATGCTTTTTCTGCATCTATTAAGATGATCATATGATTTCTGTCACTTTTGTTGTTGATATGGTCAATTATGCTGATAGTTTTCCTAATATTGAAAGAGCTTTGCATTCCTGGTATAAATCCTACCTGGTCATAGTGTATTATCCTCAAGATAAGTTGTAATCTCTTCGCTAATATTTTATTTAAAATATTTGCATCTATATTCATTAGGGAAATTGGTCTATAATTTTCTTTCTCTGTTTTGACACTTCCAGGTTTAAGTATTTGTATCATAAAAAGAATTTGGTAGGACTCCTTCACCTATTTTCCCCAAATAGTTTATATGGTATTGGAATTAGTTGTTCTTTAAATGTTTGATAGAATTCACTTGTAAATCCATCTGGCCCTGGAGATTTTTTCCTGGGGAGTTCATTTATGGCTTTTTCAATTTCTTTTTCTGAAATGGGGTCATTTAAGTATTTTATTTCCTCTTCCATTAATCTGGGCAATTTATATTTTTGTAAATATTCATCCATTTCACTAAGGTTGTCAAATTTATTGGCATACAGTTGGGCAAAATAACTCCTAATTATTGTTTTGATTTCTTCTTCATTGGTGGTGAATTCACTCTTTTCATTTTTGATGCTGGTAATTTGGTTTTCTTCTTTCTTTTTTTTTAATCAAATTAACCAAAGATTTATCTATTTTATTGGTTTTTCTCATAAAACCAACACTTAGTTTTATTTATTAGTTCAATAGTTTTTATAATTTCAATTTTATTAATCTCTCCTTTGGTCTTCAGAATTTCTAATTTGGTATTTAATTGGAGATTTTCAATTTGTTCTTTTTCTAGTTTTTTTAATTGCATGCCCAATTCATTGATCTCTTCTTTCTCTATTTTATTCATATAAGCATTTAGAGATATAAAACTTCCCCTAAGGACTGCTTTCGTTGCATCCCATAAGTTTTGGTATGTTGTCTCATTATTGTCATTCTCTTGGATGAAGTTATTGATTGTTTCTATGATTTGTTGTTTGACCCACTCATTCTTTAGGATTAGATTATTTAGTTTCCAATTAATTTTTAGTCTATCTTTCCATGGCCTTTTATTACATGTATTTTTATTACATCATGATCTGAAAAGTATGCATTTAATATTTCTGCCTTTCTGCATTGAATTGTGAGGTTTTTATGCCCTGGAAAAATGTACGGCAGAAACTGGGCATAGATCAACATCTTACACCCTATACCAACATAAAGTCAAAATTGGTACATGATTTGATATAAAGATTGATACTACAAACAAACTTTAACAACAAGGAATAGTTGACCTTTCAGATTTATGGAGAGGGGAAAAATTTATGACCAAACAAGATATAGAGAATATTATGAAATGCAAAATGCACAATTTTGGTTACATTAAATTGAAAAGTTTTTGCACAGATAAAACCAATGCATCCAAGATTAGGAGAGAAGCAGAAAACTGGGAAAGAATTTTTACAACTAGTGTCTCTGATAAAGGTCTCATTTATAAAATATATAGAGAACTGAATCAAATTTATAAGAATACAAGTCATTTGCCAATTGATAAATGGTCAAAGGACATGAGCAGGCAGTTCTCAGAGGAAGAAACTAAAGCTATCTATAGTCATATGAAAAAATGTTCTAAATCACTATTGATCACAGAAATGCAAATCAAAACGACTCTCAGGTACCACATCCTACCTATCAGATTGGCTAACATGACAAAACAAGACAATGATAAATGTTGGAGAAGATATGGGAAAATTGGAGCACTAATACATTGTTGGTGGAGTTGTGCAATGACCCAACCATTTTGGGGAGCAATTTGGAACTATGCCCAAAGGGCTATAAAATTGTGCATATCCTTTGACCCAGCAATATTACTTCTATATCTCTATCCCAAAGAGATCACACAAACTGGAACAGGACCTACATGTACAAAAATATTTATAGCAGTTTTTTTGTGATGGCAAAGAATTGGAAATTGAGGGGATGCCCATCAACTGGGGAATGGTTGAACAAGTTGTGGTATGTATATATAATGGAATATTATTTTGCTATAAGAAAGGATGAGCAGGCAGACTTAAAAAAAAAACTTGGAAAGACTTACATGAACTGATGCAGAGTGAAATGAGCAGACCCAGGAGAACACTGTACACATAACAGCCACATTATGGGATGACTGACTTTGATAGACTTGGCTCTTCACAGCAATGCAAGAATCTAAGACAACTCGAAAAGATTCATGATGGAAATTACTATTCACATCCAGAGAAAGAAATATGGAGTCTGAATGCAGATGGAAGCATACTATTTGCTCTCCTTTTACTTTGTTGTTTTGTTTTACTGCTTTATTCTTGTGGTTCCTTCCATTCGTTCTAATTATTCTTTACATCATGACTAATGGGAAAATATGCTTAATATGAATGTATAAGTAGATCCCATATCAGATTGTATGCCATCTTGGGTGTGTGTGAAAGAAGTGGGAAGGGGAGAAAATTTAAAACTCAAAATCTTATGTAAGAGAATGTTGAAAACTAAAAAGAAATAAATTAATTAAAAAAAATAAAAGATTGCTCCAAATCACTCCTAATCAGAGAAATGTAAATCAAAACAGGGCAGCTAGGTGGTGCTGGGAGTAAGGAAGATTTATCTTCCTGAGTTCAAATCTGGCTTCAGGTACTTACTTGCTGTGTGACTCTGGACAAGCCCCTTATTCCTGTTTGCCTCAGTTTCCTCATCTGTGAAATGAGCTGGAGAAACAAATGGCAAAACACTGTAATACCTTTGCCAAGAAAACCCCAAATGGGATCACAAAGAATTTCTGAAGATTCATGTTACATCTAGCAAATTGTCAAAAATGACAGAAGACTGAAATAGTGTTGTAAGAGCTGTGAGAAAACAGGTACACTAATGCACTGTTGGTGGAATTTTGAATTGGTCCAACTTGGAATTATGAAGAAGGAGGAGGAGGAGGAGAAGGAGAAGAAGAAGGAGAAGAAGAAGAAGAAGAAGAAGAAGAAGAAGAAGAAGAAGAAGAAGAAGAAGAAGAAGAAGAAGAAAGAAATTGATAAACCTATTCAAACTCTGACTTAGAGATCCCACTGTTGGAATGTACATACCCCAAGAAAATCAAAGACCAAAATAAAAATTACATATATTCCATAATTTTCATAGCAACACTTTTTTATGGTACAAAAGAATGGGAAACAAAATGGATACCTGTCGATGGGCAAATGATTAAATGCACTGTGTTATATGAATATAATATAAATAACGAAAATGAAGAATTCAATGAAGAGTTGTATGGACTGATGCAGAGTAAAGTAACTGGGAAAATAGTACATACAGGGGCAGTTAGGTGGCGCAGTGGATAGAGCTCTGGCCTTGGAGTCAGCAGGACCTGAGTTCAAATCCAACCTCAGATACTTGATACT
The DNA here is from genome assembly GCF_900497805.2 of Vombatus ursinus. Lineage (NCBI taxonomy): Eukaryota > Metazoa > Chordata > Mammalia > Diprotodontia > Vombatidae > Vombatus > Vombatus ursinus. The sequence continues at coordinate 1,046,291 of NW_020954579.1, read as the reverse complement.
TACTAGGGCAAGTCACTTAACCCCTCCTGCTTCACCAGAAAAAAAAATAGTACATACAATGACCACAACAATGTACGTGAAAAATCCAATAAAATTAGACTGTACCCTGTGAAATGACAAATCTTGACCCTGGAAAAAAGATGAGAAAATATACTTCCTTCCTTTCATTGGGAGGTGGAGTTTTTATTTTTTGTTATTGTTGTGGAGTTGTGTCTGACTGTTTGTGACTCCATTTGGGGTTTTCTTGGCAACCATGATGGAGTGGTTTCAGGAAACTGAGGCAAACAGGATAAAGTGACTTGCCCAAGATCACACAGCTAGTACATGCCTGAGGCCAGATTTGAACTCAGGAAGAGGGGTCTTTCTGACTCAAGGCCTAGCACTTTATCCACTGCACCACCTAGCTACCCCTGTGGGAATGACTGGAAGTGTGGAATGTTGAATATACTATAAGATGTGTTGATTTTATTAACTTTTTTTTTGTTGTCATAATAAAACACTGGCAAAGGTATGAAATGAAAGGTTATATTTTGATATGATTATGATGTAAAAATAAATGGCATTAATGAAACACAAAAACTTTTGAAAGACAGAGCTATCTGAAAATGAAATAGGCTCTTTTGCTAGCTAGTGAATTCCCTGTCACAGAAAGTGTTAAAGCAGAGACTTGATAACTATCCAGATATTGTAAGTGAAATGAATATGTTGGCTAAGAGGTGCTGACTTTAAGATTCCAGATAGTAATATTGAAGTGTTTGTTTTCCTTTGAATCTTGTTTTAAATTTATATTTATTTTAATATTGCAAGAATATATAATTTCGGGGCAGCTAGGTGGCGCAGTGGATAGAGCACCGGCCTTGAAGTCAGTAGGACCTGAGTTCAAATCCAGTCTCAGACCAAACGTTTGACACTTACTAGCTGTGTGACCCTGGGCAAGTCACTTAACCCCAGTTGCCTAAAAAAAAAAAAAAAAAAAAAAAAGAATATATAATTTCGTTGGTGTGAGGATCAGGCTGTGCTGAAGCCAGCTCATACTAGCTTGCCAATTGTTAACTTTTCAGTATGAACATTTATACCTGGGAAATTGGCAAATGATACAAAGTGGGGCACCTAGGTGATGCAGTGGATAGAGTGCTGGGCCTGGAATCATTCTTGATTTCAAATCTGAGCTTTGGTACTTACTAGCTGTGTGATCCTGGGCAAGTCACTTTACCCTATCTGCCTCAGTTTTCTCATCTGTAAAATGAGCTGGAAAAGAAAATGGTAAACCACTTCAGTATCTTTCCCAAGAAAACCCCAAATGGGGTTTTGAAGAGTCAAAAATGCCCAGAAATATGTGTCTTGTACAAGGTAGTAAGCACCAAAAGTAGGATTCGAATTCAGCTTTTTGACTCTAGAGTAAGTGTTCTTGGCATTGTACCAAGTTAACTCATATTTGGGGGGAAAAGGACTGACAAATTTAATGTGTGACTGCTTTCGAATGAATGAATGAAAAAGCATTTATTAAGCACCAGTTATGTGCCAAATACTGTGCTAAACCCTGGGTACACAAATACAAAAGCAAAGACATTTTGCATTTTAAGCCAAAGGAATGAGTCATTAATGATAGAATATTGGGTAACACAAAGAAGGGACAGGGAGTATTTTTGGTGGGGAAGGGGTTGGGGAGTGGATCTTCCCAATATCCCTGTAATTGTGCCAGCTATTCTACCTACTTAGAAAGCTAGCCCTACTCTCCATGAATATTGGCAGGGTAGTGGTTGCTTTTGGCCAAGAATTTCTACTAGCGGGAGACCAATCTGGGGGCCATACTCAACAGTTCTTCAGTTCTAGACTCCATCTCTCCTAGGCTCTAACATATCAGCTATTTCTCTATCTCTGAAAAGATCCCTAGCCCCAGTCTCCACATACCCTCTGGCCTGCCTCTGCCAGTACTTTCTGTGGTAGTTCTCTGTCTAGAGAGGAAAGAGGTTCCTTTCCCTAACCTAGCTAGACAGAGAATCAGCTCAGCTGGAGAAAGTAGTGGATTCTGAATCTGGTCTCCAGGGTCACCCTCCTTATCTCTTTTAATATGAAGGGTCTGAGCTATTTCTTTCCCCAGACCATGAGTACCGTTCTCCCTAGTTTCCTCTTATCTGTTCTGCCGCCCGGGTTTTTTCATGGTGTGTGCAGCCCTCCCTACAGAGTGCATGGGGCAGGGTACTTGTGTTCCCTTTTCCTCCCCTAGTGGGTTGGCCTGTAAGAAAGGATTGAAGTGTGGGAATAAGGAGATAAGGAGAACTCTCCATTTTGTACCCAGGATGCCTTGATTCCAGATCACAAAGCTAGATTGATGCTGCCCTTCCTCTGATCCAACCAAGAGCCACCAATCAGAACCCACAAGAAATTTGTGTGCCTGGGGCAAGGGTCAAAAATGATGCCTCTTCCGCATTTCGGGGCCAGACAGTAGGTGAGGGGTCAAGGTTGTTCTCTCCATAACCTTGGACCCTTTGCTTAGGGGAGAAGGGGAGTAGCTAATGATGTTTGCTGGTAAGTTGGCCCTGGGTATATTTGTGGAGGGAGTGGGTGTTGAAGGGCAGGTGTTGTATCCTCCTTGCCTCCTTCAAGGAAGCCTTCCTTGCTCTCCAGCCTGCTGCCCTCAAAGGGCCTCCAGAGGCCCTTTGGGAAGTGACCCTATTGGTGGATGCAGTGTCTTAGGCTGGCTTTGCAGCCTCTCCCATACTTTTCCCTCTTCTACAGAGAGAATGGGAATCAGGGAGTTGGTCTAAGGGGCCTGAGGATCAATGTTGTGTTTATATCTTTGTGTATATGGGTGTATATCTATTTGTGGTGGTGTGGAACGCTAGACCGGGAGTCAATAAACCTGGACTTCATTCTCATATTTCTGCTACTTACTAGTTAGTCAGTCAACATTTATTAAGTTTTAACTATGTGCCAGGCACTGTGCTAAGCACTGGGGATACCAACCCCCCCAACCCAACAACAAACAAAAACCAAAAAACCACCAAAACTAAAACCAAACCCAAAAAACCCAGCCCTGCCAAATCCAACCAAAAAACCCCAACAAAATAAAAAAACCTTCAGCAAGTCCCTTTGTATCTCAGTTTTCTTATTTGTAAAACTGGAATAGCTAATAATAGTTAGCATTTATAAAATGCTTTAAAGTTTGCAGAACACTTTACATGTGTTAGTTACCTCATCTCATCCTTACAACACGTCAATTATTATTGTTATTACTTGGTGATATAGGCCAGGCCTGACCAGGCTGGTCTGGTAGTTCAGGCTCAGGACTGGAACAAAATGAGACATGTGTGGACTATCTAACAGTTAACAAAAGGAAGTTTACTTTGCCATAGTATGGGAAGAATACTTAGCGAGAATACAGCATAGGTTCAGATAGATGTGACTGCCTTGTCTCCATATGGAAACATATCTGGTAGCAGGGTGTGGTTCTAGAGACACTTTGGGAGAGAAACAAGGAAAGAGAAGTAGTAGATACGTAGGGGAAGCCAGTTCCTCAATGTATCCCTGGTTTCCAGTGTGTCTTCCTAGAGACTTTGGAGAGAGAACTCCTTGGATGACACTGAGCTATATTTGGGACTGAACATTCATTTCACTCATAGCTAAAGAGTTCATTTGCTCATATGTTTGGTGAGATACTTTAATCTGCATAACATCTCTGATTTCTCTTTACTGTTTTTCTCAAAATAAATGGATTTAGTCACTATTCATCATTTGTAATGGTCTTTTGTGTAACTGTGTTTAGTGAGGAGGAGCTAAGGTGGTGATAGACAGTAAGGAATCTGGTTACTCTTACAAGGAGAGGGTAGCTTTTAGCTCCAAAGTTTCTAGGAAGGTTAGCTGGAAATTAGGGATATGTTGAAGAATTTACTTCCCCATATACCTGCTGCTTATGTCTTCATGGGTCATTCCCAACTAGTATTTCTGGAAGTACATGCATCTCTTTCCCAAGATTTTCAGGTACCAACTCAGTAAATCTTATATGCAGATAGATTTTTTTTAGGCAATTGGGGTTAAGTGACTCACCCAGGGTCACACAGCTAGTAAGTATCTGAAGTCAGATTTGAACTCAGGTCCTCCTGACTCCAGGGCTGGTGCTCTATCCATTGCACCATCTAGCTGCCCCGTGAGGGCTCTGTCTGAATCTAGAAGAGAGAGAAACTCCACAGTCCAGTGAAATCTTACTTGATAGTGTCCAGAAGCAAGCACAAGACCTGCAGTAAAGCAAGGGTGAATGGTGGTATTGACACACCAGCTAGGAGTAATGCCCAGGGAGACTACGTGCTACATGGTTTGGAACAAGTGTAGTGGGAACAGCGTGTTGACATCATGAGAAGGCATTGCAAGCCTTGCAACATCAGAAGTGGGAGTTAATCCTCTGTATAGGCACCAAATGTGGGTTCCATACACATGCGTGCCCTTTCTCATGTACTCTGCAGCAGCAAGTTCTAGCTGTATACCTCTACGTGCATGTTCTCTAAGTGTATTTATTCTGGACACTGATAATGCACGTATTCGTGAGAAAGTGTGTTTACGGGTTTATTGGGGGAATGTTTCAGGGCTACTTCTCTTGGGCTATTTCATTAAATGCCTTTGCTTTAAATTAATTGTATCCTTTAGCTGACTAGTAAAAATAAGCACATCAGTGGGGGCTCACGAGATATGTTTTTGAGTTGGATGTGGACCCACAGAGTACCTAAAACCTGGGGTACTCTTGTTTCAAGGACACCACGGTCTAGTGGAAAGGCTGCTGGATTTGCATAGCAGCAGAATTTGGGTTTGAATTCTAGTTCTGCCACTATTCCCTCTTGACTTTGGGCAAAAGTCTTCACCTTTCTGGGTTTTGGTTTCCTCATCTATGACATAAGCAGACTGGACTGGAGGACTAGAAGATTGCTAAGGTTTCTTAGAGTTCTATGTCTATGATCTAATGGCCTAGCATGTTAGTTGGAGTGTTTTCCCAGGTTATTACATACCATTTCCCTAACTAGAAATTGAATCTAATTCTTAGAGATGCTATGAAACGGTCTATCATTTATCAAGGTGTCCCACTTTGAATCCCACAGGGTTATTCACCCACCCAGAGTACAAAGAAAAATCTGAAACATGACTTAGAGAAAGTAATTTTTTTTTTGTTTTGGCTTGGAATGCTTTTCTTTTTCTTATGTTCTTGTTTCTGGATCTGAATGGAAATTGTCCTGGGCTGGGCAGTTTAAGTGTGATACTGGAACAAAATGAGTCACTTGTAGGTCATTCAACAGTTAACAAAAAGAGATTTACTTAACCCTAGCAGGAAAAGGGTATTCAATAAAGATGGACATTGAGGACACCTTGAGTTACTTCAACCAAACAAAGTTCCTTTACACATGTTGATCCTCCAGTCAAAACTCAGAGAGAAGCGATGCTTCTCCCCCCCCTCCAACCCCTTTTCCTCCTTCTTTTCCTCCCCATCTTTTCCATCTCCTCCTCCTTTCATTTCCTCCTTCTCCTCTTCCTTCTCTTCTTCCTCCGCCATCTTTTTCCTCAGATAATGAGAAAGTGACATCAACAATCTGAGCCCTTGGTCACCTCCACCTCACTGGAGGCCATCGAGTGGAGGTTAGATGAACACCTGTGGGGACATTGACGAGGGATTTCTGTGTAGACATGGGCTTGTGGGCTGCGCAAAAACAGGCCACAGGTGGATTTGGCCCGAGGGTCATAGTTTACTGACTCCTATAGGATCACAGTATACTTTGTTAACATGTGAAGACCTCATCATGTCCTTTGCAGTTTTTTTTATCTGTGTAATGTTCCCATTGAATAGAATGCAAACTTCTTGAAGGTAGAAAATATTTCATTTTTGTTTTAATTTCCCCAGTTTCTAGAATCTGCTTTGTCTTTAGTAGGTGCTTAAAAAAGGTTTGTTGAATTAAACTGAGTCAGGATGAAAATCTCACTCTTTCTAATTCTTTTTTTGTTTATTTTTAATTAATTTATTTTTAGTTTTCAACAATCATTTCCATAAGCTTTTGAGTTTTAAATTTTCTCCCTCTCCCTCCCCAACTCTCTCCCCAAGATGGCATACAATCTGATATAGGCTCCACATATACATTCTTATTAAACATATTTTTATATTAGTCATGTTGTAAAGAAGAATTAGAACCAATAAGAGAAACCACAAGAAAGAAACAAAACAAAACAGATTAAAAAAAAGAGCAAATAGTATGCTTTGATCTGCATTCAAACTCCATAGTTCTTTCTCTGGATGTGGATAGCATTTTCCATCATGAGATTTTTGGAGATGTCTTAGATCCTTGCATTGCTGAGAAGAGCTAAGTCTATCAAAGCTAATCATCGCATACCATGGCTGTTACTGTGTACAATGTTCTCCTTGGTGTGCTCACTTCACTTAGCATCAGTCCATACAACTTTTTCCAGGTTTTTCTGAAGTCTGCTTGCTCATCATTTCTAATTTTTCTAATTCTAAATCCAGGGATCTAGTCTGTTTTTTTCAGGCTAAGTCCAGGGTGGGATCCTTAATTATCACATTTCACAATCTTTCAGGTGGGAGGTCTTGTGGTAAAGAGAAAAGGGTGTTGACTCTGGAGTCAATAGACCTAGTTCTAATCCTGCCCCTGGTGCTTGTTACTTCTGAGTTTCGGCAAGTCATTTAACTTCTTAGATGGATATCTAATTCTATAAATTGAGGGTTAGAATAGACGGCCTCCAAGTTTCCTTCCAACTCAAGATGGATATTCTATTTATAGCAGAAGCTGAATTGGCGTGTAGGGGCCACCTCATGTGCTGAGAGCTCCCCTAGAAATTTCCAGGGATGTGAGGACTTGGTATTTGGGGGTGTTAGAGATAACAAACTTCCCAGCTGCTGGTCATGTGGTGGTTGAGTGCTGAAGGATGTGGGAGTTTTAAAATAATGCCATGATCCCTTCATTGGCTGCTTAGCCAGAGAAGCTAAATGATTCAGTGGTCCTTTAAAAATGACTAGGACTCCCTGTCTTGTTCAGGCTGAAAGGACAGGGGTTACTGATAGGATGAATCCTGATCTGACTGACCTGTTCCATTTCTGACTTAGGCCAATTCACCCCTTCTTAGGCAGCCTGTTGACCCCTCAATCCCAGGAGCTTACCATATTGATGACAAACTTAGAGCAGATACATGACAGGATACATGAGTGGATACATGTTTTAGCTCAGAATTCCTCAGCTCGAGCAATCCACCAGCCTCAGACTCCCTGGTGCAAGGATTTCAGGAATGTGGCTATCACTCCCTACGTCAGGGGTCCTTTAAAGGGGAGTGACAGCTCCCCTCTCCATTGTCTTTCATCTCTCCAGATGGCATCTGAAGGCTCTAAGACTTTCAGGGAGGGATGGGACATGGGCTAGCCCTTTCCTACTCTGGCATCATGGTGACTACTATCATGAGGCTGCTAGAGTAGTGAGTCTCTACCAGGTGAGCTTATACTTAGGACTTGGCTGTCTTTTCTGCTTTGTATTTCCTTTTCTGAGTTGGTGACCAAGCAGAAACCTCAAGGCAGGTATGTCTAGGATGGTGACCTTGTGAGTTTGGTAAGTCCAGAGATCCATTAGTCCATGGAGTAGAATAGAATGATGACCAAGGGAGTTTCTCCATCAGATGAGATGATCACCAGTAGGAAGATGGCTAGGAGTTGTTTGGACAGTGCAGAAGTGAGGTGAAACGTAGCTTTGCCTATTTGATGGTCCCCAAAACTGCTTAAGGTTCTGATGAGGTTTAAGTATTAGGCTACCCAAAGATTGTAACAATTAATATAAAGGTAACTAAGATGTTAAGTTATCTAAGATACAGATTAAGTTAAGGGGTCCAGCCTAGTTCATAAGTGACAATAATTGAATCCTGCTTTAAGTTGTTCTGTTGTGAGGGCTCTGTACTTGAGCATTTCTTTGTGTGTGTTTGGAAATACTTGTCCCATATCTGATTTACACTGTACATTGAGTACCTTTTACTGTCCCTCTTTGGGTTGACATAGACATAAGTCAAGATGTAAACTTTAAATAAATTGTTCCAAGGCATCCAGATGAGGGTTTTAATAAGCCAAAGTATGCAAAAGGGGTGCCTAATACCCCTTCTTATCAGAAGACAGGTTCTAGTGGGTTGAATTTGGTCTGAATGGGTGAGCACTGTAGCCTCATAGTGGAGAAGGGAAAGAGGCAAGGGCCCAGCACTTTGGGCCAGGCAGGGGTTCCTTATTATTAGATATGATGCTGTGTGGATCAGAAGAAGTCTAATCTCCTCTGGGTCTGCCTTTCCTTTTATCTATTTGAATTGTCATTTCAGCAGTGACCATTAGGTGTCAGCAATTTTCAACTTTTCAATTACTTCCCTGCTCTTCCCCCTCCCTCTTTTGCCTCTCCCCTCCCCTCCTTTCTTCCACCCAACTGGTCCAAACACTTACATTAATAGAATGTCAGAGCTGGAAAGGACCTTAGAAATTTTTGAGTTCAATCCCCTCATTTGGTAGGCAGAGGAAACTGTAGCCCAGAGAGAAAAGTTAACTTGTCCAAGGCCAAATTTTGCTCAGCCCAATTCTCCATATCCCCCATCTTCCATTTAGGATGAGGGGTGGATCATCTAAATCCATGTCCTATGACTTCCAGGGAGTAAGTTTATGGCTGGAGACATGTTATCTTTCCTGAGGGAGTTTCAACAGGACAGGTTCTGTTGTTTTCTGCTCTAGGTTTGTTGGATTTACACCACCTCCCTCCACCCCCCCTTCCCTTTCTTCACTTGCCTCTTTCCAGTGCCTAGGCAAGAAACATCTTGAGAAGTCACCCAAATCAGAAAGGGCTTCCAGGGTCAGTGGTAGGGGTGGAGATGGGGGTGAAAAGGGGAAAAGTTTGTATAAATGCAGGAGAGAACCCAAGTATTCAGATTCCCAATTTTCCCCCTTATTGAGGTGAGTGGTGTGAAAAATCCGAGGGATATCCTGGTTCCAAAGCTTTTGGCTTTAATCACTACCAGACCAACCTTCTTCCTTGGAGTGTGGGAGGAGAAGGAATAAAGGGGAGCAACCTAGCTCTCAAGTGATCAATCATAATGGAACATCTTTGGAAGGACTGGATTACAGTTCAGTTCCTGCCCAGGGAGGCAGGGATGAAGGCAAGTGATCCTACTCCCCCCAGTTGTTAGCAATCATCTCAAATTACTTTGAATTAAATTTTCTGTGGATATCTTGTATCACTCCAGTAGAATATAGGCTTCATGAAGTTGGGAATAATTTTAGTTTTGTCTCTGTGTTCCCTTGCCTAGGACAGTGTCTTGCATATGTTAAGTGCCTAATAAATGCCTGTTGAATTAATGTGGCTAGGGGAGGAGGGCAGCAGAGAAGGAAACCTGTCACCTGGCCCTCAGATCCTGCCTACCACATCTCCAGGACCCTCTTTGGGGGAGGGGAGAGGCTATTTCAGGCAATCTTCATCCTTATACTCTTCTACCTTCTTATAGGCAACTTGATGGCTCAGTGGATAAATCTCTGGGGCTGGATTCAGAAAAACTTGAGTTCAAATTTGATCTTAGATACTTACTAGCTGTGTGACCCCGGGCAAATCACTTAACCTCAATTTCCTCAACTGAAAAATTGAGATAATAATAGCACCTACTTCCCAGGGGTTTTTGTGAGGTTCAAATACTAGTATAGTGCCTGACACATAGCAGGTACTTAACAAATGCTTATTTCCTCCTTTCCTTCCTCCTGTGGGCATTCCTTAGTGGCGATGAAATGATGCCAAAAGTATGGGGTGGGGAGGGATGGCAAGGATGGGTACTCCATGCCCAAAGTCACTGACTTGGTGGAGTGAGCCATCAGGAAGTAGAGTGGTTTGGACAACAGGACTCCTGGTTTTATTTCCCATTGTGTGTGATGAGGAGGGCTCAGAAAGAATTCTAGGTTATTGGGGGACAGAGGATCATGTAAAAAGAGCTAGTTGGGGTTCTCTTTCTGGTCACCTTTTTGCCTCATTTTCTTCTCCTCTTCAAGCTCTCTCTCTCTTCGGACTTCAGGCTCCAAGTTCCATTCAGAGCAATTCTTTGCTGCTTTCAAGCTGTCCGGCTTCCTTCCTCTTCAAGAAAAGGACTTTCAGATGTTGCAGCAAAAGCTGGACAGGCATCCCTCTGGCTTCCCCTAAATAGCGCTCTCTCTCTTTCTCTCTCTCTCTCTCTCTCTCTCTCTCATTTGGGCTCCCCCACCTCTGGGAAGGAGCTGGGGGTGTGGCCAGGGGCCGGTATAAAGTCCGGGGGAGCTGGGCTCGGCCAAGCATTGCTGCACTGAGTCCCCCTGGTTGACGGCATCGGGCTGAGAATGCTTCTCACAGGCCCTGCTACCAGGCACTCTCCCGTTCAGCCAGCTTACTAAGTTCCTTGGCTAATTCCTTGGTCAGCAGAAGTCTCCTATCCAGGGCTGAACCACCAAGGGCACCTGCCCCAGTCTGCCTGTTTGTGACCTCGGCTGTTGCCTGGACCCACCTACCTCTCCTAACTGTTGCTGGCCCTGCTCCTCCCCTGTTTACACCTCGACTGGTCATGTTGCCCCTCTGCCTTGTGGCTGGGCTGCTGCTAGCCGCTGTGCCAGGGCTCTGTCAGGGAGATGAGGCCATCCACTGCCCACCTTGTTCAGAGGAGAAGCTGGCACGCTGCCAGCCCCCAACGGGCTGTGAGGAGTTGGTCCGGGAGCCTGGCTGTGGCTGCTGTGCCACCTGTGCCCTGAGTAAGGGGATGCCCTGCGGTGTGTACACTGCCCGCTGTGGCTCAGGCCTACGCTGCTACCCACCTCGAGGGGTGGAGAAGCCCCTGCACACGCTGATGCATGGACAAGGGATATGCATGGAGCTGGCAGAGATTGAGGCCATCCAGGACAGCCTGCAGACCACAGGTAAGGAGCCCTCAGCCCCCCACCCCGAGCTCCTTGTCCTCTGCCCCTCTATGCTCCTCCCCACCTCAGGCCCACTGAGGTTTGTGTTTCTCCAAGCCTCTGTCTGACGATGAACCTCTTCTCCCCTCCTTGGTCCTCATGTCTGGATCCTGGAACAGCCTTCAGCTGTTCCATCCTCTTGTCCCCAGGGTTGTGGTCAGTGTAAGAATACTTGGTGGTATCATGTCACCCAGGCCCAGGGACAGGCACAAATCAAAACAACTACCAGAGGGACTGGAGGAAATAGTCTTTGAGAGCCCATCTGGCCCTCATCCTCTTCTCAAGACTCTCAGGGTGCTCAAGTCCTCTGCAGGGCAGGCTAGGTGGTGTGGTCTTGCTGCTGGCAGGGAAGAGACTAACAAGTCTTAGGCCCCTCCAACCTCTCCAGCCTCAGGTCTTTCCTCATAGATCAGAGCTGCTCTGCTCTTTGTCTTAATGCTTTGAGAGCTGGAGTTTGCCAAGGGAACAACTCTGCAGAGTCTGGAAGGACAAGGAGGGGCAGGAAGACTGTGTGTGTGTGTGTGTGTGTGTGTGTGTGTGAGTGTGTGTGTGTGTGTGTGTATGTGTGTGTGTGTGTGTATGTGTATTTTTTTTTGGTGGTGGGGACAAGAGGGAAAAGCATAGGAATAGGAGAGAGTCAAATAGTTCCAAGATAGTTCCTGAACCAAGACCTTCCTCCTTTTAATCTGGCTGAAGGAAGATTGGTTAAACCTAAGTGGTCTTGAGAGCCAAGTTTGGCATTAAGGTAGAATTCATGGGGTTGGAGAAAACCAGATTAGAGGGGCTTTGGGAAATGGTGGAAGAATTCCCCTTCCCCAAAGCCCTCAATCCATGTCTCAGAACTGGGGGAGAAGGGTGTCTGGGGTCATTCAGGGGCAGTAGGGGAACAGATGGGCGATCTGCCCATCTGGAGCCATTCTCCTTCCATGGTATAGAAATGCCACTCTCCTCTTTCCTGGCAGTTGCTATCATCAGGGGGTTGGGAAGGGAAGCCCTGTCTCTGAACATACCTGAAGTTTTAGCTCCCAGATCTGGACAGGGGAGAGTTAAAGTGAGTGTATTAACTCTTTTGGTGACTGGTCTACTGTGATGGGAGAACTAGGAAACCGAAAAAGTGTTTGTGTGATGGGAGGACAATCTCCCCCACCCCCAACTTCTCTCTCTCTCTCTCTCTCTGTGTCTCTTCCTAGTGCTTGAGGCTCTCTTATTGTTAAGTCTTAGCTCTAGACGCTGGGGCTCTGGGCCCCTGAGCTTCCTGACCTTAAGGCCCCAGTCTCTTTGCTTCCTCAGCTGCTGGGAGCAGGATGCAGGTTGCTGGGGAAAACAGGAAGGAGACGGCCCTTAAGGGTCCTGACCTCGGCCTTGCCTGCCCCCTCAACTCACTAGGCAGGGAAAGGTGGTGTGTGTGTGTGTGTGTGTGTGTGTGTGTAGGGCACTCCGAATATCTGAATGGGCACATGGACTAAACCAGGAGAGAGGAATTTGAATGAATGACCCCATGTTCTCTAGGGACTTTGGAAGTGGCAGGGGCCGACGAGGAGAAGACGGCCCTCATTTCATGTTGGAGGGTGTATGGTGGGTAACCCCAGCTGGAATATCTCCGGCTTTGTGGATGTGGTTGGGTCCCCCTCCCCTTTGTGCTTATCTGTTTCAGAGGAGTAAGTTCTGACTTCTGCCCCAATGGACCATGCCAGACATTGGTGTGAGCTTGGTGGCCTGTATGTCTTATCTCTGAGCAGATCTGAACCTTGAAGATGAGAGTTTTATAGCAGAAAGCTTGGACACCAGTGTGGTACTTTCTAGGTATCTCCTCTCAAGTTCAGCCAACAAGCATTTATTAAGCACCTACTATGTGCCAGGTACTGTGCTAAGCACTGAGGATAGAAAGAGAGGCAAAAAAAAATAGTCTCTGCTCTCAAGGAGCTCATAGTTTAATGGGGGAGACAATGTATAAACTATGTACAAGCAAGCTATTACACAGGATAAATCGGATAGGCTCCCTATCTCTCTCTAGCCAGGAAAGGAAAAGGGAAGGAGTGACCAACCTTCATCTGTGGAGGGGGAGAATACCTCCAAGTCCTTTGGATCATTAAAAGAACAGCATACAAATAACACGGAAAATATCATGTAAGCCAATCCTGGAGGCTGGAGGTGTGTGTGTGTCTGTGTGTGTGTATGTGTTTGTGTGTGTACATTAATTTTTTTGGGTGATAGGATGGCAGTTGTGTCCCCCATGCCCATGGCCCTCTGAGTAGCACATGTTTTCTGTTCCATGTTCCCTCTAGGACTCAGTTTGAATCTGAGAACTCTAAGGGAGAAGGAGAAAAGGTGTCCAGTTGGTGAGGTCAACTAGCGCCCTACCTTCCCTGCTCTTGCCAGGGCTGGATGGTTTAAGCTTGAGATTGGGTCCTCAGTGTACAGACATAATGTGCCTGGAACCTTCCAAACACCCCCAGCTCCCTACATACTCAGTCACTAGACAGAGCGTGTCCAGGAGCGCAGGCCCCTGTTGGATCTCTTCCCAGGAAACACAAAGAGGGAAGACTCCCCCTTTCCTGCCCAGGTCTCTAGGCACAGCCCTGCTGCTCTTGTTTGGTTCTAGCTGAGGCTCACAGCTTGCTTTTTGCCCTGGTAGGAGAGCCTTTGGAAGCTTGCTAAGCCACCTTTTCCCATTGAGCTGTCGCTTTCCACCCAGGCAGCTTTCTTCTTGACTCAGATTCCCTCCGGACAGAGGTGCAGCTGGGGGTAGGTGGAGTGAGTGGGAGGGGAAGGTGATGAGTAGGCATGCTTGGGGTGCCTTTCTCATGTGGAACAACCGTGGTCCAGCTGTCTCACATCTCTCTTTGCCCCGCTCCCTCTCCAGCCTCCTTTCATCTTGAGATTCTCAGCCTATCCATCTGTCCTGAAGGCAGAAGACTCCTGCCCCACCCCCCCAGCCCCACCTTCCTCCAAGTGGGACAGACAGGTTGCGCATTAACAAAGAGGAGGTCGCCAGAGGTGAGAGGCCATGGAACATCTGCGTCAGAGTTCTGTGAATCTGCTGCCAGCAGCAGCAGCAGCAGCAGCAACAGCAGCTGCTGCACCAGTAGTTGTATGTTGACCATTACCTATTGGCATCTTCCAGGGAGGACCCTGGAGGGGCCTAAAGATAAGAGCAGGGCTAGGGGACTCTTAAGTTCTGCCCTGGGTCCTCCCAGGATGGATAGGGGTAAGGGGGGTGGAGTAGGAGAAGGAATGTTAGACCTGGGTTAATTTTTAATCCCATATAGCAAATAGCATCTCCTTACCTCAGTACCAGGAACAGTCACCTCATTGGAACAGGGCATTCCCAGAAATCTGCTTTCCTGGGGGTGGAAAATGGATAGTTGTGTGCTGGGGAGGGGGAGTACCTGTTGTTTTTTGTTTGTTTTTCTCAATTGATTGAACTGGGCTACAGGTACCTCGGGCACTAGGAGCTGTCCATTTAAAGAAACAGACTCTCTAGGGATGATCAAATAGGACCATAGGGTTAGAGCTAGAGGAGACATTAGAGGTCATTGAATCCAAACCCCTCCCCCATTTTACAAGTGAGGAAACTGAGTCCCCAAAAGGTGAAGTGATTTAGACCAAGGTCACAAAGCTATGGGTAAGACTTCCGATTTAGTGCTATTGCCTCTGTGCCATGCTCCTCCGTCTCCATACATTCTCTTACAGTGGCTGGAGTTGGAGGAGGGCTAGGGTGACAGAGCCTCCAGTCTGGGACTCAGGGTGTCTAAATTCTTGGACAGACCTCTAAACTCTATGTCACAGTGGCTCCCTGTATCATAGAGACCCTGGATGGTTAAAGGTGACAGATTTTCCTCAGGGACCTGGGTCTTTTGGTTCCAAGACAGAAGTTGGATGAGGACTGAGGGTTCAGTGCCCCTGACAATGACAACTTGCCCCAACTGTGTCAATAACTAGGCCTACAATTTACAAAAATGAGTTGTATACAAGTATCTTATCAGGTCCTGATAGGTAAAGCAAGAGCCCTGGGAGAGCGCTAATGGGAGAAAGGGAGAGGATGAAGCTGGGAGGGGGACTATGCGATGCTAAGGAAAGGGTCAGGTATCTGGGAGATGGTCAGGTGAGAAAGAGCACTGGCAGATAGAAGCAAACATTTGGGTGAACATTAAGGAGGGAGCTGGGAGATATTGAAGAATTTTAAAGGGGCTGTGGGGATACTGAGGAAGAGGAGAATGGGGGGTTGCTAAAGGAAGGGAGACCATTGGTGGGGAGAGGTAAGGATGAGAGTGATTTTAGTATCTTT
Source organism: Vombatus ursinus (assembly GCF_900497805.2). NCBI lineage: Eukaryota > Metazoa > Chordata > Mammalia > Diprotodontia > Vombatidae > Vombatus > Vombatus ursinus. The sequence goes on along the minus strand of NW_020954579.1, from coordinate 1,031,040 downwards.
CTAGTGTCAGTCACAAACAAGTGATAAGCCAAATTCTGTGCTGGTAAACATATGATTAAGAGAAGGAGCATCTTCTCTCTGAGACCTGTATTTGGGGCCCCATTCTCTGAGGTCAGTACTGTTGTCAAATAGGGATTGGTACCCTCTTGGAGCCAAGCCTCAGAGGAAGGGGCTGGGCTGATCACTCTGTCCTCTGAACCCCTTCTTTCAATGACAGGGCTTGGATATCTGCCCAGGGGCTGAGTGCCCCACCCAGTGTGGTACCCAGTGTGGGTGGTCTTGGCTCCAGCCAAGGGGAAGCAGAGGGAGGAGCAGCCTCTTTTGGCTGGTGACCCTTCAGATTTTGGCAGTGGTTTGTTGGAGGGAAGGCTCCATTGGCCCAACTTATGGGTCCCCTCCCTTAAGGGGTCTGAAGGTACTTGGAGAAAAGGAAGACAGAGTCATGAGGATGGAGGGTTTTTGGATTATGGAGGGGTCTGAGGGGAAGAATGAAGTCATGTAGAAAGAAGAGGAGGAAGACCACAAACTAAACCTGGCCCTTGCTATCCCGTCAGTCCTGACCTGGGAGCTCTCCATTCAGTTGGCTTCAATTTGGGGCCATTTTTCCTAACTTATTGGAGCTGGGATTCTGTCCCAGTCGGGATGATGGCCCGACTGCCTTGCTCCAAGGCCTCAGGAACCCCAGCATCCAAACAAGCCTTTCTGAGGGTCAGCTTTGAGCTGTCTGGGGCTGTTCTACTTAGAGGCCCAGTGATTCTTCCACATGGCAGTGGGGAATGTACGCTGGAGCCTAACGGGGCAGGCAGTGATTAGGGAGTAAGGCGGGGGGTAGATTGGGAAGGGAAGAAGATACTTTGGCCATAGTACCAGGATGCTTAGGCACCTTGAGGATAGAGCTGGGTCTGCTCCCTTTTGAATCCTGGTCAGTGCTTTAGAGAGCTGGCTCTTTGACACTTCCAGAAAGCCCAACACTAAGTCCAGCTCCAGTTAATAGGGAAAAAGGTTAGGGGCAAGGCATGGAGGACAGATATGGAGGTTTTATTCCCTGGTATTAGGAGCAGAATGTCTCCTGTTAGGGATATGTCAAATGTCAAATGAAAAGTCAACAAAGGAAAAAAGTCAGTCTGCCCCTGAGCCCTGGAGGGGAGAGGTTGTTGTTGTTGTTGTTGTTGTATGTGTGTGTGTGTGTGTGTGTGTGTGTGTGTGTGTGTAGTTAGGCATACCACACTGGGTTAACCCCAGAATTCTGTCTCTCTCTGGCTATAAGAGAAGCCTTGTCTGTGGGAGAACAGAGCTGTCCTCCTTGACCTTTCTGACAAAAGGTTAAGGATAGGTCTTAAATGCCCCTTATTTCTCTTAAAAAACCAAACAAACCCAAAAAAACCCTTAAGTTTCCTCCCCATTGTAAAGTGGGGCATTCTTTTATTTGTTTGAAATAGAGGTTCTTTACCTTTTTGTGTGTCCTGGGACCCCTTGGGTAATCTGGTGAAGCCTAAGGATCTCTTTTCAGAAAAATGTTCTTAAATACATGGGACCATAAAGGAAACCAATTATATTGAAATACAGTTATCAAAATATTAAAAAGAACAAGTTCACAGATCCCAGCTTAAGAACCCCTGGGCCAAAATGGCCTCTCGGATATCTTGGGGGTGTCCCTGAATAGCAGCACCCCAAGTTGGGTTATGTAAGTCCCCATGGACATCTCTGTGTCCTTTATGGTGTTAGAGGATTTGATCCTATTCCTTCTCAGCTTTCATCTCTCCAGCATAGCCTTTTGTTTTTAGTTTATCTTTACTGGGAACCTCTTCTTTCTCTCTCTTTCCATTCCCCTTTTCTTTGGATCTTTCCTACTGACAATAGGCAAATACTAACAAAGACATTCCTATGGTCTCTTACAGTTCTAAACAACCCTGTGAAGTTGATAGGGCAGCTATTCATAACTTCATTTGGCAGATGAAGAAACTGAGGCCCAATTTGGGGGAGCACCCTCCATCAGTCACAGAGATAGTAACTGTCAGATTCAAGACTGGAACCGATGTCACCTTCCTCTCATGTTTATTTTCCTTTCCTCCAAACCAGTCAACTTCACAGCTCTTTAGAGCCAAGTCAGTTGACATCATCCCCCATTTAAAGCTCTTCTCTTTGAGGTGCCACTATGATTGTATAGGGGTGGAAGATGGTATTCTTTGTTTTCTTTCCAGGTGATGAGGATGTCCAATATTGTATAGGCCTTTCTGTCCATAATAGCAAAAGGGAAGATGTTCAGGGAACAGTCTGTAAGGACTCCTAGACCCCTTTGTTGGGTTGCAAAAGACAGTTCAGAGCCTGTCATCTTTTAAGGCCAGTTTGGAGTCTTTCTCTTAAATATATTAACTTTTACTTAACCACAAGTAAGTTCATTTGTCACTTTTCTGTCTGCTTGTACAGATTTGTGAGGTCATCCTATGATTCATAGAATCATAAGATTTAGCGCAGGAAGGAGTGTTAATCCACATCACCCTTCCCTTTATTTTACAGATAAGAAAACTGAGGTCCAGAGAGTGGAGTGATTTGCCCAAGGTTGCACAGGTAGTGAGTGGCAAAGTAGGGATTCAAACCCAGGTTTTGGGGTTCTTCCCCCTAGAACAGAAGTTTTATGTCATCTGCAGGTTTTGAGAATTCTCTGTGGATTCCCCTTTCCAGATAATTAGCAAAGGAATGTTAAATAAGATGAGACCAAGCTTTGGTCCCTGAGATTACTGCCTTTTGTTTCTATTTATCCCTACCTTTCGTTCCTATCTCTAAGCCAGTCCCCAATCCCTGGACAAAACATTTTCCCCAATCTCATGGTGACTCACTTGGAATAGTCTTTGGTGTGGAACCAAGTCAAAGGCCTTTTGAAAGTCTGATTTCCTCCCTGGTTGGTTTCCTTTTGTCCACTTTTTTTTTTTTTTAATAACCCCCCTTCAAAGAACTCAGAGAATAAAAGGAGAGCTGAAACCTAGATTTGGCTGGGGCTGAAAAATACCATTTGACCTAGAGGCGGCATTGGGATAGCTGCCACGCCTGGAGGAACCTGTAACCTCCTTGAGAAAAAAAGGCTCTGACACAAACCAGATGTGGCCTCCTGTCTAGCTGCCAACATCTGGAATTCTGGCTAGGGTTTTTTACTCAGTCTGACTACAGGCTGCCAAGACTGAAGATTTTAGAGGTGACCCTACTCATGGAGGGGTGCTTTTGACCTCTCTCTTCAATATCAGCCTGATTTGACACCTGGATCTCAGGGATTATCCCAGGGAGGGGATGAGAACTCAGTTGTATTTCTTCTTCCTTCTCCTTATGAGAGACTTGGCTTTGGCTGTAGACCTCCCATTGCAAGTGGACTGAAGACGTATGCATAGGGCAAGATTTCTGTCTCTCTGTGTCTCTATCTCTGACTGTTTTTCTCCCTCTTCTACTCTCCCACTCTACCTCCTTCTGTCTCTTTCTCTCTCTCTCCCCCATTTGTCACACACACCCATACAACTCTTTTCATCCTTGTATATATTCATGAATTTGGCATACATCCTCAATCATTCATGCTCATACTATTCCACACTTTCCTACACACCCCTGATTATGAACTCAGACCCATATGCAATTATTCAAAGCTCATATACCAACACCCTAACACACACTCACACATATCCATCACCCATGAGCTGAATTCATCAAGTTGAGACACACACACACACACACACACACACACACACACATACACACACACACACACTCCCTGTCAGGCAAAGGCATACACACATTCACACTTCCTCCCTCCCACCTAACCCATGGAGAGAGCCATTTTGGGCCCAGTTTGACATCATTCATGGAAATTTTGATTCAGACCATTTGGAAGGAGGTCAGAAGAGCCAGCAGCTCTGGGAATCCCCCTGTATCTGGCCCAGCCAGCAGCATGAAAAAAGCATAAAGGGAGGTGGGAAGAGAAGCAAGGAGAGTGGGGCCAACAGGTTGACAGGAGACAGGGAGGGAGGGCGGAGTGAGCAGCTAGCATGGAGAGCAAACTTGTAGGCCTTAGACCTCCCTGCTAGGCCTCCAGAGACTCTTCTGCATTGTCTGGGCAGCTCTTGCTGGTGAATCATCTGAAGGCCCACTCAGATTCAGGGACTTTAATATGAATATTCTACTTGGAGGACACAGGCAAAAGCGAGAAAGCCATGCCCGCAGGAAGCTAGGCACACTATCCCCAATGCCAGCTCACTGGTCAGTGCCTTGGAACTTAGGCCATTGCTTTTCTCTCCCCATTTGAGTAAGAGCTAATGGGTAAGATACCTCTGCCCCAAAAGGGCAAGACTTCCCTGGGGGGAGTCTTCCCCTTAGATTCATGGAAAACAATAAGATTATAGACCAAGAATTGGAAGCAACCTTAGAAACCACCAACTCAAAAGCCCTCTTGAAGAAACTGAGGCCCAGAGAAGTTAAGTAGTTGTTATTCAGTTGAGTCCTACTCTTTGTGACCCTGTGGACCATACCATGTCAATACTCTCCATAGGATTATCTTGGCAAAGAAATGGAGCAATTGGCCGTTTACTTCTTCAATGGATTAAGACAGAGGTTAAATGACTTGCCCAGGGTTACACAATTAGTGTCTAAGGCTGGATTTGATTTCAGGTCTTCCTGACTCCAGGCCGAGCACTCTATGCGCTGAGCTATCTAGCTGACTCTATGTTATAAGTAGTAGCAGCTTGCATTTACACAGGGCGTTAAGGTTTGCAAAGCACTGTATGTAGCTCCTTTGGTCCTCACAGCAACCCTGTGAAGTATGGTAATTACTATCCCCATTTCCACATGAAGAAACTGAGGCTGTGAGAAGTTAAGGGGTTTGCCTAATGTCAGGCAACTAGTAAGTATCCGAAGCAGGCTCCAATCTCTGATTTTCCTGATCTTAGGTCAAGCACTCTATCCATTGCACCACATAACTGCCTCCTAAGACTGGGCACTTGAGTGGGGGGCAGGGGGAAAGGTTGTACAGCTAGCCTCTGCCCCCATCTTTGGCACTGACTTTCTCTCTTCCCCAACTCCACCATGTGGCTACAGACAAGGAAGAGAGTGAGCACCCCAACAACAGCTTTAGCCCCTGCAGCGCCCATGACCGCAAATGCCTGCAGAAGCACTTAGCCAAGATCCGGGGCCTGAATAGTAACAGCGGCAAGATGAAGAGCATCGGGAATGTAGCCCACCGGGAAGACAGTCGGCCCATGGTGAGGCTCCTTCTTCTCCCAAACCCGGATCATTTCCAGTCAAAGGCATTCATTCAACAAATGTTTATTAAACACAAGGAATGTTCAGGATTCTCCCTGCTTACTCATTTTATTGTAGCGTGCATGACTAACCCTCATCCCACACTCCCTCTTTTCCTCCCAATGTGGCCCTGCCCTTCTGCTCTAGTGACCTTCATCCTCTCCCCAATCCCTCCCCAGCACCTGCTCTTCTCTAGTGTGCCTTTGGCCCTTGACCATAGTCCCCAGAATTCTCCAGGCCTTGCTACTTTCCTCCAGTGTGCCCCTGGTCCTGGTCCTCTCCCCTAGGTTCTCCATCCACTCCTCTTTTTCTCTTGTGTTCTCCTAGACCTTGACCATTTCTCCCAGTATCCTTTGGGCCCAAGTACTTTCCTTCAGTGTCCCCTCTCCCCAGCCCTTACGCCTCTCTCCCAGGATCCTCCCAAACCCCACTTCTCTCCTCTGGTGTCCTCTCAACTCTTGGTCCTTTTCCCATTAGATCCTCCTAGCGGCTAGGTCCTAGCCTTTGTTCTTCTGCAGTGTTCCCACTCTAGCTCCTTTCTCCCAGTATTTCTGTGGCCCCCCCATGACTCCACTGACCATTTCCTCCCTCTGCCTCAGCTTCCCTCCCCGCAGTCCTCACTCCTCTTCTAGCAGTGCACCCCAACCCTTGTCCCTCCACCCCTAGGCATTCCCACATCTCCCAGATTCTGCTGAATTCCCTACCCATTCAGAGAGCCCAAGGCCAAGCTATGTGACTTTGCTCGCCTCTTACAGACTCAGGGTTCCTGTCAGAGTGAACTACACCGGGCTCTGGAGAGGCTGGCAGCATCTCAGGGTCGCACCCATGAGGACCTGTACATGATTCCCATCCCCAACTGTGACCGCAATGGCAACTTCCACCCCAAGCAGGTAAGTCATGGCTCCTAATACTTCCCACTGATCTCCAATCTCTGCCCCCTCTCAAGGTCACTGACTATTATGGTCAAGACCTCCAAACCCAGCAGAAATCTAGACTGGAATCTTAACTCTAATGAGAACCTTCATCCTGACCTCAAATCTAGCCACAATTTTGAGGCCAACTTTGACCCCAACCCCAGCCCTAACTCTAACCTTGACTCTAATCATGGAACCATGGGCCATGAACATTGGAAAGGAGGGACCTTAGGAGCCACAGGAACATAACTTTAGGACCGGAAAGGATCTTAAAGGTCATCTATCCAATATCTTCATTTTTATCGATGATGAAATGGAGATGAAGCACTTTGCCCAAGGTCCAGCAAGTGATAAATGGCAGTATTAGAGTTTGAACCCAGTATGTCTGAATCCAAATCCAGCCTACTTTCCATTGCAGTGAATTCACTCTGCAAGCATAGAGGTCATGCAGCAGATAGAGCACTGGGTCTAGAGTCCGGAAGACTAAAGTTCAAATCAAGCCTCAGATACATACTAATGGTGTGACCCTAGGCAAGTCACTTAACTGCTGTTTGCCTCAATTTTCCCAACTCTAGAATGGGGATAATAGAAGCACCTACTTCCTAGGGTTATTGTGAAGATCAAATGAGATAACGTTTGTAAAGCATTTAGCCAGTGCCTGGTACATAGTATGTGCTTAACAAATGCTTATTTTCTTCCTTCCCTTCTTCTTTCCATCTTTCTTTTCATCCTTTCCTCCCTTCTTTCCTTCCCTTCTTCCCTCTTTCCTCCCTCCTCTCTTTTCTTCCTTCCCTTTTTTTTTTGAGGCAATCGGGGTTAAGTGACTTGCCCAAGGTCACACAGCTAGTAAGTGTCAAGTGACTAAGGATGGATTTGAACTCAGGTCCTCCTGACTCCAAGCCTATCCACTGTGCCACCTAGCTGCCCCCTTCCTTCCCTTTCCCCCTCCCTCCCTCCTTCTTTCCTTTTTTCGTTCCTTCCTTCCTTCCACAATAACTGCCCAAATTCAGAGACAATTATTAAATCACTGTTTCTGGCTTTGACATCTTCTAGAAGAACTTCTACTGGACTATTACATCAAGGAGTGGGACATTTCTGAGCAAAATGGGCAGGAAGGTCACTTAGTTCAACCCTGTCCTTTAAGAGCAGTGGGCAGTAAGATCCAGAGAAGTCACATGACTCATGCAAGGCCATTAAGCTGGTCAGTGGTAGATAGGCATCAGAATCTATATTTCCTGCCTCCCACTTCAGGAGATTATGATAGACTGCCTTTGTACTGTATCCATTTATCTTTCAGTCTGGTCACCCTGCTGCTTGCTAACTGCTTTGTAGATGTGTAGCCCCAGCCTGATGTCCTCTATAGCTCTCCCTGGTCTCTGGAGGCCCGAGATCTTACTCCTTCTTTCTTGGAGGCAGGGAAAAGTCAGTCTGGTTGTGCCATGATGGAGTCATGGTCAGCTTCTTCACCTTTCCCTCCGATCCCCACTAACTTCAGGATCTATGAAAAGAACCTGGGTCCACCCTCCTGCTTCTGGACGGGTTGAGGAATTGGGGTACCCAGGATCTGAGGCTCAGTTCTGCTGTCACATTGCTGTGTGACTTTGAATAAGTCACTTCTTCTCACTGGGTTTTGGTTTCCTCATCTGTAGAATGAGAGGCTTGGTCTAAATGTGTTTTACTATCCTTTCCAGCCATAATCCTATGATTCTAACAAGGATGTGGTTGAACCCAATGAAAACTAGATCTCACAGCTGAAGAACTGAACTTAGGGCAGGGGGAGTATCATGGGAGCAAAGATTTAGAGCTGAAAGGGACCTTGGAGGTTATCTAGACCAATTCCCATATTTATAGATGAGGAAACTGACGTTCAGAGAGGTTGTGACTTGAACAGGATCATACAGCTACCAGATGTCTGAAGCAGGATTTGAATCCTGACTCCAGACCCAGTATTCTCTCTATGTTACCTGTCAGAAAGGACAGAAGATCCAACATGGCATTACTGACCTTGACTTCCTCTGTTTCCCCAAATGACAGGATGGTGGAGGTCTTTGTGCTTGGTTACAAGGACCCAAGCCTTAGCTGACCCCACCTATGCTGTCATTCCCACCCCCAAGCAGACCTAATTTATACTATTCTGGCAGAAGAGACAATAGACTTGGTCTTCGCAGCCCCAGAGGGCAGAACTAGGAGAACTGGGTGAAATTTACCAAGAGACAAATTTAGATTTAATTGAAATGAAAACTTCCCCCAAATTAGAGCTATCCAAAATGGAATGGAAAAAGTCAATTTCCTTTCACTTAGAGGTCTTTAAGAGAAGGCTGGGTAACCATTTGTTGGGAATATTGTATAAGAGATTTCAGCAAAGGTAAGGGCTAGATTAGTTGGCCTCTGAGGTTCTTTTCATCTTTGAGATGCTGCCATCTTATGCCTATATTTCATGCATCAATCAATAAACATTTATTAGGGGTTTAATAAATGTTTATTAAACCCCTACATACCAGGCACTGGGCTAAGCTCTGGAGATACAAAAAGAGGCAAAAGACAGTCCCTGCCCTCAAGGAGCTTACAATCTAATGGAAGAGTATGGAAGAGTAGAAAGCATGCTTGCTCTGCTAGTACATACTAGTCGGAGCTCTGGAGGTAGATCCTCTGAAAGGCTGTGGCATAGGGGAAAAGAGTTGGCTTTAGAAAGTATCAGGGTTCAAGTCTTGCCTCTGACTATGGGCAAGTCATTTAATCTCCCATTACCTCAGGTAACTCTGTAAGACTGTGAGTTAAGAGAAAGTGATGATGTGTAGTGATAGTTTCCTTATGTGGAAGTTTCTTATGGTAATGAAATCAGGTCTAGGCTTCCTAAAAGAAATGAAATCTCAAATTTCACCCTCAGCATAATCTCAGCCCTAACTCTAAACAGTCCAACTCTTCTCATCTAGCTCAAGGTGGACACACACACACACACACACACACACACACACATCATCATCATCATCATCATCATCATCATCATCATCATCAATCATCCCTTCTTTCCACTCCTTAAACTCATACCCAAATTCTGCCCTCAGTCTTCCAGCAGTTTACCAGTTCCCTCTTTTGTGATCTGTATACTCTGGAAGGCAGCTAGGTGATACACTGGATAGAGTGCTAGGCCTGGAGTTAGGAAGACCTAAATTCAAATCTGGCCTCAGACATTTACTAGCTGTGTGACCCTGGGCAAGTCACTTAACCTCTGTTTGCCTTGGAGGAAGCTAGATGGCTCAGTGGGTAAAGCACTAGGCCTGGAACCAGGAAGATCCAAGTTAAAAATCTAGCCTTAGACGCTCACTAGCTGTGTGATCCTGGGCAAGTCACTTAATCTTGTTTGCCTCAGTTTCCTCATCTGTCAAATGAACTGGAGAAAGAAATGCAAACCACTCCAGTATCTCTGCCAAGAAAATCCCAAATGGGGCCATGGAGAGTCTGAAAGGATTGAACAACAATACTCTTTTAAATTATTTTTATTTTTATTTATTCCTAACATTCATTAAAAAAAACTTTTTTTTGAGTTCCAAATTCTTTCCCTCCCTCCTTCCACTTCTTTGCCCATTGAGAAGGCAAGAACTGTGAGATCAATTATATAAGCAACAATACTCTTGATTGGCAGCTTGTTGTGTTGAATCAGATACTAGACTTTGGAATCAGGATTTGGAATCAGGAAAATCTGGGTTCAAATTCTGCATCTGATAATTATTAGCTGTGTCATTTAACCTCTCTGTGCTTAAGTTTCCTCATCTATAAAAAATTGAGAGGCAGGATTGATGGCCTCTTTCTCCCTTCCAGCTCTAAATCTAAGATCCTTTGAAACCTGTTTCCCTTGGTTGATGGGTTGACTTGTTTCTTTCTCTCAAGGTCCTTTAAATGCTTTCTCTATTACCTTGGCTTTGAGACTGAGTCAAAGAGGGGGTGGGGCATGTCTAGGTTTGACCTTTTTGTATATGAAATAACCCCTCACTGCCCTTGTTTCTGACAGTGCCACCCAGCTCTGGATGGGCAGCGGGGGAAATGCTGGTGTGTGGACCGGAAGACAGGGGTGAGGCTCTCTGGAGGGCTGGAGCTGAGAGGAGAGCTGGACTGCCATCAGGCATCAGACAGCCTCCGAGACTGAGCTGTTTGAGGCCCACAGGCAGGGGTTCCCCAAACACCGCCCCCACCCCAAGAGACCAAGGAACCCACTGAGTCTGTGTTTGAGTTGGGGGAGGGTGGAGGAGGCCAAAGAGTCCTTTCTTCCTCCTCCCTGGCCTGGCCTTAACTTCTAATCCAGATTTCTCCCCTTGGTGTGAGTGTGCCCTTTGGGATGTCCTTCTTTGGGCTCCAGTAGCCCAAGATCAGGGAGTGTGTAGACTTCCATGGCTATATCCCCAAATTGATCCTGAATTCCAGTCTTCAGCCTCCTGGGGATGTTTGCTCCTCACCCTCTTAGTCTGGTGGGCCAGGGGAATGGGTACCAGAAAAGGGTTGGTCTGTAGAAGAGAATTCTCAGTCTAGAAAGAATAGCATAAAGGCAGCTCAGTGTAGTGGTTAGAGAGCTGACCTCAGAGTCATGAGGACCTGGGTTCTAGTCCCTTCTTTGACACTAACTGGCCATGTGACCCTAGGTAGTTCAATTCACCTTTCCATTCAAGTTTCAGAGAAGACATCAACTTATGTTAGTAAAGAAAATTTTGAAACTCCTATACCAGTGTCACCACAGATCTGGTCCCTGTCCTGGAGAAAGTAATAGGGAGAAGGCAAATACTTGGTCCAATTCTTCTAGCTGCTTTGGGCCCTAGGGTAGGTAGGAAGTTCGGAGCTGGTCCAAATGCAGCTTTTGTGGGTTGAGGGTGGGGATGGGGAAAGAGAATTGTTAGATTCAGCTAACAAAAAACCCCAGCCTTTCTCAATCAAGGAGACCAGTAATTTTTTTTGCTTCTTTTTTCTCCCGTTGGCCGAAGACTTTCTTCCCCCTTCCCCTCCCCCATCGACTCCTAGCTTGGGGGACACTGCCACGTCCCAGCCTACATGGTTCACCCTCAGTTGCACCACAAATGAGGCACACATTCATTGGCTTCCTTCGAGGTCAGGTCCTGTGTGGCCTCCGATAGTCCAGGCAAAGAGGGGAGCGTATTGGCAGGTCACGTGTAGCCAGGACACTCATATTCACACTGGCTTGGGTGGTTCTCTGGGTTAAGGGGAAAGGGGGTGGAGGCAGGAGGGAAGCAGGTTTGAGGAGGGGCTAGAAAGTCAGGAAGGAGCAAGCAGCCAAGATTTCGGGCACGACTGGGCAAGAGATGCTTAAGGAAGTTAACATTAGAGAGTTTTGGAGGACGTGAGGGTGTTCACTTCAGTGCTAGAGTTAGGGAAAAGGAAGGGATATAATGCAGCAGTCCTGGATTTTGGTCTCCTCCCAATCCTCCCATCCCACCCCTGCTTCGGCAGGCCTCTTTCCCCACCCTGGCCCAGCCTCTTCCCCTTTGTCCTATGCAACACCTCGATCCTGATGGCCCAGCCTAGCCAGGCTTTTCCCAGTCACTTCTGTGGGACACACTGCTCTGAAGACATGCCAGCTTTCTTCCAGCAGACGGCAGGTCACCAGACTGTGCTTTACATAGGGACCTACCAAATCAGCAATTAGTGATGTTTGATTGTTGTTATATGTGTGTGTGTGGTTTTTTTTTTTTAAACGAAACAAAACTGAAAAATGTCCCAGTGATATTGTCTGATTTATTTTTGATACTAGGGTGGGGGAGGAAGTGGAAGACTAGGGGATTTGGAAGAGACAAGGACATTTCTCAAGGCTTTGGGCCTGTTAACCCTTCCCTCTCCAGCCGAGGCATTTCTTCACCCACCCGCATACACCATCCCCAATCCCACCAATGCAGAATACTGTTACATATTTATATAACTCTTGAGAAGGCAGTGTGAAGTAATGAAGGGAGGGTCAGCCTTGGAGTCAGAAAGACTTGGGTTCTGCCTCTCACTCACACTGGCAATGTGACAGTGGGGGACAATGGAAAGAGCCCTAACTCTGGAATCAGAGGATGCGGATTTTAATTTCACCCCTTTGTGATCCTGGGCAAGTTGATGAACCTCTATGGGCCTCAGTTTCCTCATCTGTAAAATGAAACACTTGGACTGGATAACCTCTAAGTCCTTTTCAGCATTAGATCAGATATGTGATCCATGAGCAAATCATTTAAATCTTTTGGTGCTCCCAAGCAATTCTCCAGGACTATATGGTTTAGATAGGCTGCATCTGAATTTCCACACCAGGAGGACAACAATCATATCAGAAGTCTGAAGAGCAAGCTCTATATAGGGCTTAAAAGTTTGCAAAGCACTTTCCTCACAACAGTCCTGCAAAATAGGTCGGGAGGCTGTGTAAAATCATCTTGCCTACTCCAGTGAGGGATGGCTATGACTGGTCTGGGAGTGATGAACAGTGGGTTATGGAGAGAGGGAAACCCAGAAGGAAGAAGAAAGCGGGCCTTAGCAGGAGGCTGTGGAGCCAATCTGGACTGCATCTATTTCTGGGAAGGGGTGGTGGTAAGGTTGAGGGGGAGGATCAGATTTCCTCTAAATTTGTTAACCTGGTGATGGGGGTGCCACTCGGGAGAGGCCTGTCTGGGTGTGTGTGGGGGTGGGGGGAGGCAGACCAGGAGGTCTGCACTTTCTTAACACTCTTTTGGCCCCCGGTACACAGTCCCCTGTCTCTTGCCCTGGAGGCGTGGGATTTTAAAAACAATGTATGTGTTTTGGTGGGGAAACAGGATGATGGGGTATGGCTCTCATTCTTACTGGACTGAGTTTATGAGGCTGTGAACTCTCGGGAGATTCCCACCACTGAATTTCGGTAAATGTGAAGTCTGAGGTAAAATTGGATTCACAGAATCAGGAACACCTGGGTTAGAATTCGGCTTCAGACACCTATTAGCTGTGTCTGGGCAAGTCACTGTTAAGTGACTCTTTTGCCTCTGTTTCCTCATCTGTAAAATGAGGTTGTAGTACCTCATGACCTCTTAGGTCTCTTCTTTCTCTAAATTCGCCTTCTAGTACGCTCGTAATCTTCTTTACTCCTTCTCCCCATGGCTGGGCTGTGCCTGAGGACACAAGCTTGGTGTGGTGGGTGGGCAGCTCTCTTCCTTATCCCAAAGATAGCTGGCCACCTCTGTACATAGACCATGTTGTCTTTTTTCACCCATTTTCCGCCTCTCTAGGTTCCCAGCTGGAGGAGATTTTAGGAATTATCAAGGCTAACCTTGATAATTCCCAAGGTTCCCAAACTTTTTGGTCTCAGGACACTTTACGTTCTTGGGAGAACCTCCCCCCCCACTTGTTTACATGGGTTATAGGTATAAATATTTATTCTATAAGAAATTAAAACATTTTAGTATTATTACAAAAATAATTTTGACCCTTTGAAAGGATCTTGGGGACCCCCATGTCCCAGGGCCACACTTTGAGAATTGCTGATTTGGGCTGAACCTCTCATATTACAGATGAGGAAACTGACTCCCAGAGAGAAGTAACTTTGCTGAAGGTTACACGGGTCAGATGGCAGAGCCAAGATTTAGGCCTCAGATTCCAAGTACAGTGTTCTTTGCTCTATATGTTTGTCTCCTTTAGAGAACTAAGTCAATTCTTGGACTACTCTGCTAGGTTCAGCCCACAGGCCCCCTTCCTTCTTCCCTCCCTTGTGGTTTATGACTGAGTGTGTGAGTGTGAGGAGGCTTGGCAAGTTTAAGTTCTAGGCCACCAAGCTAAACTTTTAAAATCTGCCCCATCAGCTTACAGCCCTCAAAGGCGATCCCCTCCCCAGAATCCTGCTGTTCATGGGCCTCTAAGCCCCAAGGTGTGGGTGTATCTGTGTTGGGCCTGCCTATCTATGGTGTATTTATGGGGTATGTGGGGTGTCCATAGAAACAAACATTTATTAAGTGCCTACTGTGTGCCAGGCACCATACTAAGCATTGGGGGGCATAAAAAGAGGCAAAAGACAGTCGTCTGCTCTCAAGTTTACAATCCAATGGGGAAGATACCATGTGAACAAAACTATCTCTATGAAGAGGAATAACTTGGAAATAATGGACAGGGGGAAGGCACTGGAATTCAGAGAGGTTGGGAAAAGCTTCCCGTAAAAGTTGGAACTTAAAGGAAGCCAGGGAAGTCAGTAGGCGGAGTGGTGGAAGGAGAGTGTTCCAGGCATGGGGGACAGTTAGGGAGAATGCCCAGAGACGACAGATGTGTGGCGTGTATGAGGGATTTGTGTGCATGATGGTGTTTTGATTCTCTCTCTCCCAAACACATATATACATGTATATACATATACATAATGCACAGGCATATATATGTTGTTTGGTCCTTTCAGTCGTGACCAACTCTTTGTGATCCCATTTGGGGTTTTCTTGGCAAAGATACTGGAGTGCTTTGTCATTTCCTTCTCCAGTTCACTTTCATTGATGAAGGAACTATTTGATGAGGCAATAGGGTTAAGTGACTTGCCCAGGATCACACAGCTAGTAAGTGTGTGATGCCAGATTTGAACATGGAAAGATCAGTCTTCCTGAGTCCAGGCCTGGTGCTCTATCCACTGTGCCACCTAGCTGCCCTACACACACACACACACACACACACACACACACACACATACATGGAGTGTGTGTGTATTTATGTGAGGGAAGGTAGCCTGTGTGTGGAATGTGTGTGTCACTGTGGATGGGATAGGTAGGTGGGTTCATTTTTGTTTTTGGTTGAGACTTTTGATTTCATTGGTGTAGGGAAGTTCCTTTTGCTAAAAAGGCACATCTGCAACTCTTCTGCAGCCTCTTAGAGTCTTACAGAGGGTTTCTTGGGAATGCTGAGAGATCCAATGAGTTACCCAGAGTCACAAAGCACAGTAAGCTTCAGAGGGGACGCTTGACACCAAGTTTTTCTGACTTGGAGGGCAACTCTTGATCCACCAGGACCCTATTGTCTCCCATAAATAAACCCACAAGGAAAGCCAACCATCCTCAAATCAAATCTCAGGGTCGCTGGAGGCGTTCTGAGGTTGTTGCGGTTGAGTGAGGCAGGTACTGTCCCTCATCATGCACCCCTTCTTTCCCCCTCACCCTTGGGAATCTTGGGGCCAAGTTAGGGGCAGAGGGAGGTATTTAAACCACTTTCTGGTCTACAGAAAGAGGCGGAGGAGGAGGATGACTTTGAAGGAAGTGAATCATATCCTTCATCTTCTCCCCCCTAGTTGGTGTTTCCCTCGAAGCTCATGTTGTCAGAGTCCAAAGGGGAATTTGTGTTCCAGTGCTGGCCTGGCTTCCTTCTGTTAGTGTAAGCCAGTTCTGCTCCTCCCACCTTAAGACTCCAAGACCTTAATATCTAGACACTCAGGACTAAGTCCAGGCCCAGTGACTTCAGTTCCTCAAAAGGTCCATTTCCTTTGGTGGGGGAAGGTTGTGTTAAAGACCAAAATCCTTCCTGTTGAGTCTAGGCCTGATCTTCCTTCCCCCCGCAGTTTAACTTCATTTAACAAACATGTACTGGGTGCTTACTATTCAGATTTCATTCATTCAATGTTTATTAAATTCCTATAATATGCCAGGCACTGAGCTTGGCACTAGGGATACTAACACACACAAAAATATGCCAACACACTCCTTATCCCCTACCTACTTACAGCTTATCGAAGGAAATACATGTATACATCTAAGCAAATACAAATATGAACACAGGATTTTCAGGAATGAGATACTAGCAACTTTGGGGATCAGATAAAGCCTCAGATTAGGAGATAGTTGCTAAATTGAGCTTTGAAGGAAATGAGGAATCAGTGCATTCCAGACGTGGGGTGCAGCCTGAGTGAAGACGCAGAGGACAGAAAGCGGGATATCACGTCTGAAGGATGGGAAACAGGCTAGTTTAGCAAGAACATAGAATTCACAAAAGTAGGTGGTGAAGTAAATAGCATGCTGGGCCTCTTCTGGAGGCCTTAATACACGTAATGGCTGTGTGACCCTGGGCAAGTCACTTACCCCTGTTTGCCTCAGTTTTCTCATCTGTAAAATGAACTGGAGAAGGAAATGGCAAACCACCGAAGTATCTTTGCCAAGAAAACCCCAAATGGGGTCACAGAGAATCCGGCACAACTGGAAACAAACAAACAAACAAAAAAACCCCAACTGCACAACATCAAAAGAGTGCATAAGAAGTAATAACACATGCAATGAGCCTGAAAAGATGAAATGGGCCTGGAGTCAAATTGTTCAGGGGCCTTTAAAAGACCGGGAGAGGAGTTTGTATTTGAATGGGGAGCCACTTTGGAGGCTCTTAGGAGGGGAGTGACTTGGGCAGGCCCAGAGCTTTAGGAACTCAATTCAACAATATTTAAGCCTCTTCTGAATTCTAGTACAGAGGGGAGATTCAAAGTTTAGGCTCCTTTCCTGCCCTCAGGGAGTAAATCTAGCAGGGAAATAATCCATGTGTACATAGCTAGGAGGCATCCTTCCTGCTAACTACATTGTACATTTACAAAACAAAATGCTATGTGAAGTCTGAGGGGGAAGCTTAGTAGCAAGGGAGGGAGCCAGCAAGCAGAGAAGGCTTGGTGGGGATGAGGGCATTGGAGCTGGACCTTACAGGACAGGTAGGAATTTGAGTAGGAGGAGCAGAGGCTATTGAGGCATAAGGAATGTGTAAGTCATTTAAGCTACTCCGGGATCCTCTGCCTCCTCCACTGAAATTAATTTTCTTGTCTATGGCCTGGGGTACCCCAGCAAGGGATGAGGAGTTAGGGGAGGTGGGGGAGCCCTCCTTCCCCACAGGGCCTCCTCCCTGGCCCCAGTCTATTACCGCCGATCCTTCATCAGGGGCATTTGGTTTCAATTTCCTAGCTCATTAGTGGTGAGGCCAGCTGATCAGGCCCCTGTGAAGGTTGTGGGGGCAGGGGTTGAGTTTTCTCAGCCAGGGAAGAAAAAAAGTTGGGCTGTGAAAAACAGGACCCCAATGTTAGAGCCCAGTGGGTGGGTGGGGCAACTTCCTTAAAGTTGGCCAAGAACATCTCCAGGAGGCCAAGCCACTGCTGCTCAGCTTCTCCCCCTACCAAAGGGCCAACAGGGCCCTTCCTCAGGCCCTCTGGAGGGGGAGCTCCCCCCCCCATCAGACATTAGGGGCAGGAATGTTAATTGTGACGCAGCCAGCATGGTACAGTGGAAAGAGCCCCAGCTCTGGAGTCAGAGGAAGTCCCTGGGCTTTAGTTTCCTCATCTGTAAAATAAGAGGAGGTTGACCCAGATGGCCTCAAAAGTCCTTTCTGATCTGTGATCCTATGAGTTTCTATGCTCAGTCTCCCCCCTTCCCTCAACACATACCCTCCCCAGACACAGGAGGACGACAAAAAACAGCTGCTTTGCAAATGACCCTGAAACAGGCTTAGCCACAGAAACTCTCCCTGTGTTCCAGACCCTAATGGCAATCACTGATGACCTAGAAAGGAAAAAGTCACGATCGTGTGTGTGAGGAATGGGGTCTGGGAGGCAGGAGGTAGAGTGAGGGAGTAGAGGAGAGGAAAATATAGGGGGCTGGGGGAAAAGGGAGAGAAAGGACTATGGAAAGAGGGTGGAAGGCAATGCGGTGGGGAAACAATTTAGGCAGTCTGGGGGATCCCAAGGTTTGGGGTGTAGGTTCATGCTTGGTCTTAGCCAGGGAGTTGGCTTGATCAGACCGGGTGAACAATTTCATTCTGGGGGTTTGAGTTGGCTGCCCCCTGGAGTGGGGGAGGGGATGTCTGCTGTTGATTAAAACCACTCTCAGCAGTAAGGAGAGCCTCCCCTAACTGCTCCTTCTCCTCCTAGGTCCCCCCCGGTTTCTTAATTTCCCTCCCCCAAGACTCCCTCTGCTATGGTCCCAGCCCCCCAGCATTTCCAGCCAGTAGGTTATATTGGAAGCAGAGTTGGTGAGGGGTGGGGAGAGGTCCCTCCAGGCCAGACAGGCTGGGGCTGGTGGGGAGTAGGTGGGAGGGCGGAGCTGGTGATGGAAAAGGAGGGGAGAGGACTTGGGGCCATTACTGAGCTGCTAAAGTGCAAACAGCATATTTTCACCATCCAACAGCATTTAATTACACATAAAAACAGGGCTATTAAGCCAAAATTAAAACCTTGTTGGAGACATTTAATTCGGGGCATGACAAATTGCTTTCAGAGGAGGCTGTAGCAGTCTCCCAGGGGGAGGAGCTGAGATTAGTGTCTTCTCGGGCAAACCAGGCATCCTTCCAGCCACCAGGCGCTGAATTCAGGAAGCCTGATCTTCCTTCCCCAGACTTCAAGGATTCCCCGAGCTCAGAGTGAGGGGCTCCCAGACAGGGGAGGAAGGGAGGTGCTGATGGTTTCCTGGAAAGGGAAGAGGGGGACCTTGTTTCCAAGAACCATGGTGGTAGTATCCCCAGTACGTATGCCCTTTGTTTCCATGCCTGGGAGGGAGATAGCCCCGGAGGGGAGTGAGGGCTACTGAGGCAGGGCTGAGAGCAAGATCTTTGTGCTGGTGGACTCTTGTCCTCAGGCCCTCTCAGGGAGGGGGGAGATGGCCGGAAAACCAGGACAAAAGAACCACCGAGAAAACAGGATCCTCATTCTTCCTCCCTCCCTCATCCCGTTCCCCGTCATCGTTCTCAGAGGCAGTTTTTCTTCTCTGCCTTTCTCTACAGAGTCAGAGGTCTGGTTTTGGGCAGAGGTGAATGGTCAGAGGTCAGGTTATCCTGTCATAGCTGTATCGTCCTAATGCCTACATGACCTTCCAGATAAATGGCTCAGGGGATGTGGGGTTGGGTGGGAATCAAGGAGATGACAGAGGAGGCTGGAGGATATGGGGGAGTCTGTATAGGAGGGATCTCTCCTGGTGCCTCGAGACTACTGTCTGCCCGAAGCCTCCTTCTCCGCTTCTGCTCCCAGAAATCTCCTCCCCCAGCAGGGAGCTGGGGACCTGTCCTTTTGATTTGAACCAGATGGACCTGCTTACAGCGTTTCCCGGCCTGCGCCTCCCTGTTCGCTCTTACTGGCCCCCTGGCCACCTTGACCTGTGCCCCCTCTCAGGATTTGGGAAGGGGAATGGGGCCAAGAAAATTGGACAAGGGTGTTGAAGTGGGCCTGGAAGACTTGCTCCGCTATTTGTTATTGGGAAGGGTGAAGGCCTACTCACCGTCCTTTTGCCAAGGTCTAGGCCAGCTGGCTGGCTAGCTGCCTGGATGCATTTTAGTTTTGTCTGGCTAGTAGGAATGGAGAGGCGGTAGGTTGGAAGCAAGATTACAGAAAGAGCAAGGAATATCCCCTTCATCCTGTTCTAGGGCTCTTCACCACCCCTTCCATCTTGTGTTGGGGTGGGAGGGGGAAGAATCCTTGTCTTACTGTAAACCTATTTCCTGGCAATCTGTACCCCCAAATCTTCTTTTTCTGTCCATGCCCAGGTTATGTTGTCAGGCAAAGGGCACTCAGAATTTGAGGAGTGATCCCAGCTGTCTATTTGTGAGCTGACTCTTTGGCAGGATGGGATGGGGGTGATGTATGTGGGGAGTGGTTGAATTAATTATCTGATGCCATTAAAAATCCTTCCCCAGTCCCCTCAGGTGCATGGGAGGGAGTACCATTTTCAGGGGAGGGGGGATTTGAGGGACCAGGGCTGGGGGTGGGCCTGAGCTTGGAGGGATTGTTCACTGTAGTTTCAAAAACTGGCATCAGGCGCTATACAGATGGCTTCTCAGCTGCGGCCTCTGCCTCTGCGGGCCAGCACAAACCTCTTACAGCTTTATTTCCATCCCATAATGACAACGTGAGCTGAATAAAATACAAAGACATAGACAGCAAGAGCAGGAGAGGTGCTGAGCCAGAGCTGGGCTGTAGCAGGGAGGAGTATCATTAAAGCAAGCCTTGGACAAGATCACCCAGCCCAGCTTTCTAGTATTGACTACCCCCCTCTTCCCAATCATGTTTCAAAGGAGGAAACTGAGGCCCAGAGTGGTTAAGTGAATTGATCAAAGTTACCTAGATGGCAAGCGACAGAACTTTGCAAAATCTAGTGTTCATTTCACTTACCAAGCTGCCCTTCTAAGAACAAAATGACCTTCATTAGCGTCAGAAATTCCCAGGGCAGTCAAGCCTGAGCCAAGGTCATAGGTAGGCTCTATCCTGGAGGCCCTGGTTCTTCCATAAGCTCGCTGTGTGCTCTGGGTAGTACAGAAATGGGGGGTGGGGGTCTTGTTTCATTGAAACGAGGGAATGCAGCCCTACCTCCACCCAGGGGAAATTGGAGCCGACTGCTCAGGAAGTAAATTTAATTTTCCAGCGTCTTGGAAGGTTCGTTGGACAATAGAGAAATTTTTTTTTTCTGTTTCCAAAAAAGTAAAAGTCCAATAAAGTAAAATAAAAAAAAACCCTCCCAAATTGCTCTTGGCTGAATCTTTTCTCAGTTTTGCTTCTAGGTTCTTTGAATGGATGGATCACTGGGCTTGGTGACCCTGAGCCTGGGGGTAGGGGGAGGGAAGGCCTTGGGGGCTTTGGGGCTATATACTGATTGGAGCTGTAGGGGAAAGGTCAGGCCAGGCCAGAGGGAGAGAGAAACTGGAGCCAAGGTAGTCGGGCAGTAGGCTGTTACAGGGAACACTAGTCCTCCTCCCCCCACCCCTTCCCATCAAAGTTCTTTAGGTCTGAGCAGGAGAATTCCTTTAATTTAGGGACAAGGACGGGGCCTGGATTTAGGATTGAATTGTCACAGGAAATTCCTGGTGAGGAAACTCCCTCCTCCAGCGCAGGTTGGCATTTTTACATTATTTAGACCTCCTTAGAAGTGATTTGTTCCGTGTCACACATCCAGGTGTCAGAGACTTGAACCCTGGCCTTCCCGGATCTCAGACCACTGGCTCTATCTACTAACCCAATTTCAATTCAGTTGAATTCAAGACACACTCATTGAATTGTTATGTGTAAAGCAATGTGGATAAGAGCTGAGGATGTAGAGGTTTATAAATTGAAATTCCTACCCTTAGGGAATTTTCTGAGATATAAACAATCACACTGAAAATTTAACAATAGGCTCTCAGTTTGAGCTAACTAGCAACCCCCCCTGGAGAAGCCCAAGAGAAAGGGGACAATTCTCAAACTTTCTCCCTCTCTGTCTCTCCCTCCTGCTTTCCCCATAGTGTGCTGTCTCCCTTCTGGACACAGTGGGGCTATGATAAAATTGTGTGTGTATGTGTGTGTGTGTGTGTGTGTGTGTGTGTGTGTGTGTGTGATTGTTTCAATCGTGTCTGACTCTTCGTGACCTCATTTGGGATTTTCTTGGCAAAGATACTGGAGTGGTTTGTCATTTCCTTCTCTAGCTCGTTTTATAGATGAGGAAACTGAGGCCAACAGAGTTAAGTAACTTGTCCAGGGTCACGAAGTTAATAAGTATTTGAGGCCAGATTTGAACTCAGGAAGACGAGTCTTCCTGACTCTAGGCTCGGCACACTATCCGATGTTTCACCTAGCTGGCCCTTGTGATAGAATACCCGCTCCCTAAAAAAACTGAGTCATCTTTCCTTCTCAAAGAAGGGAACCCAAAAACCCAAACCCTAAACCCAAAGATGTCTGAGTTAAAATGTAAATGTGAAGTTTTAAGTATTTTGAAATGTTTTATTAGACTGCTGAGTAGAAATCTGGTGTACTGGGGAGAGAGCTGGCCTTGAAGATCTGGGTTCAAGTTTTGCCTCTGACACTTACTGAATGAGTGACCCTGGGCAAGTCACTTAAATTCTCAGTGATCTGACTAAGTGGCTGAGGAGGTGCCCATCTACCTTGGGTTAGGGAGTTTGCACACTTGGCTAACACTAACGAAATCACAGGTCCAATCTTTATCTTTGCTAGGCTACTATATAGTTGACTCTAGGAAGTCCCTGCATAGTGGATGGAATTAGAGTGCTGGACTTGGAGTTAGGAACACGGGTTCAAATTCTGACCTCTGACACTTGGTAGTTATATGACCTTGGGCAGTCATTTAATGTCTGTGTACTTCAAACAGCTTCTTAGGCCTGTTTGACTAAGTCAATTGAAAAAACAAACAAATCTCCCCAATTGATAAATGGTCAAAGGATATGAACAGACAGTTCTCAGATGAAGAAATTAAAGCCATCTATAGTCATATGAAAAAATGCTCTAAGTCACTATTGATTAGAGAAATGCAAATCAAAACAACTCTGAGGTACCACATCGCACCTATCAGAATGGCCAACATGACAAAACAGGAAAATGATAAATGTTGGAGAAAATGTGGGAAAATTGGAACACTAATGCATTGTTGGTGGATTGTGAAATGATCCAACCATTTTGGGGAGCAATTCAGAATTATGCCCAAAGGGCTATAAAAATGTACATACCCTTTGACCCAGCAATAGCACTTCTAGGGCTATATCCCAAAAAGATCACACAAATGGGAGAAAGACCCACATGTATAAAAATATTCATAGCAGCTCTTTTTGTGGTGGCAAAGAATTAGAAATTGAGAGGATGCCCATCAATTGGGGAATGGCTGAGCAAGTTGTGGTATATGAATGTGATGGAATACTATTGTGTTATAAGAAATGATGAACAGGCTGACTTCACAAAAACCTGGAAAGACTTGTATGGTCTGATGCTGAGGGAAGTGAGCAGAACCAAGAGAACATTGTACATAGTAACAACCACATTGTGTGATGACTGATATTGATAAACTTAACCCTTCCTGGCAATACAAGGACATAAGACATCTCCAGAGGCCTTGTGATGGAAAATGCTATCCACATCCAAAGAAAGAATTATGGAAGTCAAATTACTATTTTTTTTCTCTTCTCTTGAGTTTTGTTTCCTCTTTCTGATGGTTCCTCCTATTGGTTTTAATTTTTACTTACAACATCACTAATGTGAAAATATGTCTAATATGAATGTAAATGTATAGCCTATATCAGATTGTGAGCCGTCTTGGGGAGGGTGGTAGAGAGGAAGGGGGAGAAAAATTTTAAATTCAAAAGCATATGGAAGTGATTATTGATAAATCAAAATAAATTAATAAAAAATTAAAAAAACAAACAAACAAACAAATCACTCCTATTTAGTCATCCTGGAGTAGTGTAGAGGTGACCAGGAGTATATTGGTAAATGTTTAACAATCATCTTTCTGGAAAAAAAAATGCACCACAACACACTTTTAAATTTAATCTATATTGTTAACCTTTTCTCTATCACTTTCATAAGTCTAGACAATCAGCAAAACAATTAATCAAGTTCTGAATTGTAGCTTTTGCTGATTTCTGAGGTGTAAATGGTCATGATGAAAATTTATCCATCGACTCTCATTTTGAGCTAACTTCATCACACCACCGGTTGTATCCCCTTAGAATACCTATCATTTTGCATGTTGTAGATTTATCTATCTATCTATCAATCTATCTATCTATCTGTCTGTCTGTCTATGTATTTACCTAGGGTGGGATTTTGCCTATAGTGATTTCTAGAGCAAATAAAATACATCAATGACATCTCATTGGAAACCTAACCCATGTCCGTTACCAGTTCTTGAGACAACACTACTTGGGGCAGGAGGGATGGGATTTGGTTGAAGTTGGCAGCATAAAACCACTCTCAAATATCTTGGGAGAGGAGGGGGAAATAATTGTATACAGCCTCTGCTCTGGAACCTGAGAGGACCTTGAGCTTAAAATGGTCGCCTTGGGGCACACTGAAGATTTTGATGTCAGTTGATCCACCTACTTCTTGGAGTTCATATACAGAAAGAATACACTTTCCTGAAGCAAAGGGGCCTTCATCACGTACATACTGAGCTCTTGAGAGTAAGTGGGGCACAAATATATACAATGATAAGATGCCTCCCAACACCTGCATTTCCTAAGACTGTCATTTGATAAAAATCAAAGAGTTATTGAAAGCAAGCTTCTTATTTCACAAATGGAATGAATAGCTTAGCGAGGACATTGCTGTTTAAATTGAAAAGTTTCACGGTCTCTCTTAAGATGGAAATTCTGAGAATTTCTTTGGTGACACTGGAGGATTGCCTTGGATGTGGAATTTATAATAAAGAGTTCTGAAAGTGCTGCTTGCTTAAATCAAATTTAGTACTTATAAAGGTGCAAGATAAATCCCTTGCCAATGAGGCTTTATAACAGATCTCAGAAAGGAAAGGAAGAGTTTCTGGTATTAAAGCCATCTACAACCCCCAAAGAGTTCTTGCAATAGGGTCAATAGAACCCTGGGGAAGTGTATGCTCCCCAAACAATCAGGAAGCATTAACTAAGAACCTACTATGTGACAGGTGCTGTTCTATGTTACTGGTGTAAAAAGAATGAGAGCCTAGCCCTCACAGGCAGTTAGGTGGTACAATGGTTAGTGCTGGTCCTGAATTCAAGACTACTGGAGTTCACGCTTAGTGTCTGGGTGACCCTGGACAAGTCATTTAATGTCTGACTCCCCAGTTTCCTCATCTGTAAAAGGGGGATAATAATAGCACCTATCTTCCAAGGTTGTTGTGAAAGTAAAATGAGATATTTGTAAAGTGCTTTGTAAATCTTAAAATGCTATATTAATCAATAAGCATTTATTAAGTGCCTACTATGTGCCAGGTGCTGTGCTAAGTGCTGGGGATTCAAAAAGAGCCAAGAGACCATCCTTGCCCTCAAGGAGCTTACAATCGAATGGGGGAGAAAGTATGCAAACAAATACATACAAAACAATATATATAGCAGGATAAACAGAAAATATTTAAGAGGGGTAAGACACTAGACTTAAGAGAGGTTAGGGAAAACTTCCAGGAAAAGATGGGATTTTAGTTGGGACTTAAAGGAAGACAGTGAGGTTAGCAGTAGGAGGTAGATATTATTTTTATTATTAGTAGTAGTAGGAGGAGGAGGAGGAGGAGGAGGAGGAAGAGGAACTAACCTTCTATTGGGAGAACAAGCGTGAAAATATACAAAATGTAAAGGAAGTATAAGTAAATATTTATACTTTAGTAGGTGGGAAGAAATTGCTCTATCAACTGGATGAATGCAATTGTAGGGCGTCAGCCGTTGGATGAAAGTGACTGAGAAATATAGTAAATATAAATTTATAAATATATAACTATATAGTAAATTTCTAGTGATTGGCTGAGAGCATCAGTCATATTCCTTTGGGCCTATATTTAAAGAAAAAAGGAAGCTAACCAGCTTAAAGTCAGTTGAGACAGTAAGCTGTGAAAAAAGAGTTCTCTTTTCTTTTTTTCTCTTGCCTTTCTTCAAGAGTTTAGTAATGGTTAGGGGGCAGCTAGGTGGCGGGTGGACAGAATGCCGGACCTAAGGTCAGGAGGATCTGAGTTCAAATCCAGACTCAGACCAACCACTGGACACTTACTAGCTGTGTGACCCTGGGCAAGTCACGTAACCCTAATTGCCTAAAAATAAAAAAAATAAGAGTTTAGTAAAGGTGAAGGAGAATGGATCTCTCTTTCATCCTCTCTATCCCCCTCCCCCATTGTCAATGACATCTTCTAGCAGATGAATAACGTGGCCATAAGAGATGTTAACCTAGCAGAGATCAGGTGACTGTGGATCGAGTGAAGTGAGTTAGCGAAGGACCATAGGCAAGAGAGAATTCTGCTAGTCCTAGGATGTAGGCTCTGGTTCTTTCTGAAAGTGCCAGGATGTTAGATGACCTGAGAGGAAGGCCACAGAGACCACAGTCAAGCTGTGGAGCAGATCCAGTGGAAACTTTGAGAATCAAGGGTTGGTGGGAGCAGCTCAAGAAACATCAGTGGCCTTGCAACCCTGCAGCATCTGAGGCGTAAGTTGCCCCCTCTTCATGCGGGTCTCGGTCCCACGTGAATTCTATGGGGATCCACTTTTCTTACTCACATTGTGTGCATTTGTGGGAGAGTGTGCCCCAGGTTTATGGAGAGTGGGTGGGGACAAAGATACTATATTTCTATTGTATTTACTATGCCACTTCAGTCTTGACCTGGTTTTGTCCTCTGAATGACTAAAAGTAAACACACCTGTGGGGGCTCTTGAGCTTTGGTTTAATAGCATGGACCCACAGAGTACCTTGTTCAATACTAACAAGGGGATCTTGGGGACCTAACTTTTTAACATGAGTTGGGGGAGTTTTGTAGAGAGGGCTACGTGGGAGTAATCAAACGTCATGACTCACACAAGCTTGACTAATTTTTCCTAAAGCAGGATTGAAATTGTACTCAAGGTTTAATTGGCTGAAGGATCAGGCCACTGACGTAGCTTCCTGGTCACCTAAAGGACATAAGGAGCTCCAGTTTGCTCTCTGAGACTTTTGACCCAAGACCACCACCCGGAAGCCATAGTCAGCTGAATTAATATATTGTCCTCACCGAAAACCCTTTCTCTTTTCTGTCTAAGTAAACCTCCTTTTGTTAAGTGTTGAATGATCAATGAGTGTATCATTTTGTCCTGTATCAAGTGAAATTTAACAAAGGTAGACTGAGGCACATTCTCTCTGAGCAAGATAACAGCTTATTAATAGGGTGTAAACCTGTTAATAAAGGGATCATTGGATTGCCTCAATTTATGCCAAAACTCCCCCCCCCCCACCAGCAGAAGGATAGCTTCCTTTTTATAGGTTTGGGGAGTACAGAACAAAGAACATTATGGGGTGGATGAAATCATGGGTTTGAGGATGACATGATTGGTTACATAACTGAGGAATAGGGAACAATATGATTGGTTGGAAATTGGAACCAAGGGCTAAGGGCTTCTGTGGGTAAGTGTTTATTGTCTGAGTCCATTTGCAAGGTCAGAGATAATGATCCAGACTTAGTTGGATAACAAACTAGATATCCTTGAAGGATAGCTTGGTGGTGTAAAGATATAAGACTGGACTCCCTGGTTTTCACCTGCATTGCCAAGCACTGAATTCCTTGAGGCAAGAATAAAACAGCAATAAGCAGGAGATCTGATTTCTAAACTTAACCCATTACAGACCAGCTGAATTCTGAACTAAGTTCAGAGATATAGAATCAGGACTTATGTAGGGGAACAAAATAAATTACAGAGTAAAATCAAATATAAAATACAAAATTAATGTTTGCCTTTCTCAATCCCAGTATTTAATCTAAACTACCAGGAGACTGGCCTGAGTCAGGGCTTTCCTATAACAGGGCACTACAAAAAACAAAAAACAAAAAAACAAAACAGAACCTGGAGTGGGCCTGTGATTTCACTGGGAAATTCCAATGGGGAGGAATATCCCTCTACCACTGTCGTTCAGCACATCTTCTTGTCTTAGAGAGTTGTGTGGAGATCTGAGAAATTAAGTTACTTGCCCAGGGTCACACAGCTAATAAGTATCTGAGGCTGGATTTGACTCCTGGAACTCAAGATGACCTGAGTTCAAATCTGGCTTCAAGCCACTAGCTGTATGATGCTGGGCAAGTCACTTACTCCTGTTTGCCTCAGTTTCTTCATCTGTAAAAAATGAGCTAAAGAGGGAAAGGGCAAACTGCTCCAGTATCTTTGCCAAGAAAACCCCATATTGGGTAATGAAGAGTTGGACACTACTGAAACTACTTGAACAACAGCAATCTCCAATTCAAAATCCAGTGTTCTTTACCCCTATGTTTGACGTCTACACTCCCAACAATCTGGCAGCAACAACAAATTGGGAGCTGTTGGAGTTTATTGAGTAGGGGTGTGACCACATCACTTTGGTAGCCCTGTGGAGGATGGGTTGGAGAGGTTCCCATTGTCAATTAGATGGCTATTGTAATTGTCCAGGTAAGAAGTGATGAAGGCCTGAGCCGGGTAGGATATCTTGGGTGATGCCCCCTCCCCTGGCCTCCACCTCCACTTCCCATGAGGAGGAGCTTTAGAATATTGAGACGTACAATACTAAAGGCTGAATATGAACTCCAGTCTCATCTGACTGTCTTGTAAAGTGTACTTAGCCTCCATACCTAATACCAAGCGAAACCATGAGCTGCTTGAGGATGGGGAATCCATAGACATGCTAAAAAGTCTCTCCCATGGCTGCCTTCCATCAGGTTAGTTAGTACACCAGAAGGTCCCGGACAACACAAGTAGAACAAATAATCTGGAGTCACCCAGACAATTGCACTCTTGAGAATTGGACTCCGAAGCATCTGTCTACCAGCATCCCTAACACAGCTACTCCCTGTGCACTCAGTGAAGTGCTGCAGCCTTCTCCTATGCTGTAGTCCAATAGAGATATCAGGTGAGTGAGAATCAGTCTTCAGCTCTCCCAGGCCGCTGAACACAGAGCAAAATCTGGCAGCCTCTTTCGCCAGTTTGGACCATTGCTTTGTTCATTCCTGCACTGTTCTTGATTTTTCTGATCTGGCTTTGCAGACTTGAACTGTTGATTCTTTTCCCCTCCTTGGATCTGGCCAGCTACCTCTAAATGGGCAGGTAGGTGGCGAAGTGGATAGCACTCAGGGCCTAGAGTCAGGAAGACTCATCTTCCGGCCTCAGACACTTGCTAGCTGTGTGACCTTGGGCAAGTCACTTAACCCTGTTTGCCTCAGTTTCCTTATCTGTAGAATGAGCTGGAAAAGGAAATGGCAAACTACTTTTCTTTGCCAAGAAAACCCCAAATGGGGACACGACTGAACAAGAACAATGGTATAATAACACCAGGGGGGAGAACTGGGTGATATATTGGATAGAGCATAGGACTTGGAGTCAGGAAGAGATGAGTTTGAATCCTGTCTCAGACATTTACTATCTGTGTGACCCTGAGCAAGTCACTTAACTGCCATCTGCCTCAGTCTCCTCATCTGTAAAATGAAAGAGCTAGATTCAGTATTCTCACTATTGACTACCTCTGTGTGTCCCATGAGATCTGTTGACATTATGGAAAGCCAGCCAAACCTCAAATTTCACTCCCTGGCCCTTTCTCTTACTGGAGCTGGGTTGACTGCTGAGGATTCCTGTCCCTCTCTCACTTCCAATCCAGAAATGCCTCCAAACAACAGGATTTTGTGGCCTGCCTATTTATGGGCTAGCAAAGGAAAACCTCTCTCCTTCTTCCATATGTTGGAAACAGCAATGCAATCACTCCCAGTGTCCCCACCTGATCCCTTTCTGCCACCATGGCTCCATGAGGTTGCCTAGTTACCACACTAACATTTGAAGATTATTTCAGACATGCCAATGCCTGCTCAGGCTGTTCAGGGGTTATAACTTTGCTCTGCTTTGCAGATGCAAGGATGCAAAGTTCAGATTTTGAGAGAGGGGCCAAATTAAGAGAGAGGCAGGGGTGGGAGTGTGGAAGACAAATGCAGCAGAAACAGGGCTGGAATTGGAGTCAGGAGATGTGAGTCTCGGCTCCCAGCATCCTCTCTGGCTGTTCCCCACGCCTGGAATGCTCTTTCTCCTCACCCCACCTCCTGGCTTCTCTGGCTTCTTTCAAGTCCTGGCTAAAATCCCACCTTTAGCAGGAAACCTTTCCCAACCCTTAATTCTATAGCATCTTCTCTCTTTTAAATATTTCCTGTTTATCCCATATTTAGTTTGTTTGTACATATTTGTTTGCATGATGTCACCCCAATTAGATTGTAAGCTCCATGAAGGCAGGGACTGTCTTTTGTCTCTTTTTGTATCCCCAGTGCCTGGCACGTGGTGGGAGTGTAATAAATGTTCATTGATTGTGTTCAAATCCTGCCTCTGACACTTATTTCCTGTGACCCGTGGCAAATCAATTAATCTCTGTGGGCCTCAGTGTTCTCACTTGTACAATGAGGAAGACTTAGAAGCTCCAATTAGATGATCTCCAAAGTTCCTTCTGGCTCCGAATCAAGATCCATGAAGATGATATTCAAAATCCATCAGAAGGAAGCTGTCCAAGCAGTTCCCAGTCCCTGGCATTAGCTGGTCTTGACTATTCAAACAGTAAAACTCTGGAGTTGTAGAGTATGGTGTAATAGAAAAGAAGACTAGAATTATAGTCAGAGGCCCTGGGTTCAGATTCTGCCTTTGACATTTACTATCTATGTAACTTTGGGTAAGTTTGGGCAAGTTACTTAGCCTTGGTTTTCTCATCTGCACAGTGAAGGAGTTGAAGAAGGATTTTGGCACCACGGACCCCTTTGGCCATTTGGTTCAACCTATGGACCCTTTGACAGAAAAACTTTTTTTTTGTTGCTCACATCTATAACTGAATGAAATGCTAAATTTCAGTTAGAAGTTAGTGAAATTAAAGATGTTATTTTTCCCCCATCCAAATTCAGGAATCCCCTGAGGTCCGTTGAGGTCCATGGTGTTCAGGTTAAGATCTCCTGTAGTAGATGATCTTCGAGGTCCCTCCCAGCTCTAAATCTGCATGTCATCTGTGATATTCAGAGAGTCAGGACCCTTTTGCAGTATTTACAATGGATTATTGTTGTTGTTGAGCTGTTTTCAGTTGTGTCCAATTCTTCCTGACCTCATTTGGGATTTTCTTGGCAAAGATACAAAGGAGTGGTTTGCCATTTCCTTCTCCAGTTCATTTTACAGATGAAGAGATGGAGGCAAACAGAGTTAAATGACTTGCCCAGGGTCACACAACTAGTTAAGTTAAGTGTCTGAGGCTAGATTTGAACTCAGGAAGATGAGTCTTCCTGATTCCAGGCCTAGCACTCTATCCACTGAGCCACCTACCTGCCCCTAAGTATGAACACATATACTAAGTAGCAAAGAAATCCATTTATCCAAGTTGAAAGCAAAACATAAATCAGAGAAAACATACATAGGAGAATATATACCAGACAATATGGAGTGAATGATTTCTTCCATTAGAATATGGAGGCAATGCAGCTTAACTAAGAGAGAGTCATAGATCTCACCCAAGGGGAGATTTCCCAAAGTCTCTAGTGTAGCAAGCTGGGGAAAAGGTCATGATGGAGACTGCCTGCTTCTCTCATCTTCATTTCTTCCCAGAGCCTTTTCCTTCAGCAACCTGGAGTGAGGTTGACATTGCCCTTCTCTCTTGAAACTGGAAGCCAGTGAAGAGACACAAAGCAAATCCAAAGAGAGTACAGTTCTCTTGTCTTCTACTTTTGACAACTTCACCCCATCCCACCCCTCCTGCAGGTCCAGGGCGCTGATCATCAATGAGGAAAATGTCTCAAGCCAATGGGCTTTGGGACTTGGGTAATACTAATGAGTAGAATTTATTAAGAATCTTTTATGTGCCAGGCTTTGTACTAAGCACCATTCCCAATATATTATGAGAACTCAGAGGTGGAGGCTCTAGTGCATGGTGGAGACTTCATGGAAGACTTACAGAAACTAGATTGGGATGAAAAAGAATAGATAGCATGCCATCTGCAACAGTGGAGGGAGTGCACACACTGATTCATAAAGATCATTTTCTTACTATTTTCTCAATGGTCCCTTTTCCAATGGTCTCTCTCTCTCTCTCTCTCTCTCTTTCTTTCTCTCTCTCTCTCTCTTTCTCTCTCTCTCTCTCTCTCTCTCCCTCTCTCTCCCTTTCTCTGTCTCCCATTTCTTTCTTCTTTGTCTGTCTCTCTCTTCTTTCTCTATGTTTCTCTCTCCTTCCCTTCCTCCTTTCCTCTATCTCTGTGTTTCTCTCTCTTTCTCTGACTCTATTTCTCTCTCCCTGTTCTCTCTCTCTGTCTCTCTCTTGATTTCTGTATTACTCTCTCTGTGTCTCTCTCTACTTCTCCATCTCTATATCCCCCTTCTCTCCCCATTTCCATTTAACCACTTACACCAGCTTATCTTTTACAAAGGAATATTTACTTACAAGGACAAATATACAAATATTTCCCAAACACCTCAAGGGAATAATCATTTCTACACCACCTTAGTCTTTGGGGATTGGAGAAGAATTAGGCTCACAATTTGACTCCAGTCATAGTTACCATTAGT
Source organism: Vombatus ursinus (assembly GCF_900497805.2). Taxonomy (NCBI): domain Eukaryota; kingdom Metazoa; phylum Chordata; class Mammalia; order Diprotodontia; family Vombatidae; genus Vombatus; species Vombatus ursinus. Next base: position 998,941 of record NW_020954579.1, on the reverse strand, counting down.
TCTCTCCTCCCACCCATCCCGAAGTCCAAAGCCTTTAATGATCGCTATTTTTCATATACTGGTTTTTATTGTATATCTAACCTTGAGGAATCAATGTCAGGCACAAGGGGTAGGGTGCAGCAAAAATCCCTTTTCCACTAAGGCAATGTAGGCGTATAGAGTTTGGAGCAGGTCCAAACCTAGGAGGGAACCTGGCCTCTCATAAAAAGGGTTAGACTCCCTGTTCTCACATGCTTTAGCTCATTAAATTCTCCACATTGGTGCCCTCAGGATGATTTTATTTATAGCTTTGTGGGTTATGGTCCACATCTAGGGTTTTCCCCAAAAGAGAGGACTGTAGAAGGTACTCAATATACAATATGAATCATGTATGGAACAGACAATTTATTCCTACATACAAAAATAGCACGGGACACACATTAAGTGGGAATTTGAGAAAAACAAACTTAAACAGGATTTAGTAACTTAGTAACTCCCAGTCTGCTGGGAGGCTGACACTTAAACCTCATTAGAATATAAAGCAGTGTGCAGGACTGCCAATTAGGTTTTTTATATTGTCCCTTGGCTCTGTACTGTCCAAACAATTCCTGGTACATGTTTGTGGGTAAAACAGCCAAGCTTGGACCAATATCTTGTCAGGGGTCAGCTTCTCTGATGAAGAAAATCCCTTTGCTGCGAGTCTGCGGCACTCATCGGACTCAGTATCTCTTCTCCTCTTAAACTCACAAAGCTGCCTCTAATCCCAGACACGTCCACTTTGAGAGTTGCCTGCTCCAATATAGGAAAAAAGGGCAGAAAATGGAGTCATGGATCCAGGAGCAAGCTTGCCTAATTAAATCTATACTTTATGTGGGAAATGTAGCTGGGTAGGGGAAAAAGCGTAATTCCTCCCCGCCCCCCCCCCCCAAAGTGAGTGTAGAGACAAATATTGCTTGCCATAAGAACAAAAGCTAAGGGGCCAAAACAGAAATTATCTTCTGTTTTAAGTGATGCAGCTAGTTCTGTCTGCTACTGTCACAGGTTAGGACAGGACCTAGAGGCCACTCAGCACTTGCCACATCAGACCAAAATTTCAAATCTTTTCAGTCCTTCATGTGGCAAGATGCAGGTCCCAACACTTCCACATGCTTCATTGGAACCAGGAAAGGTGATTCTGATCATGCTCCATAGGAGAAGCCCCCTATACATATGTTTTATCACCCCCGCCCTCTGCTTTTTTTTGGTCTAATCTAATAAACCAGGGCACTAATATAACGATCAAATTTTGTGTAGAGGTCTTTAATTGACAGCATCGAAGGGAGGGAGGGTATGGCAAAGGAGAGGGGCCTCAGAGCCATTCATGTGATTGGATAAACCATACCAGCCTTGAGACTAATGACAGAAAAAGGACGCCTCCCAGAAAGAAAGAGAGATCCAAGGACAACTCTCTGACAGTCAGAGAGGTATGAAGAGCTTGTTGAATACTCCAGGAGCTCTCTCTGGTGTTGGGTGATGTGCATGACAAGAGGACGAGTGCTTTTAAAAGTACTGCGTGCCCTTAGTCCTACGAGCTGAATAGTACCAGGTCAACAGCACCCCTGTGATCACACGAAATAAAGAATTAAGCAACGCTAACAGAGCCAGCAATCTCCTCATCTGTCAACATATGCTGCATTTGTAGTTTGTATTTCCCTTTTGTTCTGCCAAGAGAGCTGTGTTTCACAATGTGTCCTTTGGAATCAATATTGGTCATTGTGTTTAATCAACTGCCTTCCAATGTTTTCATTTATATTTTTGTAGTCACTGTGTATATTGCTCTGTTCTTTCCCCCCAGCATCTGTTCATAAAAGTCTTCCTAAGTTTCTCTGAATTCCTCATATTTGTAACTTCTCATGCAAAATAATATTCCAATACATTTATATACCTTTGCTTATTTAGTCATTCCCCATTTGATGGGCATGTGGTTTGTTAATAGTTTCTTTGCTACAAGAAAATGTATGACTATGAATATTTTGGAATATATGTATGGGATCTTTCTGTTTTTGACCTCCTTAGTGGTCATGTACACCCAAGGGCAAAGATCATTATGAACAGTCTATTGACTTTTCTGGAACAATTCGAAAGAATTGCAGCAGGTTTGGCCAATTCACAGCTCCAGCAACAATTTGGGTATGAATTGAAAACCTCCAAGTTATTTTAATTTATGTTTCTCTTATCATTAGTGGATTGGAACATTATTTTCCTATGGTTTTTGATGGTGTTTATTTCATCTTTTGAAATCTGTTTGTTCATATCTTTGACTACCTCTTGAATTTCTTCTTTTTTTTGTTTTGTTTTGTTTTAGGCAATTGGGGTTAAGTGATTTGCCCAGGGTCACACAGCTAGTAAGTGTCAAGTGTTTGGTCTGAGGCGGATTTGAACTCAGGTCCTCCTGACTTCAGGGCCAGTGCTCTATCCACTGTGCAACCTAGCTGCCCCCTTTTTGTTTTTTTTTTTTGTTTTGTTTTGTTTTGTTTGAATTTCTTCTTCAAGATGGCAGTGGCCAACCAACTGCTGGGAGCTGTGCAGTGAATGTACAACATAGTTTCATATTGTGAAAACTTTCACTCATCATCTATGTGAAGCCTTTCCTCATTCCTTACAAGTAGTACTCAATCCCAAACTACCTTGGATTTAATGCCTTTATGTGTGTTGTGTATTGTGTATATATGTATGTATTCATTTTATATTTATGCTGTATACATTTTTATATGTACTTGCCTCTCCCATCAAGGTGTAAGCTTAGTGCAGGTAGTGACTGTTTCATTCTTTGTACTTGTATCCTTAGTGCCTAGTACAGTACCTAGCACATAGTAGGTGCTTAATAAATATTTGTTGATTAATTAATCATTACTAGGTTATATCATTAGAACTTTTAAGTAAGGACTTGATTCAAACCATCTGGGAGTAAATTCACAAGATAGTTGTAGCATTTGAACAATCTCATGCCAGGAAGTTGTTAGCAGATAAATGTTAGTGTGTTCCTTGAAGCCTTGGGAACTTATGAGAGGGCTACCAGTATCACTCTATCTAATCCAGACATTGCCACAATTCATTTGAAATCTAAAACCATTCCTTTTGCCCTAAGGGGGGGGGGGATTTGAAGAAAGGCTTGAGTGTCTAATCTGTATCTTTGAGGCAGTTACACATTCCTAAGCATGCTGGGAATTTTTTTCAAAACTTAAACACCATTCACATCTGTCTGCTGTCAGTCAACCCTCTGTTGTTTTTGTCTTTGTAAAATTTGACCTTGTATAAGATTACCAACAGTTGATCATTAATGATGCTACTGAAGATACTTGAATAATAACTGTAATAGTAACTAACATTTATAGAGTGGGCTTTATTTTAAAAAGTTATTGTGAACCTGACACATCAACAAACATCAATATTTCTGTATACAAAGAACAGAAAAACCATGTATATGAAACCCTGAATCCCTATTAGGCACAGCTTATTTTTTTTTTAAATGTAGTGGGGAGGGACTGGCCAATGAATCTCTTTAGAGCAGGTTTAGATTTGTTTTTTCCTAGTGCATCTTACAGAGCATGTGCGGATAGATATTCCCTGTCTGGTTTCAATCCAACATGTGGAACTTTGAAAGCCTCTTTTCAGCTATGCATGAATGAGGGACTGGAACTCTGTGATGATGAAAAGTCTTCCAATTGGCTATGGGGCCAGAAATACTAATTACTCAGGAGATGCTGAGCTGGAATTGAGTTGAAATGCAAAAGGAATGATCCAATGGCCTCTCCGTCTTATTTTCTTCCTGGACAATGAGACCAGGACTGATGCTATGAGCTGCTGGGTGGGGGAGGGATGGGTAACTCACCTATCTCTCACCTGGTCATTGTGTGCCCATGAGCACATATCACCTTTGTTTCTTTGGTGTTTATTCTTTCCTGATCTTAGGTGAATGAGAGGGCAGGATCCAGGCAATCGTGAGAGTGTGGGAGAACCATAAGAGCTATCAGATGTGCCTTGGGCAACTGGAATTGGTAGCAAAGTCCATCAAAGGTGTAGCAGGGGCCACTGGAGTAACAGTGGCTGAAAGCAGAGGAAATGCTTGCAGATGGATGTGGAAATACACTCATTACCTGAGGATTGCAATGGTTCAGGGATCATGACCCTGAGTGATGGAGAGATGAGCTGGCTATGGAGACTAGAAGGATATTGGAACCAAGAAGAAAGGTACATTTGTGATCATGTTGATGAGGATTTTAAAAGAAGAGGACTCCCAGTGCTAGGTCTTTTGAGGTATCCCATTCCCATATTTGTTCTCTACACAAATGACTCACTACCACCGTACTTTATGTTTCAGTCCACTTTCCCCAAGGATCATGATATGTACAAGGGGACAGCGCACCTTCAGGTTAGCAAGATTATTTTGTTACAACTTTTTTTTGTTATTGTTGCTATATCTGCTTGGTAAAAGTTAATTGAAGTCAATTGGTTAATTGATAATGGGGATCACACTGGTGGGGGCTTCTGAACAAAAGGATCATATGGTTAGTAAGTATCTGAGGCTGGATTTGAACTCAACTCTTCCTGACTCCAGGCCCAGTCATCTATCTATTGTGCCACCTAGCTACCTATAATCTTTGATTTTGTCCTAATATTTCTTTTTGTTTCTTGGAGTCTTTGGATTCTGTTCACTTCAGTCTAAATTTCAGAAACTCTGATACTTGGATTTTCCATCTTCTGTTCTAGGTTATTTATTCTATTTCCAATTTATTTCCCCAGAACTTATATTTCATTTTAAATTTCTCACTTCAATTCTTTTAGGGTACTCTTATAGTCACTGTGGCCAAGCCATATTTTCTCCCTCAATATAGTCCTGACCTCAGTTTCCAGGGCTTTTCTGCTGACTTCCACCTCTTCTGGTATGTCTATTCAGAGAGCTGAGACGTTTTAGATGCGTTCCAGTTAAGTCAACAAGCATTTGTTAAACATTCTCTCTCTCTCTCTCTCTCTCTCTCTGCCTCTCCCCTCCCCCAATCATTTTCAGTCATGTTTGACTCTGTGCTAAATATTAGAGATACAAAGATTTTTTTAAAGTCGCCTTGATTATTTCAGGTCAGAGTGTGATGGGTTTTCAATCCCCCCGGATCTTTCCTCTAAGGGCATTCTGGGTTTCTTGCCCTCTGGTACTTCAGGTGCCCCTGAAGTATCTCTAGTTAGATCACTTCGAGGTTTCCATCTTGCTCACCTGAGCTTCCTCTGACTTCCCTGTGACTAGTCCCTACAGGCTTCTGCCTCTCCTTTTTGTATAGTCCTAAGCTGGATGAAGGAGTATATTGATTGTTTCTTTTTGGGTTGTTTGATCATTATTCAACTTGGTACCCTTTAAAAATTTTTGCTGGATTTTATGTGGGAGAGCTGGGCCCCTCTAAGACCTTTCACATCACCATGTTAATTGGAAGTCCTCTCTGCCCTTACTTTATCATTACCCAAAGGCTCCGCATCATGCTTCCACCTTCTGGTTCCTGGATTTCCTTTTAGGACTGTATTTTCTTAATGAATAATGTGATTCTATATCCTTCTCCCCTGGAAGGGGAGCCACAGTCCAGCTAGGGATCAAATCCTTGTTTCCCACCAAGTGTTACCTATGAGGTCAAATTGTCCTCCTTGTGATAAGCTTTCTATTTTGTCTGGCTTATTATCCATCCTTTGGGCGTTCACATAGAGATATTGAAAGACATGGGTGTTAGTACTGGCTGCTTTCTCGAATTTTGCCTCCAGGGATTTCCTGGGTGCTTTTATTGTTATTCTTCTCATGCATTAGCTTTCTCCCTTCCCTTTCCTCTTCTGTTTAAAGTCCTATGGATTAGATTTGAAAGACTCCAGGCCTATATAGTCCTACCAGACTTTATAAGGTGCTCTCTGTCCCAGGCCAGGAGCTTGTCATTCCTATATTTTATGTCTTGGTTCAGAAATCAAAATTCCATTCTCAGACATCATCTTCTTTCTTAACCAATTTATTTCCCAAATCTGTCTTTCTCTTTGGAGACCCTTGCTTTCAATGGGCAACAGTTGGTCACCCCACTTGTGTCCTCAAAAGCTTCAATTTCTTTCCTGGTACTTCATAATCATTAATAATGCTTCCTAGATTGCTTCAGGTAGTGTCATTTGAATCCACATGAATTATCAGAAGTGTCTAGTAGTCATGCTGGGCTTAATAGGTCCTGGCAGATTCTTTTGTTATATCTTGGACATGCCCCAGGAAAATAGTAGGCCTTTCTATTGTTTGTTAATTATAGTTGCTGTTCATCCTTCGTTTTGGAAGAGGACCAATGAAATCACAGGGTGTTATCTTGACTTGCACATGAATTGGTTTTAAGTAAGGTAGAGTCCTGCAAAGTTGTCAGCCTCACTCTCTTCCAGAGTCATCAAAGGCCAGTGGCAAGACAAAAGTTAAGATGACTAGTGATGGCCCAGGATGTAGTGTATGACCTTGGTGTCTTCCATGTCTGACAAAGGTCTAAATGCTCTGCAGCCCTTGCTTCAGCTGCCTTCATGGCTGTTGGAACAAATTGTTCTCATTGGCCCATTCTGCTGGGGAAAGGCTTCACATGCTTGGGGTAGACATCCCCCTAACTCACTGATGGATTTGAGGTCTGTTGGTTACCCTCAACTTGGTTTAGCCCATCTGCCAAGATGGTTTACCAGGATGTGGCCGCTGCACATGCTGCAGCTTCTTGGAGCCACAGGTGAGAGTTGGGTGTCAGGTGGACACCAAAGGTAGATGAGCAGCCCTGAAAAAGGGTCAGAAAGCCCTCACACCAGAGGGGCTAGTCCTTTCTAAGCACCTCATATGCCCTTTCCTATTGTTATTGGGTTGACAGCTGCCTCAGTAGCCCCTTTAGGAGAGTCAATAGATACCACTAATTTGTCCCTTATTCAAATGATCTCTCTTCAGATAGCACCCATGGATGTACAACAGCAGTCTTGGGTTGACAAACAGCTGCTTATTTTTTCAGAGAATGCAGAGAATTCCTCTTTAGGAAGAGTTATTTCTGTTTCTTAGCTTAAGTCATTCAGTGATTTTTCCTCTCTTTTTCTTCTATGTAGCTGTGGTAGGAGAAGCAGCTATTCTGAGAATCATTTGCATAGAGATGATAATTCAGTCATCTAGTGTGTGTGTGTGTGTGTGTGTGTGTGTGTGTGTGTGTGTGCTCTTCATGACCCCATTTGGCGGTTTTCTTGGCAAAGATACTCAAGTGGTTTGCCGTTTCCTTCTCTAGCTCATTTTACAGATGAGAAAACTGAGGTAAACAGAGGGACAGACAATAATTAAATGAGCAGATAAGGTCACCAAGAGATTGTAGAAAAAATAAGAGGATCAAAGACAGAGTCTTGGGGGTGTACCAATAGTGCCTGACCCATAACAGAAACTTAATACTTATTAGTTGACTGACTGACTGATGGTATAGATGATGATGATACAACAAAAGAGACTGAAGAACAGTCAGACATGAGGAGAACCAAGAGAGAAGTGGAAGAAAAGAGAAACCTGAAGAAGAAAGATTATCTAGGACGAGGAGGTACTTAATTGAAAAATGTTATAGAAAATACAAGAAGGAGGAGGTCTGAGAAAAGACCAGAAGATTTGGCAATTAAGAGCTCACTATAATTTTTGAAAGAATATTTTCAATTGAGTCATGAGGTGGGCATCCTGATTATAAGGGGCTGAGAAGTGAGTTAAAGAAGAGGAAGTGGAGGCAGTAAGTATAGACAACTTTTTCTGGGAGTTTGTGAAAAAAAGAAAGAGATATGGTTTGAGGGAATGATAGGATCTAATAAGGGTTTTTTTTTTTTTTTTTTTTTTTTTTAGTATAAGGAAGACTTGGGAGTGTTTGTAGACAGAAGCAAGGAATTAGTAGTGGACAGGAAGAGAATGAAGATTAGAGAGAAGTGGTTCCTGGGCATGGCAATCTCTGCCAGTTATTATCCTGTTATTCTCAGGTGGCTACTCTGGTAAAAAAAAAATGAGGGTGATGATAGCTAGCATTTATATAGTACCTACTATGTACCAGGCACTGTCCTATGCACTTTACAAATATTACTTCACTTGATTCTCACAATAACCCTGGTAGGCAGGTGCTATTATTATCCTCATTTTACGGATGAAGAAACTGAAGCAGATGAAGATCAAGTGACTTGTCCAAGCTCAATCAGTGGATAAGATCACCAAGGGAGAGAGTGTGGGAAGAATGAGAATAGGGTCCAGGACAGAGCCTTGGGAGTATATCCATACTGCCAGAGTTGAGGCTGAATTTGAACCAAAGTTTTCCTGACTTCAGGTCCAGCACTGTGGATAGCCGCAGTACCACCTAGCAGGTCCTAATCTCTGGTGTGTATTTCTCCCTTCTACCAGCTTCTGTGCTTCACTTCTTCAGAGCTGGCAATCTCGACTATAATCTGCTAGAACATAGTGTCCTTCCTGATAAGGGCAAACTGACATCTCTTACTCATAGCCACTACACTAGCTAAAAAACTTAGGTAGAGTGCCTCCAGGCTAACTTTAAGTATTTTCTTTTTGACCTTTGTATCTGGGTAGGGATCTTGGGCATCTGTTCCAGACAACTATCTGACTTAAGGTTAGCCATCCTCAAGATGCTCTCTGGTTTAGTATTAGAATGAATTTGAGCCAAAGCAAAAGATAACTAAGGAGGCAAGATCCTTGCTCTCCATCCATTTAGTCTGAATTTTTATCTTTCTTTATGCAAATCTGTCAGCAACAAAATCCTGTTGCTTTGGTGATATGCTTTGGCCAGGGAAAAAATTTGCTGTTTCCTTACATAGGTCCCTATTCTTCATATTTACTGGAAGTGATAACATCACTTCTTTCTTCCTTCTTTCATGCTAATAGGAACAATGGATATCTGTTGCAAACTATCTATAGAGAAGCAAATGTGAGGTGGAATCTGGATTAATTTATAGTGTAGCTTTGGTAATTTCCTCTAGCTCTGTTCCATTGGATGTGAAGAACTGAGGAAGCAGGTGGTAGGAGTAATTTGGGGTTGGAGTTTGCAAGACATGAGTGATGATGGGACAAGGGGCAAGAGATGCAAGGGTAGCAGACGTGATAGAGTGGAATTAAACTCTAGAGTTTAATTACTTCTAGAGGGTCTTGGCAATAGATAAGCCATTGGCAGGATGCCACAAAATCCCAGAATGTTAAAGCTAGAAGGTATCTTGGAATTCAGCCTCTCCTCCTCATTGGACAGTTAAGGAAACTAAGGTCTAGTGCAGGGGTGGGGAACCTTCAGCAGGTTTCCCACCCCTGGTCTAGTGATTTGCCTGAAGTCTCACTTACCAGTAAGCAGCCAAGCTCAGGATAGAATTCACTTCCTCTTATTCCAAATCTATTGTTTTTTCCCCTCAAACCCATGCTACATCCCACTATACCAATGACTCTATAAAGATCTTCATTCCAACTCCCTATCCTTTCCATTTACAACACATTAGAGCCATCTGTTATTGGTCATTGATCAGCTATGTAAATGTGTATGTCCTGGGTAGGGCTGTAATTAGATTTTGTTACCTGGGGCAAAAACAACTGAGTTGGGGTAGAGTGAGTCATGGGAGGATGCTGGGAGTCCAGTTGCACCTACAGTGGGGGAATGGGGTGGGGAGTTTGCTTCTTGAGGGCAGAGACTGGTTTTGCCTTTCTTCATATCCCCAGCATTTAACACAGTACCTGACACATAGTAGGTGCTTCAGAAATGCTTGTTGATTGATTGGAGATTGAAATTGTGTTATCGAAGCAGAACCTGGGGTATTGGCTGTGGGCTGGGGCTGGTAGAGGACTGTATAGGGACAATGGCCACCATGGGGAGAGAGTCCTCCTCCCTACCTCCACCACCGCAGAATCCTCGGGCAAGGTCTCATTTGCCTTATGCTAGTTAGGGATCTGCTCCTTGAGATTCATCAGTGTCAGGAAACTGAAGGCAGTGGTAACTCTTCTCTGACCACTACGGTTCTTTGGAAGTAGAGTTACCTGGCATGCCCAAGAAACACCTATGTTAGTTAGGTAGAAATTTCCTTTGCATTTTCCAGTTGCTATTTGGAACTGTTCAATCTGGGGGCAGAATGAAATAGAGGTGAGAAGAAATGCCCAGCAGTGGCATTGCAGTTAGGTGGCACAGTGGATAAAGTGCTAGGGTCTGGAGTCAGGAAGGTCTGAGTTCAGATCTAGCTTCAAATACTAGCTGTGTGACCCTGGGCAAATCACTTAACCTTTCTTTGCCTCAGTTTCCTCAGCTGTAAAATGAGGATAATAATAATAATACCTACCTCTCAGGGTTGTTGTGAGGATCAAATTAGATATTTGCAAAGTGCTTAGCATAATACCTGGCACATAGTAGGTACTTAATGATGCTTGTTTCCTTCCTCCCTTCCCTTGCCTTCTTTCCCTTTTTTTCCTTTTCCTCCTTCCATTCATCCTTCCTTCCTTCCTTCTTTCCTTCCTTCCTTTAAAAGGGCTACAAGTCAGGGCTTGATTTTTTTTTGTGTGTTTATTGTCTAGACTCAAGAAAGGAATAGAGAGGAAAAACTTGTACTTATGAAGGAAAATGCTATCTACCTTCAGAGAAACAGATAATAGGAGGAATTAAGCATAGTATGGTCTTACATATATATGTATGAGTATATATGTATATGTTTATAAATATCAATGTATATGTATATACATCCGTTCTTAATTGTAGCCTTCTTTAGGGTGTGTTGGGGGGAGGGAAGGGGAAAATAAAGTAAAAAGTGCACAACAGAGAACAAAAGAAAACCAACAAGGAAGCAAAGAAAAGCTGGGCAGCTTTGAAAACAATATGTAGCATTTATTATATAAGTTTTTTTGAAATGGAAATTTATTGTTTTATATTGAATCCTGTCATATGGTCTGCTGTGTACATGATAATGTTTTATTTTTCATTTTGTATTTAAGTTTAAAATTTTAAAAATTACAAAAAAAGGAAGGAAAGTAATAGAAAACATGCTCAAAGTTTCAGTGAGGGCTTGGGGACCTTGAGCACAGATCTGTTGGAGATGAGAGCCAGTGGGGTTCACCTTGAGATGGTTGAGATGGTTGAGATGGTTCATCCTTGAGATGGCTCTGAGAGGGGTTTCTATTGTATAACAACAGAACCCCTAACCCTATCTTGGAGGTGTGTTTGAGGGTACTGAGAGGCTGTGGTTTCTCGAAGGGATGACTTCCTTGAGACCAGCTGAAGGGGAAATCAGGGATGCTGAGCCTACCATGGGATTCTCGGCAGGAATATTGGTTGTTTGGATTGGCTACAGTTAGGACAGCTTCCTAATATTATCCCCTAATTCTTCTTGAGAAGTAAACCCTTAGTTCAGTAGTGCTTTCCTAATAAAAGTATTTAAACTTCCTTGATTATAGATGACTGGGGCATGGGGAGTGGTAGAATCTGGACCAGTTCTCTTGGGAAAAATAGATGTGTGAACTCAATCCATGAAGAGAGCATATGTTGCAGGAGATGTCTGGCCCTATTACATGAACATTGAGTCTTTGGGGGAGTGTGAATACTCTGTTTTATGGTCCTCTCTTTCATGGAGTAATTGTACATAGAGAAACAGCATGGAATAGTGCATAGAGAGCTGGTTTCAAATCCTAGAAGACCTGGGTTTAAGTCCTATCTCTAACACATACTAGATCTTTGATCCCTGGAAACACACTAAATCTCTCAGTGCCCTACATGACTATCTAAGAGTAAAAATTTCAGAGAAGATGCCAAGGTGTTTCCTCATTTCCTATACCTTATAGCAATGAAATGCCAGGTCGAATTCCTATCCTTAAGTATATCTAAATTGTAATGGGAGTCTTTCCTTACAGGGAAACTGGGATGGGGAAAATCTTAATATGAAAGAAAGCACAAATTGTATCTGTATGTTTCCTAGGGGTTAACTCCACAGCAGGGATGAGAGATCAGTGATGATAGATTCAGAGATGTGCTGCAGCCAGCTCTAGTTTCAAGAGAGCTGATTGTTAAATCTTCAGTGTGAGCATTTGTACCTCAGAAGGTGGCAAATCCTTCAGATTTGGGCTTGATTTATTTTCTTGTTGATTGTCTAGACTTAAGAAAGTAATAGAGAACATGCAGATTAAATTTAAAAGTTTAGTGAAGGTGCATTTTGTCCCTCAGAGAGCTGGTTGTTAAACATTTACCAGCGACCTCCCTCCCCAGGACCTGAGAAATATCAAATGTAAAATTTTCTTTTCTGCTTTTGAAAACCTTCCTCTGAGTAGTAGAGGAGCTTGGGTTAGGTGTTTGCTGCAGTTAAGATGTTCTAACTATCCTTCTTGAAAGGTGGAGGCCAGCTCTTAACCTCTTCTACCTACTTTTGCAGATGGGCATAAAAACCTTCCTCCCCACACAAAAGACCATTTATCCTCCCTGACATTCATCCTTATCTCTATACCCACACCACCTCACCTTGTAGCTGATTCAGGACAGTGGGAAGCAGTGTTCTGTAGGGACACCAGGGGGCGCTGTGGACTAAAGACCAATAAATAAAAGCCTGGAACCACCTGGCTGGGCAATGAATGTTTTAAACCAGTACTGACTGGTACTGTGTTGCTCAGGTCCAAACACAGACAAAGGAAGCAGGAAGAAGCCTGGCCCCGAGGCTGCATAGTGAAGAATCTATTAGACTCTAAGCTTCCTGAGGGTAGGAATAGGGGGTAGGGATCTTATGTCTTACTTGCCTAAGACACTGTCCAGCACCGTATCTCCTACAGAGTAAGTGTTTAATGAATGAACCAAGGGTTGGTTCTTCAACTGGGGTGAACTTAAAATTGTTTTTGTAATTGTATTTCAATATAATTGGTTTCCTTTGTAATCCTATGTATTTTATTTTATGCATTTAAAAACATTCTTCTGAGAAGGGGTCCATAGGTTTCACCCCACCACCCAAGGGGTCCATGATACGAAGAAAGCTTCAGAACTCCTGGAATGAATGAATGAAATGCCCTGACACCTGAGGAAAAGAGGAAAAGCACAGAGGTATGTATTTCTCTGTTCTTTTCCACTATGCTCCTTCAGATACTTTTGCCCAACTCTCCCCCCTGTTGAACCCCAGGGCAGCACCCCTGATTTTGTGGGAAACCTCAACAAAGTTGGGGATATGAGGCTTCATGGGTTACTCCCTGTAGCTGCATCCTCATCTTATGGATCTCTTTGGCTGTTTTCTCCTTTCCTTCTGCTTCTCTGTTTCCTCCTTGTCTCAACCATAAACCCCAATCCTGCTGGCCCTTTTGTTCTCTCTGTGGGTTCCTGTGTCTCTGCCTCATCCTCTCTGTTGTTACCTTATCTTCCTTATCTCTTTTTCTGTCTCTTTGTATCTTGTAGATCTTTACTGTACTCTCTGTCTGAGTATTTTTTTTTTCTGTTGGTTGTTCTGACTTTCTGAGTCTCTTTGGACTACTCCTTGTCTAAAAAGGAAGTTTAAAGGAGAGGTTTAGGAGTATACCTAATATAATAGAAGGTAAAGTTGCTACCTGAGTGACCTGACAACAAAGTGTGAAGCTCCTCACTCGGCCTGATGGAATTATGGGTTGAGGCCATTGGATGAAGGCGACTGACGAAGCACACGATTAGCTGAGCTGGTAAAAAGCAAGCTGGCCCCACTCCAAGGTGAACGTGGAAGAAAGAATCTGCTTTTCCCTCTTTCCCTTTAGCCTCTTGGACAGTGTAGCAAGAAAAGGAAGGTGGGACTTTCTCTTCCCTCCCCTTCCCTCCCCATCAGTGATGGTGCTCAAGGCAGCATCCAATAGAGAGTCACCAGCTGTCATGGTGTCCTGAGAATCTGGTGCATGGGGTGGAGTGGGATCTTGCTGGGGGGATGGCAAACCCCAGAGACCAGATCTCTTTGGGTCCTAGGATTTGGGTTTAGTTCTTTCTGTAGATACATGGAAGTATCCCATTCCAGGATGTCAACTGAGCTCGAAGCTATAGCCAGGCTCCCTTGAGCAGCAGCTAGCTTGGAGACTTTGGGACCAAGGTTAGTGGAAAAAGTGCACTAATAATGTGACCAGCATCTGAGGAGTGAGTTGCTTCTTGCCGAATATGTGAAGAATTCTCTGGGCATCTATTCTTCTCATTGATGCTATGTATATTTGTGGGAGAGTGTGCTTTAGGTTTATGGAGCAGATACATTGCTATGGTTCTTACTATTCTGTTTCAGTAAATAGCTTTGCCTTAAGCTAGTTGTATCCTCTGGCTAACTAGAGTAAACACGGGTAAACACATTCATGGGGACTCCTGGGCTATAGTTTTAGGAGTGCAGATCCAGAGTGTACTTTGACTCTAGGGTAGCTATCCCCCTGGATGTGTGGGGTATTCAGGGAGGACTAGCACCTCTGGTGTGAGAGCTTGCTGAGCTGAAAAGGTTCAGGGCTCCTTATCCATCTTTGGTGTCCATCTGTCATTCAACTCTCACCTGTGGCTCCAAGAAGCTGTAGCATGGGCAGCTGCCATACACTAGTAAAAGTATCTCAGTAAATGGGCTAAACCAGGTTGAGGTTAACCAATAGGCCTCAAACCCATCAGTGAGTTAGGGGGATGTCTACCTTAAGCATGTGAAGACTTCCCCTGGTGGAATGGGCAGATGAGAACAATTTGTTCCAATCGCCATGAAGGTGGCTGAAGCAGGCACTGTGGAGCATTTAGAGCAGGCCTGCACACCAGCCTGATTTTGGGTGGCCCTTGGAAAAATATAGAGGATGTGCAGGCCTGGTTCAGAGCTTGGTCAGACATGGAAGATGCCTAGGTCATCCACTTCCATCACTTGTTGTCTTTATTTTTGTCCTGCCACTGGACTTTGATGACTCTGGAAGAGAGTGAGGCTGACAACTTTGTACAACTCTGCCTCACTTAAATCCAAATTATGCACAAGTGAAGACACCTTGTGATGTCATTGGTCTTCTTTGAAAACTAAGGACAAACAACAACAGTTATGCCGCTGGGACCCAATCAGTGGTGTGTGAATGGAGAATGGGTAACCCAAAGGGGGTACCATATGTGAATGTCTCTGTCCTGTCTCATTCCCTCCAACCAGGAATTCTGTCTCCTTTTAATTTTTCTCACCTGTCCTCTCCTCCTGGCCTCTTCTAGTTTTCTCTACTCTGATTCATGCTCTAAATGCTTCTAAAGCTGGACCCTCTCTAATTACCCAGGGTTCCTGAGTTATACTGTATGTCATCCCTTCTTAGCTTCATAGGTCATAGGAACATGTATTTAGAGCTGCAAGGAACCTTGGGAGTCATCTAATTAATTTCTCTCATTTTACAATGGAGAAAATAGAGGCCCAGAGACTTTCAATGACTTGGCTGAAGTCACATAGGCACAGAGTCAGGATTTAAACAGGTCCTCTGGCTCTAAATCCATTGTTCTTTCCAAAAGCACCACAATTACTTCCCTCCCTCTCTTTGTCTCCACATTCCTTTTCTCCTTTTTCCCTCCTCCCCTTTCCCCAATGCTCCAACAACCTGACTAGGATCTGGGAAGGAAATCAAGGCCACACACAATGAAGGCCATAAAAACAAGGCCACCAGGACACCATCAGCCCCTCACCAAGGAGAAAGTTGGGTTGGCAGCCAGTCTTGTAGGGATGGGGCCTTTGGGGAGAGAAGGGCTAGTATAAGGAGAGGCAAAGAGGAAGAACTGGGGCTAGAGAGAAGAGTATTGACCTCGGGTCAGAAATTGTGAGAAGCCAGAAGTGGAAGTGTTAAACACATGGCCTACAATACTCATGAGTAAGGACAAACCACATTAAAATGGAATTGGGAAAATATTTAACAAAATAAATAAAATGAAACATTAATGATGTTAGGATGTGGTTTTCTAAGTCAGTATGTGGCCCCAGGCATCCTTATTGTGGATTAGTGGCCCTCTGTTTCTTTTGAATTTGATACCACTGGAATAGTGGATAGTATACTGGAGTTGGAGGACCTTGATTTGAATTCCAGCTCTGCTTTTGAGGATGGGTGTGATTGTGGTTATATCACAGCATTTCTTGGGGTTTTAGTTTCCTCATCTGTAAAATAAGGGAGGGTTGAATAAATGCACAAAAATGCACTTATGACGCACTTAACTCTGTACTCTGTACTCATTGTCAGCATTAGGGATACAAACACAAAATTGGGAAATTTCTTCCAACTCTGATTCCAACGACGACCATTGTGCTCTGCAGGGTGAGAGTCGGATGTCCTCCACCCCACCCCAAGACCCACAAGCCATCCATCCATTCTATCTTCTATCCAGCTTCTGAAGTCATTTTTCATAAGTGAAGGTCTGACAAGGTCATTCCTACTTCACAAACTCTGGTGACTCCCTGTGGCTTCTTGGATTAAATACAGACCTCTACTTTTGGTATTTAAAGCCCTTTCCAACATGGCTGTGATCTATACTTCCAGATTCATTTTATGTTTCTTGTTGTTCAGCCATGTCTGACTCTTTGTGACTCTGTTCAGGAATTTTTTGGCAAAGATACTGGACTGATTTGCCGTTTCCTTCTCCAGCTCATTTGACAGATGAGGAAACTGAGGCAAACAGAGTTAAGTGACTTGCCCAGGATCACATAGCAAGTAAGTGTCTGAGGCTGGATTTCAACTCAGGAATATGAGTCTTCCTGATTACAATCCCAGTGCTTTCCCAATCTCTCCCACCCCACCCAACCCCAGAGGGGTGACAATTAAGCCATCTATCTGTTACCCTTCCCATATTCTATGATCCAGCCAAACTGGCCTTCTTGCTGCTCCTTACCCACATAACTCCATCTCTCACCTCTGCACCTTTGCCCTGGCTGTTCCTCATGCCTGGCATGCTCTCCCTCCTCACCTCTGTCTTTTAGGATCCTTCCCCAGCTCAAGCACAACCTTCTACATGAAGCCTTTCCTGGATCACTCCTCTACCTCCTCACCTCCAACTACCTTATATTTCTGGTTTATACGTACACATACACATACATATATTCTGAACATTCAATACATACATATTGTCTCCTCTTATAGAATGTAGGCTCCCTGAGGACAGGGACAGTTTCTTTTGTCTGTATCCTCAGCACCTAGGACAGTGCTTGGCACAAGGTAGAGGCTTAATAAATACTTATTGATCGACTGATTAATCAGACAGAACCACTACCCTCCCAGGCTTCCAGGCCACAGACACTATTGTCCTCTAGGACAATTTAATTTTTAAAAAAGTTATTCATTTTGAATTTAAATGCAAAAAGACAAAAATTTCCATGTATACAGCACAACATAAAGAGAAGATTCAATATAAAACCACGAATTTCCATTTCAGATGGTTTACTTTTTTAAAAAAAAACTACATAATAAATGCTACATATTGTTTTCAAAGTTACCCTGCTTTTCTGTGCTTCCAAGTTTTCTTTTTTTTCTCTGCTGTGCACTTTTTTCTCTCTCCTTCCTTTCCCACCCCACCCCAGAGAGGCTAAATTAAACACAAATATGTATACACACATGTATGTGTATGTTTTTGTATGTATGTGAATGTATCTTTATCAATATCTATTTCACCATACTATCCATACCTCTATTTATCAATTCTTTTTCTGGAAGTGCATAGCATTTTCCTTCATATGTCCTTTGTAGTTGTTACTCAACTTGATTCAACTTGATACTCAAGAATTACTAATTCCAAATTGTTCTTAGGACAACATTTCTGTTATGATGTACAACATTCTCTTGGTGTTGCTGATTTCACTTTTCATTATTTCAAGCAAGTCTTTCCATGTTTTCCTAAGATCATGGAGCTCATCGTTTCTTATAGCACAGTAGAAATCTAACACAATCACATACCACATCTTGTTTAGCCATTCCTCAACTGAAGGGCATTTATCACTTTAACCAATCTGCTAGGTGTAGGACAATTCTTAGACCTGTAGCCTCCAGACATTTTTAAGGAAAAGCTTCCCCACCACCCCCTCACCCTGATAAACCCATTCCCTGGGAAAGTGGTTTTTTTTTTGTTTGTTAATAAATTTATTTATTTTTTAGTTTTCAACATTCACTTCCACAAGATTTTGAGTTCCAAATTTTCACCCCATCTCACCCTCCCCCCACCCCAAAATGGCATGCATTCTAAATACCCCTTCCCCTAGTCTGCCCTCCCTTCTATATCTCCCCCCCTTCTCTTATCCCCTTCCCTTTCTATTTTCCTGTAGGGCAGGATAGATTTCTGTACCCTATTTCCTGTATTTCTTATTTCCTGGGAAAGGTTTTTAACTCAGCAGATCAGTGGGTACTGAGGGTTGGAAGACCCAGACTTCTCCCAGCTAACCCTTGCTATTCAGGAACCTGGCTCTTCCAGTCTGGCCAGGAGCCGATTCTAAGGCACCTGGCGGCCAACTGTGCATTCTAGGAAGTGGGTTGCCTAAGCCAGGCCTGGCAAGAGCCCTTCACTGGCAGGGGGCAAGTCTGGCAGAGGTCTGCAGAGAGGATGGCCAGGACAATGGCTTCCTTTTTTCCCTCCAGTAGCATGAACCTTCATCTAAAGTGAACTCAATTCAGTTTGACAAACACTTATTAAACCCAATGCCTGGTACATTTCAAGCTCTCAATAAATGCTCTATCTAGCCATCTTTATTTACCTTCTACTATGTACATGGTGAGAGGGCAGCAGGGTGTAGTGGACAGGGGATCAGCCTTGGAGTCAGGAAGACCGGGGTTCAGGTCTAGCCTCCGACACATACTAGTCATGAGCAAGTTGTACCTTCTGTACCTTCTCAGTGTATGCCCTCCATCTCTCAAATGCGTAGAAACTGTCTTGCTTGTAGGCAGGAGATGGGTCAGATCATTTCTTGGTAGGGTTATGAAATTCCCATGATTATTAAAAGAGCCGTTCTTGTAGTTACAATGGAGTCAGGCCTCTTAGCTGGAGATGGGCAGAGAGAGGATATGAAAAAGAGGCCTTTATCTTAAGAGTTGCCAGTTCCTTGAAACTAAAATGGTGAAGGGTAAAGATGAAAGAGATTTTATTTCTTCCAGGGAACTACTGACAACCTCATCTTCCACCTGCCCCTTGCCCCCTCAACTCATACTTACAATGAATAATTATTTACCCAATATATACAGGTTTTTAAAAAAAAAATTTTTAAAATAGGGAGTGGTCTGGACGTGTGATTTCATCAATGCATGGAACTCCCACTTTGGAATTGTCTTCCACCAATACAGATGCATTTGTACCTTATAAATTTATAGTCCAAAGTAATTTATTGTCTGAGTTGCCTGGGATCACTCAGAGGTTAAGTGACTTGCCCGGGGTTGGGACTCAAACCTAGGTCTTCCTGATCTTAAAGCTGATCAGCTCTCTTCTGGCTACATCCTGAAGGAATAAACAGAACACAACAAACACTTATGAAGCAATGCATTGGGGAGGTGCAAGATTTGATAAGACTTGGTTCCTGCCTTCAACAAGACTAAAAATTTTGGAATGAAATGCCCTTTGCACTGGCCTCCCAAGTGCCACCCACTACCTCTGCCCATGCCGATTGCTCTGCTAAGTCCAGTTCTGGTTGGCCTGGCCTCTTCTGGGTTGGAGCTAGCCCAGAGAGATGTGAGCCACTGTGACTCCTTCCAAAAAAAACAAATTGAGTTACAAAACAAGTCTTAGGCCAGCTGGAAGTGAAGGGGACCATGTGGGGTAGTAGAATTAGGGGTCAGGCCAGGGGCTAGGGTGGGAAGGCTTGTAAGTTTAGCTTGGGAGGAGAAGAGACAAAGACAGGCCAGGGACAATGGTCACAGGACTGGAGCTGGAGGAGGGTGGCGGTGGTACAAGCAACTTTGATGGGCCTTCCTCCTTGGAGTTTCTAGTCCCTGACCCTTAGGAAGGGTGGGGCCTGGGACAGAAAGAAAAAAATCCTTTTCTCTGATTCAGCCTCTCCTGGCTTTTTGACCCTATACTGGAGTGTCTATGCACACCCAGAGAAAGTCAGAGAGGTGCCCTGCAGCAGATGTTTCCTGCCCCAGAATTCAAGGCTGGAAGAGCTCCAAACTTTACCTTCTGCACCAGGATCCTTAGAGCTTCTTGCCACCTACAGTCCCTCACTCTCATGTCCCCTCAAACCCTTGTCTCCATACTTATTTCATTAGCACAGAATGTAGACTCATCTTGCTGTGGGAGCTTGACCTTGGGCTCCCTGGGCTGGGAAATCCTTTCCCTCTTTTGTTCCAGGACTATGCCCTCAGCTACAGGGGAGGCTAGAGCTGATTGCTGGCTGGTCATCTGGGTCACTTGTGAGAGCAAAAGCAACAGCGGGGCAACTGATCTTCTTTAGTAGAAGTAACTGCAGGATGAAAGTGTCTGGAGGTGTGTAGTGCCTCAGGGTTATGAGTGGCATAGTGGATAGTATGTTGGACTTTGAGACCTAGATTCAAATCCTGCCTCTGACATGTACTAGCTGTATAATCCTGCTCGGTAGAATGAGAGGATTGGACTAGATGGCTTTTAAGACCCCTCCCTTTCAGCTCTCAATCTATAATTCTGTGAATGAATGGTTGTGATAGGAAAGAACACTGGATTTCGAATCTGAAAAACTGAGTTCAAATTCTGACTTTGCCACATGCTACTTGTGTAAGATTGGGCAAGTGTCTTAACTTCTCTGGGCCTCAGTTTCTCCATCTGTGAAATGAGAGGGTTGGACCAGATGGTTTCTGAGGTCCTATTTAGCTGCAATGGTCTTCCATTCTAGGATGTTATATGTAGGAGCCCTACTCCTTTCCTTTAGTCAGTTCCAATCTCACCCTCCCGAGGACAATGGAACCCAAGGATGGGGGAGATTTGATCAGGAAGAGGGAGGCTTCTGAGGAGAGTCTGAGGAGAAGAGAGGAGAGGGAGAGATGAGATAGAGGAGAGAAGAAGGAAAAGAGATAGAGGGAGAGGGAGGAGAGAGAAGGGAAGAGGGGAAAAGAGAGGGAGGGGGAGGAGAGAGAAGGGAAGAGGGGAAAAGAGATAGAGGCAGAGGAGAGAGAAGGGAAGAGGGGATAAGAGAGGGAGAAGAGAGAAGGGAAGAGGGGAAAAGAGATAGAAGGAGGAGAGAGGAGAAGAAGAGAGAGAGGGAGGAGAGAGGAGAGAAGAGGGAAAAAGGGAGGGAGGAGGAGCTGGGAGAGGGGAAGGGTGGATGACAGGAGAAAGGGAAAGAATTAATGTGTATGTGCAAGGGTGGGGGTAGGGTTCACAGCTATACACAAACAGGAAGAAATCTACCTTCTGGAGCTATCTGAATTAGGGAAGTTAGCCCTTTCTTCTTCAAACCCTTCTTATTCAAGGGTCCCAAATTTTCTCTCTGTCTGGGGCTCAAGGACTCTCTGGAGCTGGGAACTTGTTTCTACTCTGGGCAGACTGCTTTTATCTTTAGCAAAAACTCAGTTCAATTTCTCTCCAACACTTCTTTCCTGGAGGAAAGATTAACCAGGGTTGTTTGCTGCCTTGTGTGGACTTAGGCCTAGAGGCATTTTTGGCAGTAGGACTGGACTGAAAAATGGCAGGGAAGGATGATGGGGGTGGGGGAAGAGCAGTGTATAGTCTGTGTGCATAGCAGAGAGATTTGAACACTGAGGAGAATGGAGACCTTCATTAGCCTTGGAACAGCTGATGGGCCCATTGGGAGGGAGAGAAGGGATCATGAGATCATAGGATTAGAGCTGGAAGGGACCTTAGAGGTCACTCAGTCCACCCCTGCTCCATTTTACAGATGAGGAAACTGAGGTCTTGTGAACCAGGAAGACTGCAAGTCCCTTTAAACGAATTCTAAGGGGCAGCACCAGCCTTGGAGTCAGGAGGACCCGAATTCAAATCCAACCTCAGACACTTACTAGCTGTGTGACCCTGGGCAAGTCATTTAACCCTGATTGTCTTGGGAAAAAATTTTTTTTTCTACTTGCTGGGTCACTGGGAAGCCACAGGTGAACTTGATTATTCTTTAGCTTCTGGGCAGAATTGTCTCTTCTCTTATCCTGGAATGGAGGATAGGGAATTTTGTTCAAAGAAGCATAGGATTTAGAGCGGGAAGAGACTGACTTTAGAAGTCATCTTGTCTGATCTTCACATTCTACAAATGAAGAATCTGATCTGCAGAGAGGTTAGCTGATGGATTTAAGTCGGCATCTAGGTAAATGGTGCGATAGACCTGGAGTCAGAGAGCCAACAGTTCAAATTCTGCCTCAGGCACTTACTAGCTATGTGACCCTGGACAAGTCCCTTAACCCTCCTCAGGCTCAGTTTTTTCATCTGTAATGAGATAATAGTAGATCCTACCTTATAGTGTTTTTAGGATTAATGAGATAATTACATGTAAACCTCAAAATGCTAAAAATGGGTTAGTTATTATTAGGATGAAGAAGGCAGCCTTCCCTTCTCTGTTGTGAGCTCTCATCTCTGGTGACTCTGTCCTCTTAGAACTGGTGTGGCCCAATGCGTAACATTGTCCTGGGGGCAGGCTGTGAACTAGGCTGGATGGTCTGACTCCTCTGCTTGGCTGGGGAAACCAAGGCAGATTTGGTCAGAGAGAGGCCAGAAGCCAGTATGCTTTGAGGATGTTTTCCATTCCCACCGACTAGCTTATCCCACGGTTATGTGTGGGGGGCAGGTGGGCCATCCAGATCAGCAGTCCAGGTATGAGAACATAGATTTAGGACTGGAAGGGACTGTAGAGGTCTTCAGGTCCAATTTCTTCATGTTAGAGATGGAGAAACTGAGGCCCATGGAGGCTAAGTAATTTGCTGAAGTCAAGTTCAAACAGGAAGCAGGTGACAGACTCAAATTTAGCATTCCTCCCGCTATGCCACATTGTCTTCTGGACAGGCTCATAGGATCACAGACTTAAAACTTTCCTTAATGGTCATCCCCTAATTTAATAAATAAGGAAAAGGAGGCCCAGAGGGTTTAAGTGACTTGTTCTAGATCACACAGATACTAGGTGGTAGAGCTGGGATTTGAACTGAGGTCCTCAGACTCCAATATTCTTCCCACTGGGCTATTCCCAGCTACCTGGGCATTCCCAGGGCTCATGTAGCAGCAGGCCGCCCTGACTATGGGTCCTTTCAGGTCCAACACTGATTTTCTAGGACGCCTATGTGTCTGGGCTGTCTCTCTTGATCCTTAGCCCACCTCCTAGTCTTGGGTTGGTCACAAGGAGGTATGATGACTCACTTCACCCTCGTCTCCCCACTGCTCTGGGTGTTGCTTCAGAGCCATCCCCAGAGTTCTGTTACTGTACCCTGGTGTGATGTGCCCCCTGCCCACCTAGCTCCTCATCTTGGTGAGGAGGGGAGCCATGTCAGGTGGATCCAAGTGGGGGCCAACCACATATTTTCCACATTGGCCTGGCCCAACCTGACCCATCTGAGTAAGGGTTAGAGCGAGGGAAGAGAACAGAAGGAAGGCTGGGTAATGGGACGACTTGAGCTGAATCACAATCAATCAACAGGTTGTACTGGGAAAAGCATGGGACATAGGACCATAGATGTAGAGTTGGAAGGGCCTGAGAGATTCTTGTCCAATCCCCTTAATTTATGGATGGGGTCACACATATAATAAGTAGGGAAGCTGATGTTCAAACTCAGGTTCTATGGTTGCAAGATTTGGGTTCTTATCCCTTTGTACCATGACTTTTAGTCTCTATTCTAGTTCCCAGTTGTGTGACCCTGGACAATTCATTTAGTTTCTTTAAATCATGTTTTTTTCTTCTATAAAGAGGGTATTGGACTAGATGAACGTGAGGGACCCTTCCAGTGCTAATATTCTAGGGTTCCATGTTTCTTTTTTGATTGACCGGCCTAAATGTGTTCTGTTACTGATGACCCAGGATCATAGGATCAGAGATTGGCAGGGACTTTCAAGGTCACTGGTTAGGACTCCTCATTCTGAACATGAGGAAAGTCAGGCCCACAGAGGTCCTGGGCCTCTTATTTTCTCCCCTTATAATCTTTTATTTATTGACCTCATCAGTTTCCCCAGATATAATTATCATCTGCAGGACTCCCAGTCCTAAATGGCCATCTATACATCCATTCTTAATCTCTCTCCTGAGCTCCAGACCTGCAAAACCAATTGCCTAATAGATATTTTGTAATGGATGTCCCCATAAGCATCTTGAATTCAGCAGGTCCAAAACAGAACTCATCCTTTCCGACAAACCTTCCCCTCTTTTGAGCGTCCCTATGATTGCAGAGGCTACCAGCCATTCTTTCAGTTATCCAGGCTTGCACGCTCAAGGTTCTTCATAGCTTCTGACTTTCATTTATGCTCCAGGGATGATCAGTCAGTCGCTAAATCTTGTCATTTCCATCTCCACGACTTTCTCAAATCTGTCCCTCTCTCTTCACTTGCACAACCAACACACTGCTTCTTCTACCTTATCACTTCTTACCTCCACTAGGGGGCAGCTAAAGACCTGAATTAAAACCTACCCTCAAACACAACTAGCTGTGTGACCCTGGGCTCTTAATTTCAGTCTGCCTTAGTTTCTTCAACTATAAAATGGGGAAAATGATAGCACCTACCTCAGAGGGTTGTTATGAGGCTCAAATGAGATATTTGTAAAGCACTTTAGCACAGTGCTTGGCACAAAAGAAGCACTTAATAAATCCCTCCCTCCCTCCTTCCTTCCTTTCTACCTTCCTTCCCTCTCTTTCTTCCTCCCTCCCCTCCCCTTCCTTTCCCTCCTTCCTTTGGCCTCCCAATTGGTCTCCCTGCCTCACATCTTTTCCCACTCAGATCTATCCTCTGACTATCAAAGTGATTTTCCTTAAAGGCAGGAAGGTATGATAGTGGTACTCTCCTACTCAGTAAACTCCAGTGGCTCCTTAATTGCCTTGAGGATCAAATATAAAGTCCTCTGTTTGATTTTTAAAACCTTTCCGAATGCAGTCCCAACCTACCTTTCCAGCCTAGTTGAATATTACTCTCCCTCTGGCTTGGAAAGAGGCCACTTGCTTTCATTTCTCTTTCCAGCATCCTGTTATGTATTGCCTTTCCCCGTTAGAATTTAAGATCCTTGAAGGCAGAAACGATTTCACTTTTATCTTTATACTTCCAGGGTTTAGCATATAGTAAATGTTTAATAAATAAATGCTTGTTAATTGATGGATGGATAGATTACCCAAGGTCACACAACTAGTAAGGAGAGAAAGAAAGGGCAAGGGGAGAGAGAGACAGAGAGAGACAGATAGACAGATACACATACAGACACATAGACACAGCAGAGGCAGAGACACAGAAACAGACACAGATATGTATACATATACATACATATACATGTATGTATATATTATATATATATATAGAGAGAGAGAGAGAGAGAGAGGGACAAAGACAGAAAAAGACACCATGAGAGAGGCTGAGAGAGGAGAGAGGGAAAGAGACAGATAAAGAGGAAAACATTGAGAAAGAGAGAAAGATTTAAAGAGAAGTTAAGCAATTTAGGAGAAAAGAGGGAGAGAGATTAAAAGAAAGAGAGGAAAAGGAGAGTGGGAGAGACAGACAGAGAAAGGCAGAGAGAGGCAGAGACAGAGAGACAGATGAGACAGAGAAAGGCTTGCTCTGATGAAATAGGTTTCAGTTTCCTCCTCTGTAAAGTGAGAGTTCAGATTCCATCCTCACCCTTCCATTTCTGTCATGCTGGGATTCCATGGACCCAGCCGGGGCATAGGGAAGCAGGAGGAGGCTGGGTGGTAGGGGGAGGTCGATCTGGTTGGGCAGTCTCATGCCTGCCTGTGCCCATCACCCCCCAGGCTGTTCCAGATGAATCTGGTTTCCCAGATTGAAACTGTAACCTCCGTCAAACCAAGCCCTTGGCCAAGGTTAATGATGTGCTGCTGGCCGCAGCTGCCAGCTGGCTCTCATTAGAGGCCAGTCACTTGTTACTTCTAGAACAAATATGATCCTTCTTCCAGAGCAATCTCCCTCCCTTCCTCCCCCCGCCAGGACTATCTCCTTCCAACGAATCTGCTGAGGGTCTCCTATTTTCTCTCCTCCCCCTACCCCGACAGGAGCTTGTGAACACACCGTCTAACTTTAGGACCAGACCATTGTCTCCCTAGATTCTGTGCCTTTAATGAATCTTTCCATCTCCTTAAACAAACCCCTCCCCATCCCTCTCCTGAGATGGGGTCTCCATCCAATGGTGTTTTGATTCTTGACTCTCTGTTGCCCCCTTGTGGTCGATGCTGCTGGCTGGGGGCCATAAAACAGGTTTGATCCTTTGTTCTTGAGGACAGAGAATTAATTTAAGGCACATCCAGGGAGAAGACTCAAAGATGAGAACTGGAAGTGACTTTATATGTCATCTAATCCAACCCCATCATTTCACAGCTGGAGAAACTGAGGTCGAGAGAGTGACTTATCCAAGGTAATACAGGCAGTGAGTGGTAAAAGTGAGGGAACTCCCAAAAGTTGATGAATCTGAGGTTAAACCCCCCTAGGCTCCTCTAAAGAAAGTACATCTTTGAAGTTAGATGTCAGATACTTTGTCCTAGGAAAGCTAAAAGAGGCATGGGAGTGAGAAGATGTTAAGGTCTGTTTCTGGTTTCAAGGAAGGGAAATACAGCTCATGCTCACTGGGACCTTAAGCTAGTTATACTTTATTGATGTTAAAAACAAAAGGGACATATGCTAGCTTGTGACATAGCCACTGGGGGCCAGTGTGTCCTGGTTTGGGACATGCCCCATGACACACCAGGCCCAACCCAGAGCTAGTCGTCTCTGTCAGAACTGCAGACATTCCTGAACTATGCTTGTATAGCACAGTTTATGCAATCCTTTACAAATGCACCAATCCAGGGCAAGCAGACCCCAGATACTTTTGAATGCACCAATCAGCAGCCAGCAAGATAGAGATATGCACAAGGGCTGGCCAGATTCCTTAGGTGCTCAATGGTTATACCTGTGACCACTTTCAGTGTTTCTATACATTCTGTTCCCTCTCTCTCTCCCCCCAACCCCACTCCTTTTTTGGAGGAAGTCTGGCCAGGCTGCCTGAGAGACTCAATTTGAGAAAAAAGCTGCTTTGGATCTCTGTTTCTTCATCTAGAAAATGAGGGAGTTGGATTAGACTAGGGGGTTCTGGACCTTTTCCGTATCATGGCTCCCTTTGGCAGTCTGATGAAGCCTATGACCCCCTCCTCAGATTAATATTTTAGAGGCAAAAGATAAAATACATAGGATTGCAAAGGAAATCAATTCTACTCAAATATAGTTATCAAAATATTATTAAAAACCAAGTTCATGGACCCTAGGTTAAGAATTTCTGGACAAGATGCTCTGATCCCAGATTTCAGCTTTCCTAGAAGCCAGGGCTGGTGGTAGTGGCAGTGGTCCTGTGTGTGAGGGGTTGGCGGAGGGGAGCTGGCCTGAACAGCCTTCAAACGTAGCACTGGCTGGATAAACTCACTCCAAGATTCTGTGACTGTATTATACTAGGGATAAAGGAGCCAGACTGGAGTAGAGACAGAGCCCTTCCCACCTCATTGGTGTCTTCCTTGAACATGGGGGGGGGCACAGTTTACTCCCTCCTTGTAGTATCTCAGGCATGGTGCTCTCTGGTCTCCACTGGACAGGGTCTAAGCACATACTATTGAGTCGCACTCTGCTCTACAGAAGAGCTCAACCCTTGACCAGGACAGTTCTGTCAATGTCTGGAGGTTTTAGGTCTGGAATTAGTTTCATCAATCTCTTTCCAGTCTTCCACAGAGGTGGCAACCTGGACTCTCCTGAGGCTGGTCTAGAAGTGTGGCCTTGGCCACTCTCCTCTATCAGGCAGAGATGGGCAAGGGTGTTCAGGGAGAAATGGGGAGCATCCCTTGGCCAGCTGCCCTCTGCACCTCCCGTTGCAGCTACATCCTCTCTACATCCAGAAGCAGGGTGCCCACGAGGTCGATGACCAGAGACACTGGCTGGACAGTGTCATATTCAGCAAAGAGATGACATGCGTTTTCTGCATGCTCTGTCAAACTCTTGGCAATAAAGCCAAAAATCCTGGAGGAGAAAGAGAAAGGCAGCCTGAATTAGATCTGGGGTTGGAGGCTTCTCCAGCCTGGGATAGGACTGGATTTCCTTAATGCCCACCCCCACACCACACAGACACAAACACAGACACACACACACACACACAGACACACACGATTTCAGTCTCGCCTTAGTACTTTCTCATGCTCATCTGACCTCATTGAAGGCCTTCGGCCCAAATGAAAGGGATAGAATCTCTACCCTCCACCCCTATCCATCAGACTGGGGGGTCCTTGAGAGTAGAAACTATGCTTCTCCCCACCCCAATCAGTTTAGGGGTTTTCTAAGGACAGGAACTGTATCTTTTCCTCATCTCATCAGACTGGGGACCACCTGGGGACCTGATTTTCCCCCTAGCAGACTACACCCCTTCCCCTCAAGCATAGAGACTGAGTCTTCTCCATTCCAATCAGACTAGGCAGCCCCTCCTGCCCCGAAGGCAGGGACTATATTTCCCCCAGCAAAAAAACAGTGACTGTTTCTGCCGTCCTTTGAATCCATCTCATGATCCCAGCACAAGGGTCTGTGCATAGAGGATCTCCAACCAATGACTGGCTGACTATGCTAAGAAAGTTTCACAATAGGAGAAGAGGGGAGGAGGACTTACCGGGAAGATTTGCAATACTTCTGCCACCTGTTTGAGATAAGGGAGAAACAGAATAAAATGAAGAAGGGCTTTGTTCCCTTCTGAATGGAGCTCTGACTGAGAGGTGTATCGAGGAAAGATCTAACTTCCTTCCCTTCCTTATCCTCCCCAAATGAAGCCCGTAGCATCCTAGTTCTCACAAGTGGGACCACCTTTTCCAGTGCCCCCTGCTAGGGGAGGAGCAGGGCTGGCTGAGGGTGTTCCCTGGGGGTAGGTGCACAGGAGAAATGTGGGACTGCCATCTTGAGTCCTAGACTTGCTAGGCCTCAATCCTGTACTTACTTTCTATGCTCTGGGTCCATGCCACAGAAACGGAGAGTGGCAAGTGGATAATGGCGCCGGAAAAACACCCTGTGAAGAGAAGGAGAAAAAGAAGAATGGGTGGGAGCTTACTGCAGCATCCCAAGAGCATTTCCCTAAGGAACTCCCTGGAGAGTTGGGGGGACAAAGAGGCTGAGGGACATAAATTCAAATATGCATACATTAATATTAATATCATATTAATATGTAATAATATAATAGATAAAATTTGTTATAAGTAATTCTATATTAATAGATAATATATTGTATTATAGATATTGTTTATATATTATTAATATTTATTTGTTCATCACAGTGTGCAAAGTATGGTATAAATACATAAAGATAGATACAAGCTATCTTTTAATCTAATAGAGGGAAATGGCAAGAAAGCAAATATAACTGAAATAAAGGAGAAGTCAGTTACAAAGAAGAGGTCCAGGCAAGGCTTGAGGAGAGACAACTCACCTTCAGGTGGGAAAGTTTTCACGGAGGATATGGTACCTGAGTTGGGTCTGGAAGGAAGGGAGTGGACAGATAATGATGGAGATGGGGTGGAGGGTATCTCATTCAAGCAGGGTGGCCAGTTGGGTGGAGGCAAGGTGATGGAAGGGAGCAGGACAAGGATGGAACATGGCGTACAGTGAGAATAGAATGCAGAATACATGAAGCAGAATGTGAGATGAGACTGGAAAGTCAGGTTGGAGAGTAAGATTATGGAAAGTCTTGAATGCCAGGGCTGGGAGGTTACCCTTTATTCAGCAGGCAAAGGAAGATGTTGACGATTTTGTAGGAGAGGAATGATAATCAAGGCAGTGCATTGGTTGGGGAGAGTGCTTAGGAATTGGTTTGACAGATAGCCTGTAGAAGGGAGAAACTAGAGGCCTAAAGATTCATTAAGAAGTAATTGTAATAGGCTAGGTGAGAGGTAATAAAGGCCTGAATTTAGATGGTTCCAGTGGGAGTGGAAAGGAGACAGATATGAGAGATATTGCCAAGAAAGAATCTATAGCATTTGGCAACTTACTAGGTGGGGGGAATAAGGGAGAGGGAAGAGACAAGAAGGGACTCCAAGGCTATGAATCTACATGACTGGAAAGATGGTGGGTGCCATCCATAAAAATAGGGAAGATGAGGATTTCATTTTGGATTATGTGGAGTTTGAAATGTTGGCAAGACACTCACTCAAGTAGACATGATGACAATTGGAAATACTGGACTGGAACTCTGAGGAGAGGTTTCAAGGGAAGATATGGGTCTGGGGGTCGTCTTCATAGAGATGACAACCGAAATCATGAGAATGGAAGAGCTCAAGAAGAAAATGGGGCTCAGGAGAGAACCCTTTGTTCTGTGGGTGTTCTGCTTGAATTGAAGGGGTAGCAGGAGGATGAAGAAGATATAAGGACAGGAGTCAGAGGAGGAGTGATCAGAGATAGGAGAAAAACCACAGAGTGTAATGTCAGGGAAGGTAAAGGAGGAGAAAAGAAGGGGGTGGTCAACAGTGCCAGATGCTGAAGAGGGGTCAAGGAGGATGAGTACAAAGCCAATGCCACTAGATTTAGGGGCAAAGAATTATTTCCATAGAGTGAGGACCAGAAAAACTTGACTTTTTGCTATTTATTCCAAGGTTCTGTCCACTAGGCCACTTTGCTTACCTTCTCCAAGTTGTACTACCAGAAAGGTGTCCCTGTTATTCCCACCCGTACCTGTACCCATCCCAGGAGGCCTGGTGGATAGGAAGGCTCTTACTTTCTTTGCACATCGGTGAGAGTGATGCCCTGGTCTGTGACTTTAATGTGGACCACAGTAGGTGTGGGGAGAGTGTCCCTCTCAAAGGTGGAGGAAATGGCCTTCTGCACGGCCATGGCCCCAGTCAACGTCTCCACACTCACAGAGGTCAGGTACAGAGCTTGGCAGCCTGGAAGACACAGACAAGAATCACTCCTACTACGGCGGCTTCCTGCCACCCACTCTGGATCATCTCCAAGTGACTCTCTCCTTTTCACCATTCAATTGGAGCCCATGCTGCAAATGGTAGGGCTGAGTAGGAAGCAGCCCAGAAGGGAGGAAGTGAGAGTGTGTTTGGGATTGACATTTAGCGTCAAATGGAAAGATCTGTGGGATTATCTGCTGTCCTGTGTTGTCTGTATCTCTGCATTTCGCCATTCGTGGATGGATTTGTGAGTTATAAACATGCAGGAGTCCTAGGATGGATTATCTATCCCAGATGTTATTTTCCTCTCCCTTGTTCGTCCTAACAGGTCAGTGCTCATGTATCAATGTGAGAGCTGGAGCAGGGCTGAAGGTGAGAATCCAGCGACCCTGTAGAATTCAGTTCCTGTCCTTGCTTGGTAGGAGGAAGTGCGTGTGTGCATGCATGTGCATGTGCGTGTGTATGTGTGTGTGTGTGTGTGTGTGTGTGGTCAGAAGTTGGGGTGAGGGGGAAGGAATTAGTAGAATATGGAAGCTTCCAGATGTGACTTCAAGGTATGAGTTAATCCAGATGGTCAAAGTCTAATTAGGGGAGGAGGGGAAGCAACAAAGAATTGAAAGAATCTTGCCGGAGGGGTCTCAGACTAAGGGAGGCAGCCTCCCCGCCCCCCCCAGGGGAGGGTCCTCAGGCCCAGAGAGACCCACTTAAGATGAAAGAAATAATAAGATTTACAGCTGGTAGAGTTGGAAGGCCTTTCAGGCATTATCCAATCCAACTTTCTCATTTTACAGAGAAGGTTCAGAGGTTAAGTGACTTGGCCATGATCACAGGGCAGAGTAGAAAACTTGGGTTCTTAGACTCCAAATTGGGCGTTCTTTCCTCTCTGTACTCTTGAAGTGTCAGGCACCCTTCTTTCATTGAATAATGTTCACAGAACCTACTCTGTGCACATCTTTGGGCTAGATGGCCCCACTTGCCCCCTGTGCCCTGTTACCTTGCCAGCTGGCCAATTTTAGCCTCTCAACCTCTCTCCTTTTACTATGAGGAGAGAAGAATGTGGCACCTTGTTAAAGGCTTAGAAATAAAGCCCTGATGGGAAACATGTGTATGTGTGTGGGGGTTGGGGTGAGGGGTTTGGGAGTGGGAGGTGGGTCTGGACTGTCAGGCCCCTCTGAGCCAAGACTGGCGCCTTCCCCCCTTCCCTGTTAACCACTTACTGGCTGATTTCTTCAATCGAGAGGTCTCGCTGTCTGTTGGGGGATCTGGGGCCCCATCTCCACCTCCCAATTCTAAACCAAAGAAAAACAACAGGCCCCCCCACAAGGGGTTGGAACAAATCATTCCCTTTAACAAAGAACCCCCCTCATTAATCCCTCTGATTTGCTCCTTCTAACTCTGACATGTCTAAGTAGCCCAACATAATTATTGCAATTATGCAAATATGGGATGCTAGGCCTCTAGCCATGACAATCCCTTTGGAAATTTATTAATCTTTTGCTCTCCCCCACCCCCCACCTTCTCCTTTGTCTTTCACAATGTCCTCCCCACCCTTTTCCAGCAGAAGTTCTCTTTCAGGACCTACTGAAACCTGAGAACTCACCTTTCCTGGGGATGACTAGCTTACAGGGCAAGGCTAAGGGCATGATGGAGTGCTGGTATACAAAGGCTGACAAGCTGCCTGCAAGGAAAATGGGGTCACCAAAGTGAAACAGGACAAACCATCACTGCCCATAAAGGCAGAGAGCTGGCTGCTGTAAGAAGGAAACAAATGAGGGGCACCCAGGCTGATGGAACTGAGATAGCCTGGGACCTTACCAAAGTAGGGCTCCTCCCCAGCCCCTTTGAGGTGCACCCCTTTGGCTGAAGATTCAATGAGGAAGTGTCGGACGAGGTCAAGGTCACTGCCATCTGCTCCTGAATATGGGTAAGAGGAATAATGCATGGATTACCAGCATTTAGAACATTTTAGCCTTTCCCTATCTTACTTCCTCTGTAAAGCCAGGTTAAGAATGAGTTTGCAGGAGCCAGCGTGGAGGCAGTATGGCATGGTGGAAAGAGCGATGGATGTGGCCTTGTTGGGTTTCAACCCTTAGCTCTCTCACTTACTATCACTGCTTGGCCTTCGGTTTCCTTATCTATAAAATGAGAGGATAGGACTGGATGATTCTGAAGCCCCTTCCAGTTTTAGACTGTTTTCCCATTCACCCCCCCCGAATTAAGGCAGCCTCATAGCATGATCACCCTGATACAGATGAGAATTTTTTCTTCAAATCCTCCAAAGGAAATGCCAACTTCTTTTGGCTGCCACTTCTAGTGTCTAATACTCATTACTGTCTACCTGTGTGATTGAAAGTATGTGAATTTACATCTCTGTGCCTCAGTTTCGTCTTCTGTAATTTAAGTGATTTGGACTAAATGGTTTCTTAAGGTTCCTAAATTGGTGCTAAATCTTATGAACTAGGAAATTTTTCTCTGTATTCCAATAACCCAATGGCTCCCACTTGCCTTTCAGACCAAATCTAAACTCAGTTTAGGTTTCAAAGTCTTTCATTTGCTTCCCACAATCTTTTTCTTAGAACTGATTTTCTTAATCTGCAGCATAGTCTCTTTGCTATATTTCCTGGTACCTTACTTTCCTCCTCCAAGTCTTTGGTCATGCCATTCTCTTGATCTGAGATGACCTGCTTCCTTTCAACCAATTCATAGTCTTCGTGGTTAACTTTATACAAGTAACCTTCCTTGACTCTCTCTATTCGGATTCTGTGCACTCAAGACTTTACTTTCCCTCAGTGTTAATGCCTACAGATTGTTTTTTTCAGTCGTGTCTGACTCTACATGACCGCATTTGGGGTTTTCTTGGCAGAGATACTGGAGTAGTTTGCTATTTTCTTCTCCAGCTTATTTTACAGAGGAGGAAACTGAGGCAAAAAGGATTAAGTGACTTGCCCAGGGTCACACAGTAAGTGTCAAAGGTCAGATTTGAACTCAGGAAGATGAGTCCTCCGGACTCTAGGCCCTGCACTCAATCTACTTTGCCACCTAGCTGCTCTGCCTACAGATTAGATTGAATTATTATACGCTTGGTTTCATCCTCCATTTATTTGGTATGCCTTGCCCCCCAAGTAAGACCATAAATTCACTGAAGGCAAGATCCATATGCTGGTGTAATGGAAGGAAACTGGAAATTGGACTTGGAGGATTTTGCTTCAAGTCTCAACTCTGAATCTCATAATTACCGTGTGCTGACAGACAAGTCACTTGGCTTCCCTTACCTGCAGTTCTCTTATCTGTAAAATCAAGATAATAATGTGCTCTCCCTACCTCACAGGGGTGTGAGGATCAAGGGGGATAATGTGTGCGAAGTACTTTGTGATTGTAAATGATATCAATGGGAGCTATTATTAATCATTAAAATTATCACTTACTTGGGGCAGCTAGATGGTGTAGTGAGCACTGGCTCTGGAGTCAGGAGGACTTGAGTACAAATACAGCCTCAGACACATAATACTCCCTAGCTGTATGATCCTGGGCAAGTCACTTAACCTCTATTGCCTCACCAAAAAACAAAATTATCACGTCCTAGCTGTGTGACCCTAGGCAAGTCACTTAACCCTGTTTGCTTCAGTACCCTTCTCTGTAAAACAGGCTGGAGAAAGAAATGGCAAACCACTCCAGTATCTTTGCCAAGAAAATCCCAAATGGGGTCACGAAGAGTGGGGCACTACTGAAAAAACAACTGAACAACCACCACCACAACAAAATTATACTTAATAGAGTTGGGAGGGGGTGCTTTTGAGTATATATAAAGCCATTCA
The DNA here is from genome assembly GCF_900497805.2 of Vombatus ursinus. Classification (NCBI taxonomy): domain Eukaryota; kingdom Metazoa; phylum Chordata; class Mammalia; order Diprotodontia; family Vombatidae; genus Vombatus; species Vombatus ursinus. Next base: position 964,180 of record NW_020954579.1, on the reverse strand, counting down.
GGAAAAGGCACACATTGATAAAAGTCAAATTCCTAAGCCAGTGTCCTTGTGTTAAGTGAAGCTGGATTTACTATTAGGTTGCTTCTTATCCCTCTTCCTTTCTTCATGGATTTAGAATCAGAGGACACGGGTTCAAATCCTGGTTCTTCCCCTTCCTATCTGTATGACCTTGGGCAAGTAACTTGCCCTCTCTGGACTTCAGTTTTCTCATCTGCAAACTGAGAGAGCTGGACTTGATGACTTTATGAGGTGCTTTCCAACTCTAAATCCATGACCCTGTGGCCATCCCTCCCCATGCCCAGCATTGATTTCAGGTCCTGGGGAGGTATGTCTTGGATTACCTGATCCACTCTGAAGGGATATTGGGGATTCCTGAACCTTCATGGCTAGGCCAAAGGATCCTCGATACGAAGTGCTGTCCCTTATCACGAAAGCACCTGGCTCTTCCATCCTCAGCAGCTCGATTGCTGAAATGATTCTCACGTCAGAGGCTCTCCCCACTCTACTCTCCTTCTTCCAGTGGATCCCACTGTCCCACCCCCATTCTAGGTGGACCAGTCAGCTAGGCACCCTCCCCTGTTCTTGGAAACCTCTAGAAAAGCAAGTATTAAAGTCTCATGGACCCATTTTAGAGTCTTCCCTACTTGCAGGCAGGAAGTACTTTCTACTATCTAATCTTGGCCATTCTGGCTATAGGGTCAACCCATTTCTTACTGAGCTTGTATATATTTGTTTGCATAGTGTCTCCTCCATTAGATTGGGAGCTCCTAGAGAGCAGGGACTGTCTTTTGCCTTTCTTTGAATCCCCAGTGCTTAGCACACAGTAGGTGTTTAATAAATGCTTATTAACTGACTGATAATGGAGGTGGAGAATGGCAGAACCACTGAGTGGCCTACCCCACACCATTCCCTGTCCCTAAATATACCATGACAAAGGATAAATTTTGCCTTGGTTTAGGACTTTAGGCAGATGACGTTGACCCAGGGACTTGGCTTTGCTGTGACAACTCTCCAACTGCCCCCCTCCCCCTTAACTAGCTCTGGAGGAGAAAGTGAGGCTGATGACCTTGCACAGCTCTCCCTCACTTAAATCCAATTCACTTGCATGTTACGGCATCACCTCCATAGTGTCATGGTCCTCTTCTAGGATAAAGGATAAACAATAACAAGCACCACCCTGTGAATTATACCTAGGACAAATTTATTTCAGGGAGGTTGGTGTTGGTAGTGATAAAGAGAACAGTGGGACGAGTAGCTGAAGTTTCGGGGAGATAGGGAATGGTCTGTCCCTAAAAGTTGCTGTGTGCCCCTGAGAAGGTTAAGAGGGGAAGGTGGTCCCAGAAGAAGGGTACGATGGTGATAGGACCCCAGGAATGGCAACTTGAGAGGGTGGTCCCCGACAGTAGAACTGCTGGTGGAAGATCATAAGGTGAGGACCAGGTAAGCATGTCCTCCACCCAAGAGGGAGCCTCTATGGAAGGAAGTATGAACCCTCATATTAGTGCCCTGGGGCAAAGCCCCTGTTGTTCTATTCTAGTTTGGCTCTGTTTGTCTCCCTTTCTCTTGACTCTCCCTCCTCCCCTCCCTTCAGAGAGTATGCACATTACCTTGATCCCGGGTGATGCTTGGTTTAAACCAGTACTTGGATGTGTCCATTACAAACTTCATGGTTGGTGGTGGACTGTCTCTGCTGGGACCTGAAATGGGACATGGAAGAGAAGATCCTTGTAGGATGTACCCCTGCCCTGCTGAACTGACCATGACAATGCCTTCCTACATTTTCTGTTCATAGCATCTTCAAACAGACCCAAATGAAAGGTTTCTAGGGTATGGGTATCTCTGAATTTGTAGACTCCTTTACCCATTTAACCTTTGTGGCCATTAGTTTCTTCATCAGTAAGATGAGGGGTTATCTATTTTGAAGTCGAATGTAAGTTCCTTGAGGGTAGGGACCATTTAGTTTTTGTTTTTGTATCTCCAATGCCTAGCACAGTGTCTGGTACCTAGGACGTGCTTAAGGTCTTCTCTAGCCCTTAATGTCATGAAACCTGCGATAATCCTGGCAATTAATCAAAATCAAATTGGTAAAAATTCAATTAAAAAGATAAAATCATCCCGTAGATTTGTGGCACTGCTCTGCCTGAATCTGTTCAATTTCACGGCCCATTCCCTCCCTACTTCTAAAATTTCCATATGACATATTTAACTTTTTAAGGGCAAGCAATATGCCCTAGTAGAAAGGATATTTGACTAGGAGTCAGTAGACCTGAATTCTATGACTGACTCTTCATTAATTTTGTACGTGGCCCTGTGGCAAATCACTTCCTTTTCTGGGCTTCAGTTTCCTCATCTGTAAAATGAGGGGCTTAGATTAGATGGTCTATGAAGTCCCTTCCAGCCATGGAGGTCTATAAAATTAAAAGGAAATGGATTTGGAAGATTTTTGAAAAATTTGATATCTCTGGGAAAAAACTGGAGCTGCCCAGGGTAACATGAAACTAGGCCTGGGAACCACGGGGTTAAGGGAACGCTGAAGGCAATATCAAACAGTAGAAAGAACAATGGATTGTGAAGTGAGAGGACCTGAGTTCAAATCCTGTTTCTGATGCTTGTTACCTATATGACTTTAGGCACATAGGTAATTTAGCTTGCATGGTCCTCAATTTGGTCCTTTCAGTTTTATTTCTATGATCCTATGAATTGGAGATTCCATGACTTGACGTAGAACTAAACTTGAGAACTTGAGGGTTTAGCAAACTCTGGAAGCAGCCTACCATAGTGAAAAGAGCACAGGATTTGAAGTCACAGAATCTGGGCTCAAATCCCAGTTCTGCCAGTTACTACCTATGTAACTTTGGGCCAGTCATATAACCACTCTGAGTTTTAGTTTCCTTATTTATAAAATGAAGGGGTAGGCCTAGATGACTTCTAAGGTTCCTTCAAGTCCTAAAGCTATATGACGTTCATTCATTCAATAAACATTTAACAAACGCCTACCTACTATATACCAGACATTGTGTTAGCTCTGAGGATACAAGACGCAAAAACCCTTATCTATGTAACCTTGGACTACTCACAGGGAGGTTCTTTCTGTGCCTTAGTAAAGCACTTAGCACAGTGTCTGGCACATAGTACGTGCTTAAAAATGCTTATTTCCTCTCCCCCTTCATCTATAAAATGAAGGGGTTGGACTAGTTAACCTCTGCTTCCTCCCAGCTCTAGATTAGGATCCAGCCCTTAGGAGCTTTGAGCCCCTCTTCATTGAGGGAATTTCCAGATAAAGGGAATAAGAGAATGAGATTTTTAGTGGATAAGGAAAGGGCAGGGGCCATATCTTATATTGCCTAATATCCTCTTCTATACTAGATTAAAGCTTAGCACCCAGAAGGAGCTCAATCAATGTTGATAATTTGGAAGATGGAAACTAACCCTCTGAGGAGGAAGCAAGGGAGGCATCGGAGGGGGTCTTGCTGTGGCTGCTGAGGGCTGCATAGGGGTTGCTGGGAGTGTCAACCATGGGCCGGACAAAGCTGTGATGTCTGTGAGGAGGCTGTGGGGAGGCAGGGCCTGGTTCCGGGCAGCCATTGATCAGCACAATGGGGATGTCCACCATGGAATTAGCAATGGAAGGGGGGCAGCTGCTGGCATGTTCCTTCTGCAGTGGAGGTGAGTGTGAGCCAGCAGGCTGGCCCAAGGTGGAGACCGGTGGTGTGAGTGCTGAGTCAGGGCTCTGGAGGTGGAAGTAGCTGGGTCTCCCACTGGGAGATGAGGTGCTAGGGTTGTGGATGCTGGAGGAAGAGCCTCTGGCGCATTCTGGGGACTTGTAGGCAGGCTGGTGACTGGAAGTGGTGGTGGGAAGTAGAGACTGGCTGCTGTAGAGAAAGAGAGAAGACAGGTTGATATGATGTCCCTGAAGGGCACATTCTCCATCCCAGGCACTAGCTGTTGTGCCCTAAGCACAGTGCCTGGCACAATAAGTGCTTACTAAATGATTGTTGACTGTCTGACTTCACAGTTGGGTTTGATTAAGTGCAGCTTGGCAACCCTCTAAGTCAGGGTTTTTTAACCATTAGACTTCCTTCTTCAAAGAATGTTCTTAAATGCATAAAATGAAATACATAGGATTATTATTATTATTTTTTTTGTGAGGCAATTGGGGTTAAGTGACTTGCCCAGGGTCACACAGCTAGTAAGTGTCAAGTGTTTGGTCTGAGGCCAGATTTGAGCTTAGGTCCTCCTGACTCCAGGGCCGGTTCTCTATCCACTGCGCCACCTAGCTGCCTCCAATACATAGGATTATAAAGGAAACCAATTATGCTAAAACAGTTATCCAACTATTTTTTAAAAAACAAGTTCATGAAAACCTGGAAAGATTTACATAAACTGTGAAGTAAGCAGAATCAGGAGAATGTTGTGCACAGTAACAGTAATACGGTATGATGAAGAATTGTGAATGACTTAGCAATTCTCAATGATCCAAGACAATCCCAAAGGACTCAGGATGAGAAATGCTATCCTCCAGAGAAAGAACTGATGTTGTCTGAATACAGACTGAAGCTTTCTTTCTTTCTCTTTCTTTCTTTCCTTCTTTCTTTTTCTTTTTCTCCTTCCTTCCTTTCTTCTTGTATAAAATGACTAATATGGAAACATTTTACATGATTGCACATGCGTAACCTGTTTCAGATTGCTTATTGTCTCAGGGAGGGGAGAAGGGAGGGAGGGATAGAATTTGGAACTCAAAACTTAAAAAGAAAGAATGTTAAAAATTGTTCTTACATATAATTGGGGGAATATAAATATTATTAAAAAAAAACCACAACATGTTCATGGACCCCAGATTAAGAACTCCTGTTCTAAGCAAAGGGTCAGCCCAATTAAATGGAACTGCTAGAAAGTGCAGTGCATAGGATACTGGGACTGGAGTCAGAAAGACTTGAGTTCAACACAGACACTTAATTAGCTGTGCGACCCAGGGCAAATTGTTTAACCTCTGCCTGCTTCAGTTTCCTCAATTGTAAAATGGTAATAATAACAGCACCTATCTCCCAGGGTTGTTGTGAGGATCAAACAAATAATGTCTGGCATATAGTAGGTGCTTAATAAATGTTTGTTTAAAATAAATAAATAAATAAATGTTGAATCTCTCCCAAAGATACTTAGCCATATATGACTGGCATATAATTTCTTTATCATTCAATCTTCTTTCCTAGCATCCTCCCCATCCTGTGCCTTCCCTCTCCTTTGCCCCACTTCCCTCTTGATTCTAACTAGTACTTAGGGAGTTCTGTTTGAGCAGCGATTGACCCAAACTTAAAGAAATCAGTGATTGGGCTCAGGCCAACTGCTCTCAGCCTCTAGGATAGCATAGTGGATTACAATCTCAATAGGAACCAACAGAATGATGTGTAGCCAAGAAAACCAATCAGATCTTAGACAACATTAAGAGTGATAAAGAGCCCAGAATAAGGGAGGTAGATAACAATCCTGCTGTCGTCTGCCATGGCTGGACTACATTTGGAGCACTGCAGGCACCCCAGTTTAGCAAGGACATTACTTAACTGGAGAATGTTGAAAGGAGAGTATTTAGGACAGAAAATGGCCTGATCCAACTATTGACCTCTCTGGCTTCCTTTAAGCCTCAATTAAAATCCAACGTTCAACAAGAAGCCTTCCCCAAGCCCGCTTAATTCCAGGATTTTCCCTCTTTTAATTATTTCCTGTTTATCCTGTACATAGCTTGCTTTGCAAATATTTGTTTGCACGTCTCCCTCATTAGACTGTAAGCTTCTTGAGGGTAGGGGCTGTCTTTTGCCTCTTTTTGTATTCTCAGAGTTTAGCATAGTGTCTGGCACACAGTAGGTGCTTAATAAATATTTATTGAATGAATGAATGTTAGAGGAATATTGATCGAAGGAATGAGGGGTGTTTAGGTGAATGGAGGAGAGAAGAGCTTGGGAGAGAGGGGACAGGGAAAAGGCAATGATTTCGTGGATTAGGTATTTGGATGGTTTTTCACAGAGAAGGGGATCTGCCTTACTCCGCTTGTCCCCAGATGGAAGAACTAGCCAGAATGGGTGGACATGCTAGAGGCGCAGATTTGGCTTGATGTAAGGAAAAAGAATTCCTAGCAATTAGAAATACTCAAAAGTGTAACGGGCCTTTTTGGGAGGTAGCCAGGGTTCCTTTCCCCTTCATTAAAGGACTCTGAGGATATTATAGAATGATTTTTTGATCAGGTTCAGATTGGACTAGATGACCTTCCAATTCTGAGATGCCATGTGATCTGTATCCCTAGTCCTTGGTGTCAGAAGACCGGAGTTCAAATATGGCCTTTGCCACTAACCAGATATATGACTTTGGGCAAGTCACTTAATGTCTCTGGTCCTCAGTTTCTTTGCTAATGTAATAAAAGGGTTGGCCTGGATGACCTAAAATCCCTTGTAGGAGCTCTAACAGCAATTATTATTAAGCTAGTAGAGCTTAAAACTGCACTAAGACTTTTGGGACAGCCTCCAGACTACTTTATGACTGCTATGCTATACATGATTATCTAATTTGAACTTTACATCCCCCCCTGAGTTAGGTACTTCAGATCTGATTATATCTCTTTTATAGATAAGGAAATAGGGCTTAAGAGGTTAAGTGAGCTGTCCAGAGTCACACAGCTAGTAAGTGTGAAAGGCAGGATTTGAACCCAGGACTTCCTGATTCCAAATCTAGAATATTCACTTTGCCACACTGTTTCTTATATGCTGTTGATGGCTTAACCCAGTTGCACCGATGTGAAAGCAACTCCACAATCAGGTTCCAGTCAGCGTGTCCCAGACTGGACATCATTCTGCAGCCATCCCTATACCCTATTGCCCCCACAGCTGAAGAGAGCCCTGTGGTTTGTGGTTGGGGAGAAGGTCCTCTTTGCTTACATGCTTAAAGCATATGTTCACAGGATCCAAGATCTAAAGCTGGAAAGGACCTTTGAGGCCACTGAGACTGGCCCCCTCGTTTTACAGATGAGGAAACCGAGGCAAGCCAAATTAAGTCACCTGCACATTCAGTCAGTCAGTCCATAAGCATATGTTTGGCACTTTCTTTATACCGGATACTGTGAAAACCACTGGGGAGTAAAAGAAAGGCAAAAAAAACCCAATCCCTGCTCATTACAGTCTAATGAGGGAGATGATGTACAAACAGGGCAGGATGAATTGGGGGTAGTCTCAGAAGGGAGGCTTTAAGCTTAAGGAGGACTGGGATATATCCGAGTCAGGATTTAAATTCAGGTCATCCTGACTCCAAATCCAGCACTGTGTTACTTGTATGATCTTGGGTAAGTTGCTTAACTTGCCTGAGCCTCAGTTTCCTTATTTGTAAACTGAGGAAGATGGAGTAAATGGTCTCCAAGGTCCCTTCCAGCTCTGTCTATATATTTACGAGCCTATGACTATGATCTCTTTCTAACATGTTCCCAGCTTGGGGCTGCAAGATAAAAAGCAAACTGGCAAATCCCTAAAGTGGATGAAAATAAAGGGACTGTAGTAAGGGAAAATCCAGAAAGCATAATGCTTTGCTTCCTTTTAAATTTCTTCTTTCTTTAAGGGTTTTCTAAGAGTATTTTTTGCATGTACTTAGAGGGCTTGGGGCAGCTAGGTGGTATAATGGTTAGGACAATCAGCCTGGAGTCAGGAAGACCTGAGTTCAAATCCAGCCTCAGATACTTACTAGCTGTGTGACCCTAGGCAAGTCACTTCACCCTGTTTGTCTCAGTTTCCTCATCTGTAAAATGAGCTGGACAAGGAAATGGCAAAACACTCCAGTATCTTTGCCAAGAAAACCCCAAATGGGGTCACAAAGAGTCTGACATGACTGAAACAACTGAACAACCACAAAAAGAAGGTGTAGACTTTAAAATAATGCATTTTGTTTGACAAATTCTTAATATAGTATCATGGTGAGGTGGAAAGAACGCTTCATTTGAAGGCAAGATTTGGGGTTTGACTCCTATCTCAGACCCTAGTCAGGTTAGCTATAGGCCCATGAATATGTCACCTAACTTCTCAAAGACTCAATTTCCTCATTTGTAAAATGTGGACAAGCATATTGGCGTGGTCTTCCTCAGTAGATTTCTCCTTGAAGTGTTATGAAGTAGGTAAGATTTTCATAAACAGAATCCCATTTTAATTAAACACACGACCTCCTTATTTAAATGAATTCATTTGTAAAGTGAAGAGCCCTTAATTCATCTTGAGAGAAAAATACCATTCACAGGTTTTCTGCTTAAAGTGAGGCACACCTATGGATCATTCTGCCAACAGTCCTGAGTAGAGGCTGGTTTGGTCACTAGGAAGGGAGGGGGAGCAAAGCAAAAATGGATGTACCTGCCAAACACATAGCTGGTGTCAGAGCCTGGGCTGCTGGACAACAGAGAAGCCCCACTACCTCTCTGCAGTGCCCAGCTCCCCGGCGAGGGCCTCGACATTGCTCCTGAGCCTGGAGAAGCTTCCAGGAGGAAGCTGTCACTCTGAGGACCAGCGTTCTTGTTCTTGGGGTGGGGAATGGCGATACCAGGGGAAGACAAGTGATGAGATGGCCGCTGTCCCACCGGGGGTGGAGGCTGATGCAGGTGGTGATGTTCCCTGTGCTGGTTCCCAGAAAAAATGAGGCTCTCGCTGCTGGCACTCTTTTCACGGGGGGTGTCTCTGCAGAGGAGGATGCCGCCACTGAGAGGTGATCCCCAGGAAGGGATGACTGAGGGGCTGGCACAGCGCTGAGGCGGTTCCTGGCACCTTGATTTGGCAGATGTCACCTCAATATACTTGATATCTTGTGGAGAGAGAAGAAGAAAGTCAAGGACATTATTGTCAAGGACAACATGCCCAGGGTCACACAGTTGTAAGTGTTATGTGTCTGAGGCCGCATTTGAACTCAGGTCCTCCTGACTCTACGGCCGATGCTATATCTACTGTGCCACCTAACTGCCCCTTGCTTCCCAAATTCTTAGCCCCACTTGAGTGTGGGAGCCCCAGGCCAGCAGGAACAGACACTTTCTCTCTGGAATTCCCTCCTTCTCCACTCCACATGGATTCTCTTGAGCTTCAGGCCTTCTGAGACCTTTTGGTTCCCTACCTCACACTATGTTAGCATCTGTGCTCTGACTGGAACCTCTCTAGAAGAGAGGGTTCTTTCTAGAAGAAAGAACTTGAGCTGGATTCTTAGGAGTTGCTACCAATGTAGGAACCTTCTCCCCACACTCCTCTGGACAATCATGAGGCAAGGCCATTGCTATTCCTTCTCTCTGTTCTACCATCCCCATGCCTAGTCCTGGAGTGGGCCTGGAGCGGGCCTGGAGCAGAAGAACTTGATTCAGGAGAGCCAGGCTTGAAATCTGGCTCTAACACTGGCTGGGTAACCTTGGATATATTATTTAATTTCTCTGAGGTCTGGTTGGCTTATCTGTAAAAATAGTGTATTGGCCTAGAAGATGATGTCTAAGATCACTCCTGGCTCTAAATCTTGTGATCCATGTCCTTCAACCCAGGGCCTTGGATATATGGTTTACTTCCTGCTCCTTCTCTCTCTCCCCCTATCCCTCCCCGTCCCCCCACCTGCCCTTCAGGTAAGGGGAATCTGTTTCTTTGTACTATCCTGGACATGTTAGCATGGGTGCTCCTTTTTTTTGGAGCATCACTGAGTCCTGCCATATCTATTTCCTTTTCCTGTCACACTTCTCTGGTTCTGACCCTCCCAGAACCATCACTGGCTCCTGCATGTGGGCCCCTGGTAATGACTGCAAAGCTTGTGCATGTAGCAGCCTGTAGTAGGGTGGGGCCCATTATCTGGTCACTGCACAGCAGTTCTGGCTCTGTCCTTACCTGCTCATTAAGACCTTGCCTTGCCAGGAGGGGATGGTGATGATGGTGGGACTTACGTCAGGTGGAGAGTCAAGGGATGGGCTTGGTCTAGACTTTTTGGGTGGGTATTGACAGGAGGTGCTCAGCCTGTGTCCTTCTGCCTGTCCTTCAGCTAGAGTGGGATTCCCACTGCTAAAAGGAATGAAGGCTAGGGAGGAAAGTGCTTTGAGATTGCTAGAATATAAGGAAGGAAGCACAGTACTTGGCACATAGTAAGCACTTAATGTTTCATTCTGAGCTAGACTTTTTTAGAATACCATAAGGCCTCTGCCTGGGGTTGGGGAAGGTAGGTATATCTATTGGGAGGAACCTGCCTTATTTGTTCTTTTCTAGGAGTAAGGGCCAGCTGTTAACCCTGGACACTGCCCAATAGTCTAGCGTTGTGGGGGTCCATCAGGCAGCTTTGGAAAATTTCTCCTGGTACCATTCCTACCTTTGGCTTTGTTTCTGGAACCCTACCAGCTTTACAGGGTGGAAAGAGAGCAGGGATTGGGGAAGAGTACTACTGGAAGGGAAGGTGGAGAGGGAGACTGAGTCACTGTCCTATAGCTATCAGGAGGTAGATATGGTTGGGAGTGGAAGAACACAGTGGATTCTCTCTGCTCCCATAACCAAGGTGTGGTTCTTGTTTATCAGGACAAACAAAATGAACCCGCAGGGCACCCACGCAGCCAGTTACTAATGGGCAAGTCTGAGCCCAGCATTGGGTCATTTGCCAGGTGCCAAGGGCAGGAGCAGGCAGGGTGGAGGGAAGGGGTGATGGTGGGTTATTAAAACTAAAAGCCCTTTACTGTGGACAAGCATTTACCTGGGAGAAAAATGTTGGAAAGTGAAATATGGCAACATCCTTAGAAGGAATTGCTTAGCTCTGGGCATCACATTTTAAGACAAATGGCTCAAAGCTGGGTGATAGACACAGACTCTAAAAAAAGATCTTGACAGGATAGAAGGTTGGATGGAATTGAATCAGATGAAATTTAATGAGTGGAAAAAGGGTCATTGATCCAGAGTTGGACGGGACTTGAGTCCAACCTCCTCATTTTACAGGTGAGGAAATTGAGGCCTGGTAGGTCAAGTGATTTGCCCAAGATCACTAAGTTAATAGTATTCATCCTTTCCAAGTCCAATATTCTGTGAAAATGGACAAGTTTGAATTCATCCAGAGGAAAGTGACCAGGATATAAAGGATTTGCTAATAAGGTCCTATGAGGAAGGTCCCATGTGAAATGCTAGGCTAGAATCAAAAGCCAGAATTGAAATTACTGGGAGAAATATCAACAGTTTCAGATATTCAGATGATACCACTCTGATGGCAAAAAGTGAGAAGAATTAAGAAGCCTCTTGACAAGGGTGAAAGAGGAGAGTGTAAAAGCTGGCTTGAAGCTTAACATCAAAAAAACTAAGATCTTAGCAACTGGTCCATCACTTCCTGGCAAACAGAGGGAGAAGAAATGGAAATGGTGTCAGATTTTATATTCTCGGGCTCAACGATCACTGCTGATGATGTCTATAGCCATGAAATTAAAAGACGCTTGTTCCTTAGAAGGAAAGCTATGGCAAATCTGGAGAGCGTACTGAAAAGCAGAGACATCACCTTGCTGTCAAAGGTCTGCATAGTCAAAGCTATGATTTTTCCAGTAGCAATGTATGGCTGTGAGAGTTGGACTATAAGGAAAGCTGATCGTCCCAGTATTGACGATTTTGAATCGTGGTACCGGAGAAGACTTTTTTTTTTTTTTTGGCTTTTTTTGGTGAGGCAATTGGGGTTAAGTGACTTGTCCAGGGTCACACAGCTAGTAAGTGTCTAGTGTCTGAGGCTGGATTTGAACTCAGGTTTTCCTGACTCCAAGGTTGGATCTCTATCCACTGTGCAACCTAGCTGCCCCTGGAGAAGACTTTTGAGAGTCCCTTGGACAGCAAAGAGATCAAATCAATTAATGCTGAAAGAAATTAATTTAGGCTATTCACTGGGAGATCAAATACCGAAGCTAAAGCCTAAATACATTGGCCACATAATGAAAAGATAGGACTCATTGGAAAAGACCCTGATGTTGGGAAAGATTGAAGGCAAAAGGAGAGGGGGATGGTAGAGGATGAGATGGATAGATAGTGTCATGGAAACAGTGAACATGGACTTGGATAGACTCTGAGAGATAGTGGAGGATAGAAGGGCTTGGGAGGAGGATGGGAGAGGGGACATCATAGCTGTCATTGAGTATTTGAAGGGCAGTCATACATAAAAAAAGAACAAACCACTTGGTACAGGGGCTAGAATGATGGACTTGAAATTAGGAAGACCTGGGTTCAAACTCTGCCTCAGACACTTAGTAGTTATGTGACATTGGGCAAGTCTCTAAAATACCCTGAGTCTCAGTTTCTCATTTGTAAAATGAAGGAGATGGATTAACTGGCCTCTTGATCCCTTTCTATCTCTAAATCTAGGGGCCTATTAGGTTTATTCTCTGCTTGGCTCTAGAGGAGACAAGATCTAAGAGTAATGGGTAGATTTTATAGAGAGGTAGAGTTAGGTGTGATGGAATTAAAAACAGTTCCTAACAGTGAGAGCCATCCAAAAGTGGAATGGGCTGCTTGGGAGGTAATGAGTTCCCTTTCATTTTAGGCCTTCAAGAAGAGGCTGGGTGATCACTTGTTCAAAATATTGGGGAGAACTTTTCTTTTTTTCTTTCTTTCTTTCCTGGCTTGCCCAGGGTAACACAGTTAGTAAGTGTCTGAGGCTGGATTTGAACTCAATTCCTTCTGACTCCAGGGCCAGTGCTCTATCCACTGCACTACCCAGCTGCCCCAACAAGTTTCTTAATCAGATTTGGGTTGAATTAACTGGCCTCTGAGGTCCCTTTCCCATTCTGCTGTCTTCTCTTCCACTTAATCCATTTCCCCAGTGGAAGCTAAAGATCCCTGACTCCTCGTAACTCCCAGCCTTACCTTCTCAAGAGGAGTAACTAGGTTTCCTTTGAGCTCAGAGGCCCCAGGGTATGGGGATGGGGGGAGAGGACATAGCAGTAGTCTTCCCTGCCAAGAGGTTTCGAAGGTTATCCATGTCCATTAAAGCTCCCCATAGGGTGTATAAAACACCCACCTAATGTCATTAATAACTTCTATTAAAATAGTTTGACTCTATTAACAGTAATTAGCCCCTAAGCTCCCTCTCTTAAGCAACTCATCATTCCCAACTGGCCCTAACAAGCAGTAATGACCACTAGAGAGATAATTATAATTTTCATAACTGGTATGGAAGGTGGCCCAAGTCTGAGGGGCAGGTAGGAGAGATAAGGAGAGGCCTTAATCTCCATGTTAAACGCTAACTTTAACTTTTAGAGTCAGAGTTAAATCTGGGGTTGTTGTTCTTCCTTCTCCAAGAGGATTAATGACATCACAAGGGCGATGTCTTGACATGTGAGTGAATGGGATTTAAGTGAGGCAGAGCTACTCAGTCATCAGCCTCACTCTCTCCTCCAGGGTCTTTGGAGTGTAGTGGCAAGAAAAAAGTCAAGATGGCCCACAATATTATGAAAATAAAAATAAAAAGCCTTTTAAGAAAGGAATGAAAATTAATTGGAGACAAAATCTGGGGTTAAGACTTACCTGAACCTCAACCTGGCCCAACCCTAACACTGATTCCATTTCTAATTTTCCTGTTAACTCTTAACTTCATTCCTACCATTGACCCTCACCTAACCCTGAATGGGGGCAAATCATACTTGCTTACTTACTTCCCTGGGCCACAGTTTCCTCTGTTAATGAGGATGATGGGATATTTAAGCCTTTCTAACCCTAAATTCTCAGGTCCTTTCTCTAATATTAACAACCCTCTTGTAACTCTAACCCTAATCTCACCCAGGTGTTAGGCTTTGATTTGTTGTTTTTGTTCAGCTGTACCTGATTCTCTGTGACCTGATTTGGGGTTTTCCTTGGCAAAAATACTAGAGTAGTTTGCCATTTCCTTTTCCAGCTCATTTTACAGATGAGGAAATTAAGGCAAACAGGGTTAAGTGACTTGCCCCTGATCACACAGCTAGTAAGTGTCTCAGGCTGGATTTGAACTAAGGTCCTCCTGACTCCAGGCCCTGCACTCTATCCACTGGGCCACCTAGCTGCCCCTTAGAGTTTGATATCCTCATGTGTATGGTGGAATGGATGCTCCTTGACCCTCATACTCCAGAGGTCTCCCCGAGTCCTTCAGGTGGACTGAGAGTGCCTTACTTAGAGTTCAGAGGAACACTGAGGACCTCTTGGTCAAGGTTTCAACTGATAAAGGAAGCCAGATTCAAAGATGTGGTTTTAGCATGGATCAGCTCAACTCTGTAAGATTCAGCCCTAACTGGGGGGGTGGTGGTAGAGAAGAGGAGAAGGGCTTTGGAGGGTCCTGATCATTGGGATGCCCCCTCATCCCACCCCAGACGTCCCCATCTCCTAGGCTACATCATATAATCTTAGACTTGGGAGGAACATGAGAGGTCATCTAACCAGGGGTCTGTGAACTTACTGTTGTTGTTTTTAAGCCTTTTGATGACTGAATTTCAATAGAATTAGTTTCCTTTGTAATCCTATGTATTTTATTATATGCATTTAAAAACATTCTTCTGAGAAGGGACCCAAAGGCCACCATAGGGGTCCATGACACAAAAAAAAGGTATAACCTCTGATCAAGTCCAACCACCTCATTTTATAGGTGGGGAAACAGAGGCTCAGAGTAGAGTTAGTGCCTTGGCGGAGGTCACATGCATAGTCAGTGGCAGTACTGAGATCGGAACCCCGGTCCTCTGACTTCACATCTAGGGCTGCTCTGAGAGAAATCTCTCTTCCTGGTGGCAGGACAGGGTCCCTTGTTCCTCATGACCAGGTACAAAATCATCCTGTTTTATTTAGAGGCAGTTAGATGGCTTAGTGGATAAAGCACTAGGCCTAGAGTCAGGAACACCTGAGTTCAAATCCCGCCCCAGACACTTATTAGTTGTGTGACCCTGGGCAAGTCACTTAACTGCTGCTTGCTTCAGTTTCCCCATCTGTAAAATGAGGATAATAATAGCATCTTCCTCTCAGGTTTGTTGTGAGGATCAAAGGAGATAATGTCTGTGCTCAGCACAGTGCCTAGCATATAGTAACTTCTTCATAAATGTTTGTTTCCTTCTTCCTATTCAACATGCCCTGGGCATGCCATTTTTTGTGCAAAGGCCCCCTTTGGTGGTCTGGTGAAGCCTGGGTCTCCCTTCTCAGAACAGTATTTTTAAAATACACAGGAAACCAATTATAATGAAATGTAGTTATCAAATTTTTTTTTTAATCTGCAGACCCCAGGTTTAGAAACCCTCTCCTTAGCCATGGTCTTGCTCTTCACCTCCCTTTCCCCAGCATTCTTACCCAATACTTCTGGGTCTTCTTTTTTGCTCCTTGATACTGTGGCATTGGGGGTTGGAGCTGGGTCTGCTCTGAGGCCTTCTGCCCCTGAAGGCAGAAGCTCAAAGTTAGGATCAAGTTCAAGGATCATCTGGTTGAGGCTCTCCAGGGAGAAGCCAATGGAGGAAGCCCGTTCATCAGTCCAGCCTGTATCCTGCTGTACTCTGGGCTGGGGGAGGCAATTCGACTTAGTTACTGTTGGTGCTGCCTGTCCTGCTCCAGGGGCTTGGAGGCTCAGGACACAGTTGCCCCGGCTGGGGAGTGACTGCCCCTTGCCGTGTGTGGGGGCCATCAGGACCTGGGCTCCCCAGCCTTCAGTGGTATAGTATGGACAATGGGGAGCCAGGTTAGTGTTCCGGGCGGGAAGAAAGCTGTTCCTGGTCTCCTCTTGAGGGCCTACACAGACAGTATGGCCTGCTCTCAGCATCTGGCTGGACATCACTTGGGACATGGTCAGTGTAGACCTGTGGCCTGAGGTTCACCCTTTGTTCTCAAGTCACCCTCCTTGAGTCCTTGTTCCAGTCTCGACCAGGAGGTAATCCTTAGCTTCAAGTGCCCAAGGAGACCTGGAATAGGCAAGGAACAAGAATAGATTAGGCTGGATCATTTGGAAACACTCGGTTCCCAGGCGCTCAGACCACTGGGCTCTCAGAATTCAGGCCCCTCCATGACAGTTTCCCTAAGGTTTCCTGGGCATCGCTGATATCTTCAGATTATCCCTAGAGTAAGGAGGAAATGAAGTGTCATGCTGAGAGCTCTGGGGCAGGGGTCCTTAACCTTTTTTGTGTCTTGTATTCCTTGGGCAGTCTGGTGAAACCTATGGGCCCCTTCCCAGAATCATGTTTTTAAATGCATAAAATAAAATACACAGGATTACAAAGAAACCAATTTTATTGAAATAAAGATGTAATTTTTTCCCCCAAGTTTGCAGATCCTTTGAAATCTATCCATATATTTCTGAGAGTCAATGGATCCCAAATTAAAAACTGCTGATCTGAGGGGTGTCTAATGTAATCTTGCTCACAGGCAGGGGGATGAATGAAACCAGTATTCTAGGGTTAAGTTAACATGCCTTGAGAGAAGCAACATGGTATGAAGTGGAAAGAGTCCTGGACTGGGAGTTAAGAAATCTAGGTCTGATGCTAGCTCTGAAGGCTTCTTACCTGTGTGATCCTGGGAAAGAAACTTAACCTCTCTGAATCTCGATTACCAAATCCATAAAATGGGGATAGTATCACCTATAGAGTCCCTCGGGCAGCTAGATAGCTCAGGGGATAGAGTGATAGGCCTGGAATCAGGAAGACCTCAGTTCAAATCCAGCCTCAGACACTTACTAGCTGTGTGACCTTGGGCAAGTCACTTAACCTCTGTTTGTCTTAATCCACTGAAGAAGAAAATGGTAAATCAATACAGTAACTTTGCCGAGAAAACATGGACAGTATGGTCCACGGGGTCATGAAGAGTCAGACATGATTAAACAACAGCAATGTGTAGCACCTACCTCAGAGGGTTGTTGTAGAGATTGAATCTAACCTCCTCATTCTGCCGATTGTGGAAACTGAGGCTTAGGGAGGGGTAGAGATTTTCCCAGGATGACATGCATAGATAGTGGATCTTTTGACTCCCAAGGCCTTTGGACTCCTTGTTAATAATAAGCAACATTTACATAGAGGATCAACTTGAAAGTTTGCGAAGCACTTTACATGCATCACTCAATTCAATTCAATCAGTATTTATTGCATACCTACTATGTGCCAGGCACTGTGGTGAGCTCTGGGGATATAAAGGCACAACAGAAATAGTCCTTGCTCTCAGAGAGGTATATCTTTTGTTTTTATATAATAATTAGTATTTATATAAAGTTTTACGGTTTACAAAATACCTTAAAAATACTATCTCATTTATCCTTACAACTCTGAGAGATAGGTGCTATTATTATCCCCATTTTACAGATGAGGAAACTGAGGATAGCAGAGGTTAGCCTGATCGTTAATTCAGGTCTTCCTGACTCCTGGTCCAGTGTTCTATACTTTGGGCCACACTGCCTTGAAGAGAGCTATCTTTTCTGGATGGGGACTGGATCTGCCATTTCATTGGTATGAGATTCAAAATCCAACCCTGGGTCTTCCTCTTCCAATGCAAGTCAGTATTTTCTCTGCACCTTAGAGTTTCGGAGATCTGAGAGGTCAGAGAAGTTACCCAGGGTCACCTAGCCAGGAGCTGTCCGAGGCAGGACCTGAAATCAGCCTTCCCAGCTCTGAGGCTGGCTCTCTATCTGCCTCCCTTTGCTGCCTTTCAGATCTTCTAGAAGGTCAAGTAGAAATGAGAGGGGAAAAAGGAAACAAGTCAGCAAAGTGAACCCACCCGCTGCAAAAGTCTAGCATTCTATGCCACGTTCCACACTTATAGTTCAGAATTATCTTCTTTTATCGGGGAAGCAACACATACATAGAAAATTAAATACAAAAGATATGCAAAGAGGATTCTAGAGAGAGGGTGCTGTACTCCGGGGCAACAGGGCAGACTTCCTTTAGGAGGTGGTGGGTGAACAAGTTTTAAAGGAAACTTATTATTCTCTCATTGGTGCCTCACAACAACCTTGTGAGATAGGCACCAAAGAGATTATTAACCCCATTTTACAGATGAGAAAATGGAGACTGGGGGAACAGAAGTGGTTTATTCAGGGTCACATAGCTCCAGTGACAGAGGAAGGGTTTTGGATGCAGATTTCTTGACTCTGGCTACTTCATAAGCTTTTTCTCTCATCTGGGGTGAGAGCTTCTGTTCCCCAGTCTTTCTCTCTCTCTCTTTCTTTCTTCCTCTCTTCCTTCTTCTCTTTCCTTCTTTCTTTTTTCTTCCTTTCCTTCTTTTCACTTCCCTTCCTTTTTTCCCTTCCTTCCTCTTTCCTTCCTTTCTTCTTTCCTCTCTTCCTTCCTGCTTTCTTTCCTTTGTTCTTTCTTTTTTCTTCCCTTCCTTCCTTCTTTTTTTCTTTCCTTCTTTCTTCCTTCTTTCTCTTTCCTTTTCTCTCTTTTTTATCTCTTTCCTCCCTTCTTTCTTTCTCTCTTCCCTCTCTCTCTCTCTCTCTCCCTTTCTCCTCCTTCTCCTTCTCCTCCTTCTCTTTTGCCTTTCACATGAAGAAACAGAGGCCTGGCTTTTGTTTGGCTTCAGTCCAGACTGCTTTTTGGCTGCTATGATTGGCTGGGATCCATTTTCCTGATTCACACTAGGATGGGTCTGGGTTGCTCGGAAACTCCTGTCATCTTGCTACGGCAATGAGGGCAATCATTATTGCCAGAAAGCTGGGAGGAGGTTGTTGTGTTTCTAGAATTGATTAGGGGAAGAAGGAACAGGAGGATGAATGTACCTTGACAGGGCCAGCCGTGCTGCTCCCAAGGTGTCACGGGGACTCAGGCTGCTAAGGCCGCATCTTGGAGGATGTCCATAAATGGAAATGGGAAGGAGCCTTCGAGGTCTCCTTCCCACTACCTAGGCTCAGGGCATGAGGATACTGGGAGATGATTTTTCCATGATTATGCTCAAGTCTCTCTGATATGTCAGGACAAGATCTCAAAGCACTTCCCAGTATGCATCTTGAAGGAGTGGCAGTTATGAACTCTGCCATAGCTTCTGTCCTCCTGGGAGGATGGGTCAACTGCCTTGAGTTGTGTCAAGAGCTCTGCCTAGACATGGAGTGGAGAGGAAGACCTAGGTTCAAATCCCGTCTCAGATACCTACTGGTTGTGTGACTCTGAGCAAATCACTCAACTTGTCCATGCTCTAGGTTTACAATACTCAAAGTGTGGTCTTCAAACTCTGGCGGGGGGTGGTGTTCCCAAGACCCTTTCAGGGGGCCCTTGTGGTCAAAACTATTTTCATGATAATATTAAGATGTCATTTCTGTAACTCACATAAACAAAAACTCCTTGGGGTCCTCAGTAATTTTAAGAGAGAAATTTTTGAGCCAGATGGTGTAAATGAGTCCTGAGGCCAAATTGAGAACTATTGCTCTAGGCAACTCTTTAAACTATAAGGTCTTCATTTGGTGGAGGGAGTTTCCTGATCTGGGAATTCTCCCTCCCAGATCCAGCTCCTATTTCTGTAAAATAAAGAAGTTGGACTAGAAGATCTAATTTGAATTCCAACAATTCTGCAACCCCATGAAACGAAGTCTTTCACATAGACTTGACTCAAGGTATATATTCCAACCCCTCCAACATTCTCTTTCTTGAAATGGGAAAATCAGACAGAGAGAGATGATCTGAGTCACCGAGAGTGTCAAGGGCAGGCACAGGGATAGAACAAGCTCTTCTTTGAATTCTCCTTCCTTTGTGCGGTTACTGAATAAAATTATTAGAACCTCTGGCTGCAATAATCCCAGGGGCTCCACCCTGAAGGGATTGTGTCTCTCTTTACCTCGACTCCCACCCAACACCTTGAGAGCTTCTTGGTGTCAGGTCAGTTGATGTTCAGTTGTGTCTGACACTTCATGACCCCATTTGGGGTTTTCTCGGCAAAGATACTGGACTGATTTGCCATTTCCTTCTCCAGCTCATTTTACAGGTGAGGAAACTGAGCCAAACAGGGTTGAGTGACTTGCCTAGGGTCACACAGCTAGTAAGTTTTTTGAGGCCAGATTTGAACTCAGGAAGATGGGTCTTCCTAACTTCAGGCCTAGCACTCTATCCACTGGGCCACCTAGCTGCCCACCGAACTCCCTGGGGTAGGGAAAATCAGTCAGTCAGTCTGCTTTGGTCTGGACCCTGTCTCTTCCATCTCTCTCAGGGTTCAGCACTGTGTTCTTGTTCTCTGTCTCACACATCTAAGAGGGAAAAGGAAGGCTGGCTATCACAATTTTCTGTGTAGGTGGGGAGTCACATAACACAGCTAGGGTCCTCCAGCCCCCTCCTTCATCTGTCAGAGCTACTTATTCTAGAGGGAGGAGTGCTCAACTCCCCAGCCTGAGCCCCTCTCCATAGATCTGGGGAATGAGGTAGGGGATTTTTACAAAGATAATGAGTCAGAAGCATAGGTAATAGCCCCTGAAGGGTAAATATAGTAGGTGCCAGATGGTATAGCCTGTTGAAGGAAGGGTGTGGGTTAAGAACTCATGGAAAGAATTCTAGCTTTAGAGTCAAAAAGACCTTGGTTCAGATCTCAACTCTGCCAAATTATTAAACGTGTGGCATTGGGCAAGGCACCTCTCCTCTCTGAATGGTTTCCTTTTTTGTAAAATGAGAAAGGTGGAGTAAGGTCCCTTTAAGGGGCAGCAAAGTGGCAAAGTGGATAGAGCGCCAGACCTGAAGTCAGGAAGACTTTTCCTGAGTTCAAATCTGGCCTCAGACACTTATTAGCTGTGTGACCCTGGGCAAGTCACTTAACCCTGTTTGCCTCAGTTTTCTTGTCTCTAAAATGAGCTGGAGAAGGAAATGGCAAACCGTTGTAGTACCTTCACCAAGAAAATCCCAAATGGGGCCACGAAGAGTTGGGCACAACTGAAACAACTGAACAACAACAACAAAGACCCCTTCCACTTTATGATCACAGATGACAAATCCTTTCTTGTTCCTAGAAGCTACGTCTCCATCAACATCCTGCCTGGATCTCCTGCCATGAGTGGTCCATCTCTGGGCTCATAGGATCACAGAATTCAGACCCTGGGCATCATCTAGTTCTCCCCCAACCCCTCATTTTTTAAAGATGATAAAAATGAGGCTCAGAGAGGTTAAGGGAATTGCCCAAAGACCCACAGATATTCAATTTCAGAGCACAGATGTGAACCCAGGTCCTCTGACTCAGTGGCTTGGGGATTTTCCAATGTCCTCCAAGTAGCAATTGGCAGAATCAGGGCTCTACACTAACTCTCCACAGAAATGGCTAGATCTTACCTTTGACCCACCCTCCCCCCATTAAACTGTGAGCTCCTTGAGATCAGGGACTGTGGGTTTTTTTTTTTTTGCCTTTTTTTGTACCTCAGGCTTACAGTGCCTGCCATAAAGCAAGCACTTAAATTAAATGCATGTTGACTTGACAATCTTTCTTTTCCTTTTAGTCTCAAAGCAAAAACAGGCTGGTGATGATGATATAATCATAATGATGATAATAATGACAGTATTAATAATAAATAATAATCATAATGATAATATTAATAATAATTTATAGAGCCCTTCGAAGTTTACATGGGAGAAGATGCAAAGTATTAAGAAAGTGACCGGATAGAACAGGATAACCTGAACTTCTTCTTCCCCCCTTCCCCATTTCATTACCCCAAAGGCTTAATTAATCTGTGATTTGGGAGGCTACCTGTGAAACAGCTGCCTGGGTCCAACTCGGATGAGATGCTTTCCCTGAGGCTTTCCTGCTGTAACTGGTCTCCGGGGACTGAGGCGGGCTCCACGGCCAGGTGCGGAGTGTACTGAGAGTCTAGGCCACCCCCCACTTCTTAAAGAGCATCTCTTCCGCCCTCCCTCCGGGCCCCAGCACATGGCCTTGACAGCGGGCAGACGCCCCTCCCATTTCCTCCCCTCCCGCTCGGATTTTTGGCCAGCCTCAGGTGTGCCGCAGGTGGGGCTGGCGCGGGGCAGGGGCGGAAGTGAAGCAATGGGGAACTGGAATCTGAGTTCACTGAGGAGGCAGGGCGGGCGCCCGTGGGCATCAGGCAGGGGTGGGAGGTGGGGATGCGGAGGGAGGCTGGGCGTCTCCCAAGCTGGACTCGCTTCTCAGGTACCAGCATCCCAGCTGCCCTGGGCTGCCTCAGCTTGCAGACTAGCGGACTCGGGCCAGGAGTGCCCCACTCCCGGGTGCGGCAGGATTGTTTTACGCTCAGGTGTCTAGGAGCCGCAGGGCCTGACGTGACTTCACCCTCCGAATTTCTCCTAGCACTTTGTGGCTTTCCTTTAAGCTTCTTCAGTAGTAAAGGATGGTATAGCCAATAAGTCAGCAAGCATTTATTAAGCATAGGCACTGTGCTCCGAACCGGGATACAAAGAAAGGCAAAAACCCCAAAATGAAATGAACAAACCAAAAAACCAAAACACCTAGTCCTAAGCCTCAGGGAGGCCCCTCAAAGGGAGACAACAGATAAACAAATAGGTATAGAGCTGAACTGGTCCACTTCACTGCTGAGGCTTTTCCATTATTGTTATTTTTATAAACATCTTACCTTGCCTCACTGGGCTAGTGTGAGGACTGTACTTCATAAACCTTAAAGTATTATAGAAATGTGAATTATTATTCTTAGTAGGAAAGAGGGAAGCCAACAAGTATTTATTAAGCACCTTTTATGGGCCAGGGGGCAGCTATGTGGCACAGTGGACAGAGTGCCAAGCCTGAAGCAGGGAGACTCATCTTCTTGAATTCAAATCTGGCCTCATATACCAATTGTGTGACCTTAGTCAAGTCATTTAACCTTGTTCACCTCAGTTTCCTCATCCATAAAATGGGCTAGAGAAGGAGATGGCAAACCACTCTGGTATCTTTGCCAAGAAAACCTCAAATGGGGTCACGAAGAGTCAGACAGGACTGAATAGCAGCATGTGCCAGGCACTGTCCTGGGTGCTTTACAAATACCTTGTCTCATAGCATCCTTGAGAGAAGAGTGCTATTATCATTTACATTTTACAGTTAAGGAACCTGAGTCAAACAGGGGTTAAAGGACTTGACCTGGCAGCACACAGCTTGTAAGTAGCTGAAGCTGGATTTGCAGTAAAATCTTCCTGTCTCCAGGTCCAGTGCTCTATTGGCTATCCCACCTAGCTGCTTCTATCATATTATGATATGATACAATGTTATATTATATTACTATTCTTAGTCATAGATAAAACGCTCAGCTCAGTTGTCACCTCCCTCGGGAAGCTTCTCCTGTCTTCCCCAATGATTAACTCTCCAACCTCTTGAAATTTCTTGGTATTACCTGGCATATGCTTTATATTTGTTTCTCTGTGCCCTTGTTGAATTCCCCCAGTAGAATGGAAGCTCCTTGAGGGTAAGGACTATTTTGGTTTTTGTCACTGTTATTCCCAGTTCCTAGATATATACTTTAGTTATTTAATAAATGTTTATAAATATACTTATATACTTTAGGCATTTAATAAATGTTTATAAATGTTTGTTATAAGCTCCTTCATAGCAATGACTATGCCATACTTATATTTGCAATGTCCAGCTCATAGTAGACTAAACAGCTTTAAATTTTTTTTTTTAGGCAGTTGGGGTTAAGTGACTTGCCCAGGGTCACACAGCTAGTAATTGTCAAGTGTTTGGTCTGAGGCCAGATTTGAACTCAGGTACTCCTGACTTCAGGGCCAGTGCTCTATCCACTGTACCACCTAGCTGCCCCTAAATGGCTTTAATTTTTAAAAATTTGCTATGAACTTAACAAACACTACATTGAAATGAACATTTTCAGAGACAAAGTAGAGTGAATAATGAGGATTGTACATGGAGCTGTGAATCTCTGCTACGTGCAACTTGCTCTCCCCCTCCCCCCAAGTCTATAACAGATTCAACGTATAATTTTCAAAGCTATCCTGCTTGTCTGTGTTCTCTTTTGGCCTTCCTTCTGTTACCTTCATTAAAAAAAAATGCTTCAGTGACTCTTCTATTTCTTTTCTCTTCCTACATGTTTGTTGAATGAATTGATTAAATGGAGGCAGAGTCTGAACCCTTTGTTGAAAAGTGTGTGGGGAGGGCAGCTAGGTGGCTCTGGAATCAGGAGGACCTGAGGTCAAATCCAGCCTCAGACACATAACACTTACTAGCTGTGTGACTCTAGGCAAGTCACTTAACCCCAATTGCTTCACCAAGGAGAAAAAAAAAGAAAAGAAAAATGTGAGGGATAACAGATGGCTAGCTCTGTCTCTGCACTAGTACCCACGGAAAGCTGCAAGACCTAGAGCAAATCGGGCACATCTTCTGTGGTAGATCAATGGAAGAATATGGATAAGAATGGCACAAGATGAAAAGTCATGTTCATGAAAAGCCTAATTCTAAAGTTACAATCTGAAGGAGTACTAGGAGTGCCCACGTGTATGAGATCATAGATCATTTGAAGTATTGGAAAATGGCCTCAGCTTTGGAGTGGTGGGTACATTTTGGGGAAGAGTGGGACAAGGCTTTAATGTTGGGATGTAATGTAAGTGATGAATGGCACTGCTATGTGGTTCTGTTCCAAGGCGGAGCTGAAATTCCTTCCTACTCCCAGCCACTAACAGGGATAAGGGAGAACTATTTTCTCCCAGTGCTACCCCTGTAAGGAGACTCTGATCTGGTCAGCCCTTTGCCTCATTCCGTCCTATCTGAGGGCAAAGGATCATTTTGGCCCCTGCGTGGTGTTCATGTGAACAGGAAGACGCAACCATTTTCTCCCACCCCATGAAGGTTCAGTTGCCAGTGAAAAAACACAGCTTTAGGACATATCTTCTACGCATCATTACATAGGCTAAAATGGAAGATGGGCATTGAAGTTATGCCAGGCCCATGGCTCTACAACAAGGTAGATTTAAATCCTGGTGCTGTTACCAATTTGCTGAGTTGCCTCAGGAAATTCAGGTAATGTTTCTAGACCTCTTTTCCCTCTTTCTCCTGTTCAAGGAGAGAATTAGCTGGTTAAATAAAATACAAAATTTTTTAACCTGACATCCCTAGCTCTCTATAATCTAACTCTAATCTTCCTTTCTAGTCTTATTTCTTTGATTGGTGATTTATCAACAATCACTGCCATAAACTTTTGAGTTTTAAATTTTTCTCTCCCCTCCCTCCCCACCTCCTTCCCCAAGACGGCACGAAATCTGATATAGGCTATACATATACATTCCTATTAAACATATTTTCACATTAGTGATGTTGTAGGTAAGAATTAGAACCAATAGGAAGAACCACCAGAAAGAGGAAACAAAACACAACAGAAGAAAAAAAATAGCAAATAGTATGCTTCAATCTGCATTCAAACTCCATGGTTCTTTCTTTGGATGTGGATAGCATTTTCCATCATGAGGCCTTTGGAGATGTCTTAGATCCTTGTATTGCTGAGAAGGGGTAAGTCTATCAATACTAGTCATCTCACAATGTGGCTGTTACTGTGTACAACGTTTTCCTGGTTCTGCTCACGTCACTCAGCAGCAGACCATACAAGTCTTTCCAGGTTTTTCTGAAGTCTGCCTGTTCATCATTTCTTATAGCACAATAGTATTCCATTATATTCATACACCACAACTTGTTCAGTCATTTCCCAATTGATGGGCATCCCCTCAATTTCCAGTTCTTTGCCCCCACAAAAAGAGCTGCTATAAATATTTTTGTACATGTGGGTCTCTAGCCTTATTTCTTATATTTTTTTTCTTAAATTTTTAAAAAATTCTGAACTTAAATATCAAAGAAAATGGACATTTTCATATATATAGTAGAACAACAACAATAAAAAAGAAGATTGGTGTGAAACCACAGATCTCTATTATATACAGCTTACTTTTCTTTAATAATAAATTTAACATGTAACTTTCAAAGCTGTCCTACTTTGTCTGTGATTCTTTCTGGATTTCATTCTGTTCTCTTCTATGCATTTAAAAATGCTCCAATGTTTCTTTTTCTTTCTTTCCTCCTTCCTCTCTCCCTTCCTTCCTTCCTCCCTTTCTTCCTTCCTTCCTTCCTTCCTTCCTTCCTTCCTTTCTTTCTTCCTTCCTTTCTTTTTTCTTTTTCTTTTTTCTTTCTTTCTTTCTTTCTTTCTTTCTTTCTTTCTTTCTTTCTTT